>NC_087548.1:66528541-66900331 GCF_963921805.1 Phalacrocorax carbo | reverse complement strand
ATCTGAGAGTTTAATATATACTTTCTTGAGCTTTTCACTACTCTGTAAATGGTGCATAAATGCATCAAAGCATCTACAGTCTTGAGTACATATAGTAATCAGGCTGCACCTTATGGAACTTAATTGCAATTGCTACTCTTGAGTGCTAATTAATTAAATTCATCACCTTGGCCACACAAGCTACTACCCATGAGTAAGCAGAACATCATGTTGAAAACTTCAGGATTTGTAACCTTGCAAAATGCAACTTCTCTAGGTTTGAAGTCAAAACATCCAGCAGTGTAGACTTTCACCAGGCTGCTGTTCTAGCTGGCTTTCATACCTCCCCAAAGAATTAAAGAAATCTCTGTAGGGCTTCACCCTTACTAAAATTATTAGAGGTGTGATTCAAAATCAGTATTTCTTTGTCATGTCTCTGCCATTCCACTCTGTTCTGGCCTTCAGCAGTGCGGATATTTATTGATGACTGCAATCAAGGGTGATGTTTTTGTAAGAGGAGGACTTAATAATTTTGCATCTCTTAATGAAGACTTGCATTTTTCATAGGTGGTTGGGGTGTTGATGGTTCATGCCTGCACACAGTCTTCAATAAAACACAGTAACTCTGACTTGCATTTTAGTTTTTTGGGAAATTGAAAGAGATCTGCCTTTTAGCTCTTCTTGGGAAGGTGGAAAGGAGGTGACATGGGCAACAAGTCCTTTGAATATCATTGCATGTGTTAAATCTTGGCAGAAGTAGAAGCATTTTCCTTGCCTGAAATATTTCAATGTTCTGGGAAAGTAATATCAATTTTACATTTGTTTTATAAGTAAAATGGGACTGAAGATAAATGTTTTGAATGTAAAAAAGAAAAAGTAAGAGTTTTAACAAGAATACATGAGAAATTTGAAAGTGCATATAATTGGTGATCTGAAATCCCAAATGACAAAGTTAGATTTTTAATGAATTTGTTAATTTATTTAAAGATTTTTATAATGCAAAAAAAAGGAAATTGGCATTAGTATTATGTATTTCAAGCCACTTAAATGGTTGTACTTTTATTTGCCTTAAATATTGGATTTTTTTCCAATGGCCACCCTGCAGTATTCAAAGTATTCAAAGTATACAAAGAATGATCCAGTAGAATTGAAAAAAGTGCTGTTTTAAAGCAAAGCGTTTGCTTTTTGAATTCTGCTTAGAAGAACAACCTGCAAGCCATATACTTGCTTATTTCTGTATCGTGCAAAACTTGCTCCTTATTTTATGCCTAGTGAATTTTTTTTTTTTAAGCAATTGCTAAAAATTCATACGGTGATGCATGTGCATGCTCTTTCTTAGCTAATGAGCTTTAAGTAATGAATTGAAAATGCATTGTACTGCAGCTATTATATTTGCAACTTTTAGTACAGGTAAGTGGATTTCAAGTAATATCCCTAATGGCGGGGGGGGGGGGAAGGGGTGGGAATTATGATACAGTAAAGTAGCGCAACACAGACTGTTAAAATATTCCAGTTGCAAGATGAAAGATGAGACACTGTCTTCAGCTTTTCTTAGATTCTCTATATAAATTAATTTTATAGTTCAGCTGCTTGCAGTTGTAATGGTTGTCTTCATACAGAGTCAAAAACGTTTTTGAAAATCCTTGGAAAAACTTTTTTTTTTCTGGTCCAAAAATGACCAGAAGTTAGGAAAAAATTCCATCAACCACTGTGAATACAGAGTATTTGCCCATTGGGGGGTGGGGGGGGATCATAGTTGTGATGTATAAAAAAACAAACCCTCTTTTATTTAAAAAACTCAACTGCAATCTTACCTCCCTCAGGGTTTACAGTTGACTCAGTTTTTGTTATGAGTGTGGAAGTCGTACATGTGGAATATGTTCTTAAATGAGTGTTATTTTTCTTTTGTCAAGAGCATTAGACCTTCTGTTTTCAAGTGATTAGAGTACCATAACAGCTTTGAAGGAAATAGTCTTTCAAACATCTATCAAGACTCAAATGTCTCCTGTGGATAAAGCAAGTGTAAAAAAAAAAATAAAACCACACCAAAAAACCAGGGGGTGGGGTACGTATAGGAAATATCTTTTTGTAGTAGTTCACTGCAGGCATACGTAGGGATGCTGGCTCTTTTTATGCCATGCCCCAGCATTATTAACAGGAGAAGGTAATCTCAGAAGCTTCAGTGGAAGTTTTTGAGCTCTTGGCAACAAAAGGGAATAAGGAAAGTTAAAAGCAATAAAGCCCCCGTTTGTGTTTGTGGTGTTCATATTAGTTCATCCTTGCAACTGGTGTGGCCCAACGTGTTAATGCTTGAACACAGCAATAGGGTTATGTAGTCTCTAGGTCAGCTCTCTAGCCTGAAGATTTGCTTTATTGGAGACTATTTATTACTGTTTTTACATCAGCCCAAGACTCAAATCATAAGGCAACCCATATTCCCCTTTACTGAAGAGGTGCTTGTTTATATGAGATCTTTTATGACTAGCTGCCTGGTCTCATTACTGCTATATGGAAAACAAAAAACCTACTTAATTACACATGAAACAACCAGAAAGTTTTTCTATACGCTTCTTCCCCAACTGCTTTATTTTACACTTAAAAAAAGGAGTGGGATGGGGTGAAACTTTTGTTCTGTGATTCTTTTGGGTGATGTTATAGTTTTCAAACCTTAACTGGAAAAGGGAGATTTTGAAGTGCTTAAGAAAAAATTAAATGTTCAGTACTTGATTAAATAGTCGTTGACATTTTTGGGGACTTCAAAAGGCAGTTCAAAAAACTGTCTCCCTTTTTATGCTAATATTTTAACTTTCTTTGTTTTACCTAAGTCTTGAACCCATTCAGTTGTTTCACTATAGAAACTGATCTTCATGCATTACATGTATCTACCTGAAAATAAAAAACAAATTTTAAAATCAAGTAGGAAATGGATTCAAGTCCTTTTTGTCTGTAATGGAACGTGAATGAAGGGCACCATGTTGTATCAAATCTCCAAATATGATTCCCCTTCTCCATTGTCCATCCCACTTCAGAAGTGTTCTGGAGAGCCAGAACACGAACTTACTGCTCAAGGACAATGACAATTTATATCATTCCTCCACTACTAACAGAAAGGCTGTTTTGGAATACAGTTCACCTACCAAGAACTGGAATGATCTCAGGTTATTGGATGGTTATATGAGCCTCTTTAAGTAAGCCATTACTTTTTCCATATTTATGAAGTTGATACTCCTCAATTAACAAAAAAAAAAAAAAGGGATCTGAAATGAGGCTTGCTTGTTTATTCATTTGTGATATAATGGCATTAAGATGTTTCTAATAGCTTGGATAAGCTGGTTCCTTGAGTAATGTAATTCAAATAGATCTCTTGTAGACACTTCTGAAAAAAGTCAGTGCTGGGGGAAGTGAGAGGACCCCTCAACTCCTAGGGGTATTATTACACATAATTAGTCTTCCCCTGTTTGATAAGGTATATATTGCATTGTATTAGTTAAAATTGGTTTATATTTGCTGGAGAAATATATTGTCAGGACATATGGATTTATCAGAATTGTACCATTTAGAAAAGAGTACAGACCTCCTCTGGAAGGACACAGAATTAAAACTTGGAGAAGGAATGGCAAGCTTAGGTATTTGCACTATATATCCTGAAAGACTCTTGACTTGTCTTAAAAAACCAAGCATAATTGGTATTCAGTAATCCTTACTAAAGTAATTTAGTTTTGCAGTATTGTTGCTTGAGCAATGAATATCTCTCATCTTTGTTGAAGGAAGAAAGCTTCTAATGCAGTTATGGGTGTACTCTACTATTCTGTATTATTTGTGCTGGGGGTTTTCCACTTCTGGAGTCTTATTTATGTATTTGTTTTGCATATTTGAGGACTAACATTCTCTAAGCTTATTTGCTATGGAAATGTTAAGATAGAATTCTGAAAACATAATGAGGAAGATTTTTACTTTCTATTATAAATCCCTTTATTAAAAGCAGTAGGGAGGTGGAGCAATTTAAAACAATATGCTGTATTTTCTTCCTCTGTAGATGATGGAGAGAAACAGCAAAAACGTTACAAGCTTTCATCAAAAATCTCTCCAAAAGAGAGTTCTCATTCACCTGCATTGCCATTGGTAGACCAAGAATCTCCATCCTACAAAGAAAGATTTATTCCTCCTGAGCTTAGCATCTGGGATTATTTCATTGCAAAGGTAATTTTTTGCTATTACGACAGTTAAATATCTTCTGTCACTGGTAATTTTTTTCTTCTTAGTCTTTATTCTAGATATCAATTTAGATGTGTGATGGAAGCTGCCTGGTTTTATTACTCATATTTATCTTTTTCTAAAATATTGCCTATAGATATTTTTGAAACAGCTTTCTTAAACTGTTCTTATGAAATTAATTTGTTTTCAGGTAATGGTATGAACAAAACACGTTTCCTATATGGCTGCAGAGTACAAATATATAGGTAATTGTGGATCAGCTGTTTACATGAACAAGGAAATGCAAGCAGCTTTTTAGTATCTATGTCAAATGGGTGAAGTGAATGTGTATACTAAAAGGAAATCAAATTATGTTGCCCTCTGTCAAGCCTGCCGTGGCAGATCTTTCTTTGTTGAAAGTGACATAATTCTGTGGAGTTGTATGGCCCATTTCTATATCAAGTGTCAGCAAAATAAATATATAAGCAGTTTTTTAGGAGCAAGGACAAAAAAAGAAATTACAAATACTGAATAACACAGTGGGGCACTGATGGTGGGGTTATCATAAATATTGAACTCTGTAGGCAGGGGATAGGATTTTCTTGTTCTTTAATCCTCTGAGTGCTTCGAAGAACTAGAGAGAAAATACACTGGTGGTTTTGGCTTCCCTCTGACAAATAACTAGCTTTTGTGTCCTACATGTGTTATGATGTATCTGCCCTGAAAATAAAGCAAAATAAGAACTGGAAAACTTCTAGTATTTTCATTTTCAGCATTAGAATTTCAAGTAATGTGAAAAATAGTTAAGCTGCTAAAGTATGCAATGCTCGTGAACAGTTATCCTTTTCATAAGGTACAAACTCCAAATGTTGCTAAATTGAGTAAGATGATATATTTAATAGTTTTTATTAAAAAAAGGAAGTATAATGATGTATGTTTTAAAAGATAATTTAAAACTAGATGTTTACTAGAATACTCAAAGAATACTGTTTAAATTTTTAGCCTTTTCCTCCATCACAAAGTGGAGTGGAATATGATTCAGAAGAGAGTCAGGAAAGTGGTGAAGATGAAGAAGATATTGGTGGAGATGGGTTTGCATCAAATTCACATAATCAAGAGCACTCTAATTCGAATTCATATAGGTAAGTAACTCTTTAGAATGGAAGATATTCTGCAATGGCTAGACTTGCATTTCTGGCCTTTTATTTTTGAGATAATACACCAGTTACTTGATATGTTGTGGCAATGCATTATCTAAACTTAATAGTTAATTTTTTTTAATTATTGTTTTACTCATTTCATTCATACATGATATAGTGACTTTTGAAAGCATCTATAACATTCTAAATGTCGTTTGTAGTTATCAGCAGTTTATGAGGATTTAAAGCTCTGAATTTAAATCCTAATTGTCAATAAGTGAGAAAAAATATTTTCATATTAGTAAGTGACTTACTAGTACTTTCTTGTTAGTTGGTCACTGATGAGATTGGCAATGGTTCAGCTGGTACTTCACAATTTGAAGACTTTCTACCCTTTGGCTGGACATGATCTTTCAGGTAATAAGCAGCAGTGTTGTCTTTTCATACTTTATAAACACATTTTAAATCAGTAATGTGTTGAATAATATATATGTTGTAGCTTTAATTTAATTCAAAAGTTCTTAATTTTTCATGATCTGGGAATAATTGTTCTGATACTGTTTATCATACAGGTATATTTATGAAATAGCATGGTGGGTGGGTAGGATGAGTGGGCGAGAAGGAATGCTCAGTAGCTAGCAGAAGTCTCTGCATACTTAGTTTTTTCTTTGCCTCCTAGTCGTACAAGAATGTTTACAATATTTGTTTCTTGGTGGAAACTCTATAGTTTTTTGTAAATCATGTTACATCATTTCTATTTCTTGCTTCTTAGAATCATAGTATCATGGAATGGTCCAACCCCTATGTCATGGGCAGGGACACATTTCACTAGATTGTGTTTCTCAAAGCTCCATCTAACCTGACCTTGAACACTTCCAGTGAGGGGGCATCTACAACTTCTCTGGCAACCTGTTCAGTGTCTCACCCTCACAGTAAAAAAAACCCCTTCCTTATGTCCATTCTAAAGCTACTTTCCTTCAGTTTAAAACCATTACCCTTTGTCCTTTCACTACAGGTCCTGGTAAAAAGTCTTTCTCCATCTTTCTTGTAAGCCCCCTTCAGGTACTGAAAGGATGCAGTAAGATCTGCCTTCTCTCCTCCAGGCTGAACAACCCCGACTTTCTCAGCGTTTCCTTATAGGAGAGGTGTTCCAGCCCCCTAATAATTTTTGTGGCCACCCTCTGGACCTGCTCCAACAGTTCCATGTCTTTCTCATACTGGGAGCCCCAGGGCTGGATGCGATACTCCAGGTGGGGTCTCGTGAGAATGACTATGGGGCAGAATCACCTTCCTCGCCCTGCTGGCCACCCTTCTTTTAATGCTGCCTGCGATATGGTTGGCTTTCTGGGCTGCAAGTGCACACTGCTAGCTCTTATTCAATCTTTTGTCCACCAGTACCTCCAAGTCCTCCTCCGCAGGGCTGCTCTCAATCCCTTTGTCCCCCAGCCTGTACTGATACTGGGAATTGCCCTGACCCACATGCAGGACCTTGCACTTGGTCTTGTTGACCTCCTTCATGAGGTTCACATGAGCCCACTCCTCAAGCCTGTCAAGGTTCTTCTGGGTAGCATCCTGTCCCTCTGGTGAATCAACTGTACCACTCATCTCTGTGTTGTCTGCAAGCCTGCTTGGATGCACTCACTACCACTGTCTATGGTATTATCAAAGATATTGAACAGTACTGATCCCAATTCAGATCCCTGCAGGACACCACTTGTAACTGATCTTCATTTGGACATTGAGCTGTTGACTACAACTCTCTGGATGCAGTCATTCAGCCAATTCCTTATTAATCAAATAGCCCATCCATCAAATCTGTCACACTGTTTATAGGTAAGGATGTTGCATGGGACTGTGTCAAAGGCTTTACAGAAGTCAAAAGTAGAGTCCATCAGTTTCTCTTCCGTTACCCACCAGTGCAGTCGATCCATCATAGAATGCTGCCAGATGTCATGCATGATTTTCCTTTGTGAAGCCATGTTGGGTCTCTCATCACCTGACTGTTATCCATATGTCTTGACATAGCTTTGAGGATGATCTGTTCTATGATACTTAATTTCTGTCAGTGTTGAAGAAGTCTACTCCTGTTTTTAACAATGATAGCACAAAGCAGGTCATTTTTTGTACTCGTAAATATCAATGTGAGGTTTGAAAAAAGCTTACTTTTGGAGTTAGTTCAGCCTTCAGCTGTGGAATTGTCCTCATCAATGTTATAATGGAGAAGGAAGGCTTTTTTTTTTTTTTTATAATTTACTTGTCTTTCTAGAGCTTCCAGTTAGCTCTCCAATATGCCATGCAGTTTTGAAAACACTACAGCGCTGGGAACAAGTTCTTCTTCGACGTCTTGAGCTATATGGGGGTCCCCCTCAACATTATATTTCAGTTCATGCTTCTGAAGATGCCCTAGCTGCCGGTCCTGCATTGCTTCGTCATAAAACTTTACTTGAGCCTACAAACACTCCATTCCGGTGAGTCTAGCTTCTATAAACAGTGACTATAATATCTTTAATATACATCAGACACTATGTTGTTAGTGCATGTGATAGACTATAACTTCGATAACTATATAATACCAGTTTCTGGACTTGATCTAATCCATTGTGAACTTGTGGGTACACATGAAAATCTATGCGTCTCTGGTCCAAAGCAAGATCAGGAAAATCAATCAAAAGTTTATAATTTTTTTTAGTTCCTTTATTGAAGCTTAACATGAATTTGAGCATCTCTGTGGAAAAACTGTGGTTTACAGTAAATAAAGAATAACAAATTTGCCCTAATTGATAATTAAGGATTAGTGGCAATTAATTAAATAATTTCCTCACCTGTGGAGGGAACATCTTTGAACGTTCTTATCAGTATATTTTCCTAAAATCAAAGAACAAATATTTACTATTTATAATGTTTGTATAGTTGTGGCTCAATATAATTGCATGTTCAGCCAGAACATGCTTAGTGTGCTTAGTTTCTTAGATTTAAATAGATTTTTGCCTTTTTAATCTTACTACCACCTGTGGTTGCAGAATCATCACAAAGTCTGTCTTTTTGTTGTAAAATGCATCACAATTGCTACACTTAGTTTTAATAACTTGAGCTGAAGGAACAGCTTAACATGTATCTGCTGCCTGGCATTATTTTTAAGCTCTGATTTAAAGGGATTCAGGGTTTGATGGTTTTTGGCCTGCCATAAGCAGCTATATTTGTATTTACAAATTTTGCTTGAGCATACAGTTTCCAGGGATAAGCATAAACATTTGAAGTCTGATCTGATTCTACAGTCCTTCCAATTTTGTCACTGAAAAGTCATGGTTGTTTCAGAGATGTTACACAGCTGATGATGTGTTCCTAACATGAAGTGTTAGTAATTCTTTGTCCATGTGATAGAAGCCCTCATCAGCAGTAAATGGAAATGATCCATGTTGTAAAAAATGAGGTGGACAATAACTAATCTGTGTGCTGACCTTGTTGTTGTGTAATCTCTTAAAGAGATTTTTCTTACTTGTCCAAAGGTAGGAGGTGAAAAAGGTTCTTTCCCATCATCCTTTTGCACCTGCTCTCACGTGTAGGTTTTTCAGGAAGACAGTAACAGAATGCTTCTGAATAAGTGTTGTACAGTGTTTAGAGAGCTCTAGTTTTGTCCCAGTATTTCTTCTGACTATAGTTTGATTAGAATATAAGGTATTGCAATCTTCTATATTTATAAGAATTAAGTAGATATTGATTTTAACTGTGTTCTGCAGATCTAACAGTCATGTTGCACTATCTGTGAAAAGGCTCTGGCAGTACTTGGTTAAACAGGAAGAAGTCCAGGAAACCTTTATCAGAAATATTTTTACAAAGAAGCGATGCATAAATGAGGTTGGTACGGTATACAGAAAGTATAAAATGTTGCAGGTCAATCTATTAGCTTTTGGTTAAGTTATTTGGCTAGCTTGTTTACTCTAGAGCATGAATGGATAACATACATGTCTATGACTAAATCTACAGTATTTCATACTAAATCTTTGTCCGTTCTTTCATTGAAAACAAAAATAATCAGTCTTTAATTGTAGACTGACACCTAACACCACGTAGCTACAGTCAGCCTCTTCGTTAAGGTCAGTGTAAAAGCTGCCTCAAAAGAATCACAAACTCAAAAATTTCAAAGATTTCAAACAGTAACCTAATCAGCCAAAGTTGCAGAAGTTTGAGTTTGTCCCTTCCATAGTCCTCCTGGGTTTATCTATCGGTTTCTATCATGATTAAATTTTAATAAGAAAAATTGTCATACAACAATTAATATTTCTGTCCCTGATAACTTGTCTTAGTGTCTTGCTGGATTCCAGGTTCCAGATTCAGTTACGTGTTTTAAAGTTGTGGTTCTGTAACAGAATTCTGGGGGGTTTTATCCCCCTCCCTCTTCAGTTGCTCCTTTTCTTTCTTACTCACCCCTGCTCACAATAATTCGAAAGAATCATTTGTGTTGTAGGAAAACCTATGGAGCAGCAGAAACATAGGAGAAAGAAGCAGATCCAAACAAATTAAACTAGTGAAGCCATAGCAGCAAAGAGTTCTGTATGAGTTAATCTTTGTCCTGTCACAACTAGAGCGTTAGCTTGTTTGAGAATTTGTGGCTACTTGTGTTCACTATCGGCTCCAGTTAAAAGGAAATAGTTCCTTTTGTTTAGTACTTTGAAGATGCACCATTTCTGATCATGCCTTACGTCAATGCAGCATGGTGCTGTGCTGTATGGAGCGGTATTTTGGAATATTTTAGATGTGCTTTTTGTTTCCAAATAGGATCACTGACAGCCTTACACAGCTTAGGTGTGTTGGCTTTATTTTGTATCTTTGTATTACTGATAAGGTCAGTGAAGAAATCTCACTTTTGAGATGGACAAGATGCTGTTACAGTACAGAATAGCTAAATCAGTGTCCTCTGTACTGAATGTAGAGGTTAGAATTTGATAATTACTGTTACTATATAAAATACATAAGTGTGTGTGTAAACATGCTGTTGTGTTTCAGTTGTTCTCTGTTGGTATGAACAACAAGGAACTAAGTATTTCCTTGATACCTTGTGTGTTATGTCTTATCTCTATTCTTTGTTCTGTGGTGGTTCTTTCCTTGGTGAAGTCATTAGAGGAGCACAATGAAACCATGAAAAATTCTGTTGTGGTGGAGCCCATCGTCAATAAGGTACACAGTGGTAATGCTCAAATTAATTAGACCTTCAACATTATGAAATACTTCCATTTTGAAATGGTGCTGAACCCCCTTAAAAAAATCTTTGCTGACATAGCAAATAAACTTAAAAATTCAGTTTTGCAAGAGATGGAGTTAAACCAGTCTTGTTATAAAACCCATTGGAAACTAAATTGTCTTAGAAAGCTGGATTAAACAACCAGGTAAGAACAATATGTGTTACCAAATTATGTAGCTATGCCAAATGAGCTGAGGCTGAGATTTGCCCAAGTGACAAAAATTCAGTCACATAGGGAACATAGTGCATACAGGAGCTTTCACCAGCGTGATATGGCTAGCATAGTTGCCGATAAGTGAAGGTTGTTAACTGAAGTTAGAGCAGTTTGTTAGTGTGATGTTAGTTTGCTACTGAAAACTTTTGCTGAGCTTCATTTTAAGATGGTGTCAAGTGAGCCCATATAACAATTTCATAGCAACTTTCTTGAAAGGTTGGTATGAGAGACTAAAAAGGTATAGTACTATGCCTAGAAATGCAAACAAATACTGTGTTCTTCAGGCGTTCTTTTACAAAACTAGTGAGAAGAAAGAAATGAGAACACCTTCATGGTGTAGAACAGCTACAGACTTTTTTCAGATTTTGAAAAAGACTGTTTGCAGTTCTTCAACAGCACCATCTTACTGCTTTTCAACTAAAATATCTTTGTTTCAATCTTTTGAAGAGGAGAGAATTAAGAAATTAAAGGGGAGAGGCTAAGAAATGGTAGTTCTGGAATAATACTTTGTGTTTTGAAGAAGATGCAGAGTTTTACTTTTGTAGTCCAGGTTTGAATTTTTATGTCACCATTTGTTTAGCAAGGCTTTTTTTTTTTTACTGTAAAAATTACTTTGTAACTACAACAGTCTGGAGTTTGTAATCTATCAGTTTAATACTTGGAATGCTTTGCTCTCTAATTTTGAACAGGAGTAGTACAGTGCTGGTAGAGCTTAAAATTTTGTGTGCTGGCATATACTTGGATACATTTCTAAAGTATAAAAAGGTAAACAAGATTGAAATATAACATTAGATCACATTAAGGTGGGGGGAAGGAAATGTGATAGCAAACAGTTTGTGGTACTGGAATGTGCAGGATTCCAGATTTATTTAATTGTGGAGAATGGTGAATAGATAAGCTGACAAAGTTCAAATTTATTTTCCTGCTCAGGATCTTGTCTGCGCTTTCTTTTGGACTATTTCAGTTTCAGTGGTGAAAAGTTAGCTAAAAGCATGAAAAGACTTAGCAAATTTTTTTAAAAACAAAACATCAAGACGCAATTTTTTTATTATCGACACACCCAACTGTGCTTGTAGGCTTACTGGTTTTCAGCATCTCTGAAAAACTTGAGATTGAACACAGTCCTGTGACTTCTGTGACAAATTACGCTTTCTGTGTTGCTGTAGTAATCTCAACATGGCAGTGGGAAGCTAAGTTATTACACACAAACAAGTTTACCATAATTATTACAGGTTGTATTTATTAAATTTTCTTAGAATTGAAATTGAGAAAAAAAATACATGAAATTTCATATTATCAACTGTTTGGTCTCTGTACTTCCATTAAAAAGCAGTGTTGCATAGAAGTTTACATTTAAATATGCTTTACTTTTTAAATACAGATAGAAACAGATTTGGGATACCCAGGAGGCAAGGCAAGAATAATCCATAAAGAGTCTGACATCATTACTGCTTTTGCAGTCAATAAGGTGAGTATAAAGGAGGTATGAAAATGTAATTGTGTTGTACTTTCACCTGATAAACGGGTGGTAGATCATTGTGAATTCCTGTGGAACACGTGGGTGAGATATCCTTTGCCAGCCATCCTTCTGCGGCTTGAACTCTTAGTGCTTACTTCCCTAAAACACTTCATAATTATCTTTTCATAATTAAACAGCTCTACTACAAATTGTTTTTTTCTATTGTGCGATGGATTGAGGGAGGGGACAGGTGGCCTCTAATTATTCTCTAAGCTTGTGTGTAGGAATAGTCAGGGGAGGTTTAGATTGGATATTATGAAACATTTATTTACTGGAAGAGCAGTCAGGCATTGGGACAGGCTGCCCAGAGAGGTGGGGGAGTCACCAGCCCTGGAGGCGTTCAAAAAACATGTAGATGTGGTCCTTCAGGGCATGGTTTCGGAGGCCTGTGGGTGATGGGTTGGTGGTTGGACTTGATGATCCTGGAGTTCTCTTCTAACCTTTTTCTCACCTTAAGGCCTTAAGAACTGGAGGAGGAGAGGTTGGTTGCAAGCTTTGTAGTATAGTTACCTCTGTTTATCTTCTGAGGAAAGCAAGGAGTAACTAGAGCTCCTTGGGAGAGGTATAAAATACAAATAGTGTGTGATGCTGTTGCAGATGCAAATCAAATTTTGAAAGGAAAATGTCAAGTTTAGACAGTTTTTGTAGACATAAATATTTGGGTTTTGTAAATTGATTAAATGTATTTTTGTGAACAACATAACCAGGGAAAATTTAAAAAACACCTTTCTGAGTATTCGTTTTCATATCTGCTTTTGTGTATGTTACTTTTTCAGGCAAATCGGAACTGCATTGCAATAGCATCGAGTCATGACATTCAAGAATTAGATGTTTCTTCAATTTTAGCTACACAAATCTATACCTGGGTTGATGACGATGTGGAAGTAGAACATAAAGGGTATGCTTTCTATGTTTCTAATATCACAGCTTGACTATATAAAAATTGGTGTAACAAAGCACAGTATTTAATGTTGTTGTTTGGAATCTAACTTACGCTGTTGTTTCATTTATAGGGCTGATGATTTCTTAGTTATACATGCTCGTGATGATCTGGTAAACGTTCAGGGAACCACTCCTTACACTCATAGTAATCCTGGCACACCTATCAATATGCCTTGGCTCGGTAGTACACAAACTGGCAGGGGTGCATCTGTGGTAAGTTGCTTGTCAAAGATTAGCCTTACGTACTCTACCTAATTCTCTGCTTTCGTCTGTTCCATGTTGCTGGTTATATTTTACAATTAGCTTGTAAGTAAATTTAGTTTTTCTGTGTAATCAAGACAAGATGGATTTTTTAATAATCATTCAATTAGTAGGTTAAAATACTGCACAGAATTTAAGACACACTGACTAAGCAAGCAAAGCTTTTAGTCAAGCCATATATGCTTTCAATACTTAAGATACATCATTTAAAAACAAGGGATCGGGGTTCAGGTAAGAAATGGCAGCTTAAATTGTTCTTTAATGACTTGAAGCCAAATGGTGCATCTAAAAAGTATGTGGCCAGGACATTTCCGGATGTAGAATTATACAGATTGAGTAAAAATATTTGTGTGCAATATTAATGTAGCTTTTATTTTAAGTGTAATCTTAAGTTTCATTCTAAGTTCCAGACTACTCAAGTTTTTATTCAAAAGTAAATAACACCTTCTGCCCTAGTACAAAGTACCGTTGTAGTGCACTGTGTATTAGTATGAGCCTGCATTATAGAAAGGACAGTAAATTAACTCCTAAAGCAGACTTCACTGGCAGGACAGAGGCTTCAAATGAAATTAATTGAACTCGGGAATCTGAGCAACTTAAACTTGGGAAAAAAATGGGGATGCTTGGCTTATAAGAAAAATGAGGAAAGCGGTACTGCAGAAATAGGACCAACTACAAACATCATGCATAGTTTAAACTTCATGCTGATGTTTGTCTCCAAAGCTGTGGTCAGCTCTGTCATCTTTGAAGTGCTGCACAGTTTTGTTGTAGCATTATTAAATATCTAATTTCTGAAGATCATATTTTAGAGGAGATTGATAATCAGTTTCACTGTTCAGCATTTCTGAGCAAGGAGCACCCAGTGAAGCTGCGACTGTGTCCACACGAGCAAATTGATCTTTCTGATCCTAGAGGTGACTCCTGCGCAAGGGTAGCTCTTACTTTTAGAAGTAGATTATGTGTCTGGTTTGAAGCTTGGCCATGAGCAAAAAGCTATTAGCTCAGATTTAATTCAGATCAAATGATAATTCTAGTCTGCCCATTGACATACTTACCTTAGTTCCTATGCAGCGTAGATGCTCTCTAAGAATGCACATCTACAGATTAGTTAGCTGTCAGATGCTTATTTGGACACAACTGAACTGAAATGGTCATACGAGACACCCATATCTCGCAGCTTATCTGCACATAGATGTGGAGTTTTCCTGAATAACTGAATGCATTAAGTCTTGTGACTTGGCTCTGCTTCGTGGTATTTAGTAGCTCAGAGCAAGTCTGTAAGTGGCGGCAGAATGAAAGAACTGTATGTTAATTTATGGTGTAGTTGACATTTGAGAATATTTGATGATTAGAAGCAGTAAATAAGGAATGAGCATTATAAGAACAATAATGTTATCCACATATGGAAGTGGGTGTTCTGCCAGTACCTATACCTTTCCCTTCTGTTTAGGAACTGCTGATCCTAGTTGCCAGTTTTGTAGCTCTGGTATCACAGTCAGGTCTCTTATGCAATTATTATTTGAATGACTGTGCCACTTTGTCCTCTCACTTCCATTTATATAGGTATATATGTATGTATAGAATTTGCACGTTTGTGTGTTTCTCAACAAGGTAGTTACATAATCTATTGATGTAAACTATTCTTACATGACTTTATATTTTTATATGTAGTAGAACTTTCTTACCTAAAGACATATGGCTATGCTTGTGTGGAATGTGTTTGCTGTTAAGCTTTGGACCTAAATTTTATTTGGCATATTTGACTCTGACAGAGTAGAAAACAAACCACAGCACACAATGACACCTGCCCACTAGGGAAGGGAGGCAAGGCACTGAATGAAGAACAAAGTAAATGAAGGAAGATATAGGGATTCTTGGGAGCAAGTAGTGTTACTGTGGAAGGATTCAAATCTGGGGGAAAACCAGCTTCACGAAATATTTCTGTTTGCTCTTTGTTACTTTGTTCCTTTGGATACTGCTTTTGATCCTTATTCCCATCTTTGCTTTTCCATAATTTGCAGCCCATTTAGTAGGTGTAGTCCACTGTTCTTTACCATTACTGGCTTTTCAGTCTTGTCTTTGCTTCACTTCCATCAACAAGGAAAACTGCTGGACTTAGGCAGCTAACATTTTATTAGCACTAAAGTTTTTCTATTACTGTTCTTCACTGTCCTGTTACACTGTTCATACCAGGTAAGTAAGGAGGCTGACCAGCAGAAAATTCAGTACAGTGCTGACACAGTTCCTAAGAGAGCACTGAAGTAAATAGTATGTGTTGTCAGCTTTTAAACTCAGGTAATGTTTAACAGCTTGTCATCCAAACCAGTGTGGCTGACACCAATATTCACCAGTTTAGTAACTGGTGGGTCAGATTTTAAGCTTTTCTTATTCTTCTGTCTTATTGTACATTAGGCCCAAAGCAACCAGCGTTATAGCCATCAGCTGTTGTTAAGGGGAAACTAGCAGTATCGAATGTCAGTTACATTGGTAATGAAAGTATTTGCATTTGATAATTATACTTGGCTTCTAAATCAGAGATGCTGTACCAGACATCTGTTTTAGCACAGTCTTTCAAAGGCACATTTCCATAAGCATGCATTTCTCCAAAGCATAACCCAGTAGGGGTCAGGAGATCATGATTCACGCTTAACTGTTGAATGAAGGAATATGATTTCTATTGACTTCTGGGTAAATGTTAGTAGCTATAAAACTCAACACAACCTTTCATTTTGGTGAAGAACTAGAACAAGCATAAATAATTTTTTTTCACTTATACGTAGAGATAAATTACAAGTTTAGAGAGCAAAGTATTGCAATTATTTACTGATTGGTATATGCACTAATGCTTGAAGAGTGTAATTCTTGGTCTTGTTCAAAATCTTATAATGTATATATTGTTTTATTCACCAATGTTTTACCAAGCCATTGAGGTTTTTTTGTTTCAAGTACTTACAGGAAAAAAAGGAAAAAATATGTATTTGAAAACCTTATTTTTTATCTTCAGGAGAGTGTTTTGAAATAAACTTGGGTAACCAAGAGGCACAAGGCTTTATCTTCAACAAATAATAAAGCTTTGAGAATTGAAAGATGTAAATCTGCTTCCAAAATGTAATCAAGAGGATTGCAATTACTCCACTAATCCAAACCACAGGAAATTTTAGCAAGAAAATCAATTATTTCCCTTCCAAGTGTTTTTCCTCCTTTTTGTTTGCAAACTGGAAATTTGGAGAACATTGCATTTCAACTCTTTGGATCATATTTAGTAATATGAAGCAAATAAAAATTTGTGATTCATACATTCTTCTGGTTGACATCCTGATATGATTGGAGTCCAGGCGAGAATAGCATACTTAAAATACTTGATTTGCCATCTACTGTTTCAGTGACAAAGCAGTGGCAAAACACTGTACAAAATTATAGCAGCTGAAAGTCACAGTTGGACTGGATGATCTTAAAGGTCCCTTCCAACCTAAATGATTCAATGAAAGTAGTTCAGTGCCAGCTTCCTACTGATGTGTAGTAAGTGGTGAGCTGCTGTGTTGAAAGTGAGTGCTCTGGCAACAAACTTCTGTTTGTGTTATCATTTAAAGTTAACACCTGACACAAACATAAACTTATGCCCCCTTCTCTCTCAAATGTTGGGTAAATAAAACATGCATGAGCAAACTGAATCCAAAAACTTCCTGAGGAAAGGCAGTCCTCAAAGTAGCAATATGCTTTTGAGGAGAACTAAGAGGACATAATGAAAACTTAACTTTGATGTACAGTAATAGAAAGAAAGGAAGGGGAGAGACACGCAAGGAAAATACAGGTGCATTTCCCTGACAAAAAATCCCTACCACTTCTTTCCAATTGTGGCACTGTGCGTTGGACTTATGACTTAATTAGATGGAGTTTTTTTCTTAATTGTGTAATGTCTCCAGTCCTCTTCATATTATTGAACTCTTCCGAGTCAGGAATTAATCAACTAAGAAAAAGAGCAGTCCTGGTAATATGCCTTGCTCAAAGCAAAGTCTGGAATTTAGGAACAGAACTGTTGCTGGAAATTCATTGGATGTGTATTTGCAAAATTACAAAACACTTTTGAATAATTTTTTATTTACCAGTTGCTAGGTATATTGCTTATTCTGGATGGCCACAAACAATCACTTTTCAATTAATGACAATAAATTAACTAGACTTGAAAATAAATATATTCCTTCCTATTTTTTACTTCTCTTAAAGTTTGTTTACCTCTTTCTTTACATGCTTCTGCCTCTCTCTTGCTTATCTTACAATATTCAGGAATATTCCAATAAATTTAATGGAATCAGAAAGGAATTGGCAAGAAAAGAGGTAAGACTGCAGTCTAAGGAGTGTTTATATTTGGATCCATAAAACTCTGAAGCAAAAAATTAATATTTATCTAGATGTATAAAGCTGCAACAGTATTAATATCTACACTAGTCTTGGCAGAAACTGACTTCTATATGAATTTCTAAACCCGGTACTTGCTTTCAGTAGGAACATTGATAGGAAACAACTCTGTGATCACTAATTATTCTGGTTCACTAAGTGTTTTGTTCCAGTAGTGTTGTTTAATTATTTTCTATTTTGTATATTGAACAGATGCTCAAGAAGGCTATTAATAATGTCAGAAGAATGGCCTCTCATCCAACGTTACCATATTGTAAGTTGTTTTGTATAGAAAAGTTACCTAAAGATTATATATTTACTCTTGGCCGTTTCTTTATTATGCTGCTAGTTTGTACTAGCACAGAAATCTCTTGCATGTTTTAAAAGTTGCTTATAAGCCTTATTTTACTGAAACTATTTTTCATTTCTAAAAAAAAAATATACTGGGGGATATATAATAGATGTTAGAAACAGTGCTATTTTTTATACCAAAAGTACAGTATTTGTTTTGTTTGTCACTTGGATGAAAGATAGTAGGAAAAAGATTATTATCTCCAAGTAAATAGCTTCATATTTCAGTACCCTCTGAATAGAGTTCTTAATTAAATAAGTACAGTTCAGTAAGGTTTAAATAGCATGGGTTTCAGTGGTACGCACTACTACAGTGCGCCAGGTACTATGGCATGTGTTGTGGCACTAGTTATTTTGAGGATGTTGTGAGCTGGTGTGAGAGTTCTTAAAATTTTGGAAGAAACCTTTCTGTTCAACTGCTGCAACACCTGTGAAAAGTCAAGTAAACATTTTCTGTTGCAGACCTGACAGGTGCTCAAGATGGTAGTGTAAGAATGTTTGAATGGGGTCATGCACAGCAGATCACATGTTTTCGGTCTGGTGGCAACTCCAGGGTAACTCGAATGAGATTCAACTACCAAGGAAATAAGGTAACTTACAGAATGCTTCTGTACTTACCCTCTTCCCCCCTGCCCTCCCCCAGTATATTTGTAAATTAGAAGAAACATCACGTTATTCAAATCGAAAGTAGTTTCTCTGAAAGGTGGATAATTTCTCCGTAATACATACATATGTATTCAAAATTAATATATCTTTTTTTTCAGTTTGGGATTGTTGATGCTGATGGATACATAAGTTTATATCAAACAAATTGGAAATGTTGCCCACTTACTGGAACTTCACCTAAACCATATTTGGTAAGCTGAAAACTGAATTTGTTTTCATAAACTTGTGTTGTGTTCTTTTATTTCCTTCCCCCCTTAGAACAGTTAGGAGAGGGCAGGGATTGTGCTGCTAACCAGTATTAATCAATATTTAATAATATATTGTTTCCATCCTGTGATCCATATGACAGACAAGTTCTTAAATCCTAATCATACTTACTAAGTTAGAACAGAAGATGCAAATATTAGATCTGAAATAACTTCACTGTTCTTTGAGACTTGTCAATAATTGTCAGTTGTTAATTAATTGTCAATAGTGCAGGACTGGAAACTATACTTCCATGAAAAACTTACGAGTATCAGAAGGCATAGACTTACCTTTATATCCTGTGTTTAAACTGTTTTTGAAACAGCAGTTCATCTTGAGGAAGTTTAAGGTTTCATGCTTAAAAAAAATTGGTTTCTTTTTTAATTAATGATTTCAAAACTGCAATTTTTCAGACCTGGCAGTGTCATAACAAAACAGCCAATGACTTTGTTTTCATCAGCTCATCATCTTTGATAGCCACAGCAGGACTGTCTTCTGACAACAGGTAAGAACTGCTATGATAATGCATAAAAATGAAGTGGTGCCATGTTGCTCTTCTTCCCCCCCTCTTCCCCCCTTTTTTTGATGATTCTCCTTAAGCAGTTTAAAAGGAACACATGTGCTTCTGCTGTCTGTCTGTCTTTGTGGGAGGGGGAGAGAAGTAATGTTTGCAGTGATATTCCATGTGCCTATTAAAGGGGGTTCCCTAGGGAAGCATAAATCCTCCGTTCATGTTCCATATGAGGAGGGGAAGTGGAGAGGGAGGTGCTAGTCTCTCCTCCCTGGTACCCAGTGACAGGCCGAGTGGGAATGGTTCAAAACTGTGCTAGGGGACGTTTAGGCTGGGCATGAGGAGGCATTTCTTTATTGGCAGTGTGGTCAAACACTGGAACACGCTTCCTGGAGAGGTGGTCAATGCCCCCAAGCCCCAGTGTTTAAAAGGCATTTGGACAATGCCCTTAATAACATTCTTTAACTTCTGGTCAGTGCTGAAGGGGTCAGGCAGTTGGACTAGATTGCTGTAAGTCCCCTCCAACTGAACTGGTCTGTTATATGATCCTGTCTTAAATTATTTTTATAGACATAGGGAGTTACGCATAGCCTTTCATCTCACATTTATTTTCTTAAGTTTTGATCAAGAAATAGCAAAAACTGCTAACATTCAAGTGAATTCAACTACAAAACATTGTAATCTCAATATGAATAATCTATGAGAATAATAAGTCGTAGAATGATGGTGTAGAGGGCATGTTCTTGCAGTATACGTATAACTATGAAAGTAATTTGGGGTCTGCTCAAAAGTAATCATTGAAAGTCTGTTTACAGTGCTTTCATGCCTGAAACCATCTTTTTAAGGTTCAGATTACTTTTCAAGTGTTCAGAATACTTTAGAACACTTCTCGCTGAAGTAAAACATTTTTTTCTACAGGAATATTTGTCTTTGGGATACTTTGGTTTCACCTACAAATAGCTTGGTGCATGGTAAGTAAAATACAACCAGCAAAATAGTTGATAGCAGTAAAAAAGATGTACGCGTATGGCTCTCTTTATGAAAAAGTTACTGTGGGAAGTAATTTTAATATTAGGAGTAAAACATGTTTCACTGTTGTGTTAGTGCACCAGCAGGAGTATGAACACAGATTCTTGAGAAGTTTAGTGCTGTATGTAAATGATAGGTTTCATAGACTTAAGCATCTTCCTTTGCATACTGTCATGTTTTTAGCTGGGATAGAGTTATTTTTCTTCACTGCAGCTGGCACAGTGCTGTGCTGTGGACTTAGTAGGAGAATAATGTTGATAACACACCGATGTTTTGGTTGTTGCTGGGCAGCACTTGTACTAGTCCAGGACTCTTCTAGCTTCCCATGCTCTGCCGGGCGCACAAGAAGCTGGGAGGGGAGGGGGCACAGTTAAGAGAACGGATTCAAACTGGCCAAAGGAATATTCCATATCATGTAACGTCATGCCCAGTAGGTTAACTGGGAGGGGCTGGGGAGGTGGGGAGGGGAGGGAAGCAATTGGGGCTCAGGGACGGGCAGCGTCGGTCAGCGGGTGGTAAGTGGTTGTATCGTTTGTGTTTCTGGGTTTTTTTCCCTCTTTCCCCTTTCATTATCATTATTGTTATTATTATAATTATTATTTTAATTAGGAAACTGATCTCAACCCACGAGTTTTTGTCTTTTGCTTTTGCTTTTCCAATTCTCTCCCTCATCCCACAGGGCTGGGGGGGGTGAGCGAGCGGCTGCGTGGTGTTTAGTTGCCAGCTGGGGCTGAACCACGACATGTACCTTGTATCTTTGCACCACAAGTACAACCGCTGACAGCCAGGCATCCATAATTTCCGTTTATTTTTAAAAGATTCTGAGCAATTCCTGCTTGTAGTAACTAGCATGTTGAGAAGACAATAGCTGTAACACTGCCAAAACTACAGTTTTTAGCACAGTTATGAGATACATATTTGCAGGATATGCCCTTCAATTCAAAGTTCCTCTGGCTGTGTCTGTATTTACAAATCAGATTTTGAGTGGGGCCTCTCTATCAGTTAAGTGTTAGACCAAATAGTGGCACTACACAGGTAGCATTAGGCACTTGCAGGTACATTATCTCTTTGGAGAACATGAGAGGACATGCTTTTAATGAACTGCTAAGTATTTCATTGCCTCTAAGAAAATCCTATCCTCAGAGAAGCCATGATTATAAAACAGTTCTCTGAAGGTCTGTATATGAATAAATGCACCAAATTTTCTAGAAAATATTTAATTTTTTATCAATATATTGAACAAACAGATGTACAAATAAGATCTCATAATTACATAGTAATTTTCAGAGTTGAACTAAAAGATTAACTTACTGCCATACTTGTTAAGTAGGGCACATTTGCATTCAAAGATTGCCCAGTTCTGTAACACTTTTATTCTATGTATT
Source organism: Phalacrocorax carbo (assembly GCF_963921805.1). Lineage (NCBI taxonomy): Eukaryota > Metazoa > Chordata > Aves > Suliformes > Phalacrocoracidae > Phalacrocorax > Phalacrocorax carbo. The sequence continues at coordinate 66,878,261 of NC_087548.1, read as the reverse complement.
ACACCAAGTACTGTGTAATGTTTTAAATGTTTCTCTGTGTGTGTACATGTATAGATATCTAAATACAGTATTACAAAAATGGTTTAGAACAATATTAAGTATGCTTTTTGAGATGTAATAAATGTTTAGCAGGGTTTCCTTAACTTTATTACTGATATTTTGTTGCAGTGGAAAAGAAACACATTTCAGTGTCTGAAATACAGAATTAGATTTAGAGGCAGAAGCTGTGAACCCTTGCAGTTGAAGTGTGGTGAATGCTTAAGTGTATGTGTGAGATGCATGGCGTTCCTAACCATAAATTTGGAGAACCCTATACTATATGCCGTGTGTTAGGATTCATAATGTCTAGTCTCAGACGTGCTGAGCTTTGTTCTGGTAATTGTATTCTTCATTCGCTTCTCTCATTTTGGGGAGCAGACATATCCAAAAATATGTGAAAAGCAGTACAATAACCAGTGGAAACTTAGAAGATATTTGGACAAGTAATTTAGGAGGACGTTTCTTATGGGAAACATATGCCTTAACATAACAAGCATTACAGAGTTTGAAAAGAATCTGTTCCTGGTCAAGACTTAATAGTTTGCGATTACACAGGGATAGAAAGGATATAATTTTTTTTTTTCATACAGATTGCAATTTCTTGATTTGAGAATACTGCTACTTCAGGATGTCTGATGTGAACCTGAGCTTACATATGTATGGTACTGCAGTAAATGGACTGGTTGTGGTCAGCTGGATTACAGCATCAAAGTCACTGTTACTACTGTCTTGAACCACTAGAGACTGATGGAAAATTACAGTTAGTACTGTGAAATTGAAGTTAGTACTGTGTGTTTATTTAAATTACTTTTCTTTTGGCTTTCAGCTTTTATCTGCCACGATAGCGGAGCCACAGTGCTAGCGTATGCTCCAAAACATCAGCTGTTATTGTCTGGAGGCAGAAAAGGCTTTACATGTATAATTGATCTTCGCCAAAAACAGCAGCAACAGTTACTCCAGAGTCATGATTCTCCAGTCAAAGCAATTGCTGTTGATCCTACAGAAGAGTATTTTGTCACAGGATCTGCTGAAGGCAATATAAAGGTATTAATGAGGGTGAGGGATCAGAGAGATAAAGATTGTGATGATGTGTAAATTCAAAAAGAATCTTGCATAGGTGTGGAATAATCAGATATGTCATACATTCTGCATTTGTTCTCAGCCCTGGCTTTCACATATACTAATTCAATTATGAAATCTTAGTCTTACCTTACTCCCCTTATATATTCCTATTACAGAAAATGAATATTAATATTCTATAACTGTGCCATTGCAGATTGCTACATATCTTTTCCTTTACAGTTGGTATCAGAAAAATGAATGCAAAATGGAGTCCAGTTTCTCCATGATTTGTTACTGGTGAATTTTAAGGTCATGGTAATTATCCTTACAAGAGATTGATGTTTTGATGCTTTTTCAGGTATGGAGTCTGTCTACATTTAATCTTCTTCACACTTTCATCAATGAGCATGCTCGACAGTCTATCTTCAGAAACATTGGGACGGGAGTCATGCAAATTGAGACAGGACCAGCAAATCACATATTCTCCTGTGGTGCTGATGGAACAGTAAAGATGAGAATATTGGCTGATAGATTCAGCCCTTTAAATGACATGTTAAAAAATGATGTGAAACTTATGATCTAATATTTTTCTCAGAACAGTGTATAACATTCCCCATCTACCATCCCTGAAAATATTTTTGCTGGAACTAGTCAACAAAGCAGATACACAGTGATAGCTTGTGCCACAGAGATGCTCCCCCCGCGCCCATATGTATTACCTGGAGCTTTTAGTCCCTGATGCATTGATGCCTTAAAGATTAACAAGGTCCTTCAGTTTCTGATAGTTGCCTAAAATAAAAGCTTTACGTGACTTTGAAATATATACTTACAATATTAAGATGTTGCTGAATTGGTTTAATCTTCCTTTTGAGGTACGTACACTCCCACCTGGACCGTACCATCTGGGCATGGCCTATGCTTACATTTAACACTTGGCCACCTTCTAGAAGCAGGTCCGTCCAGTTGGAAGCCTTAGGTAATGTTACTCTTTCACTGTGGCAACCGTACTGTCTCTTTCCTCAAATTGCATAGTCAGCCGACAATAAAAAGTTATACCTATGTGTAGAAGAGGAACAAAGCCTGTATGAGTAGATACTCCTGGCCATGCAAGCATTCATATAATGAGCCACCATCTGTCTCCATTCCTGGAATCCAGGCTGTTTACCTCTCTAACTTGCCTGATCTCCTTCCTCTGATGTAGGGTATAAGAAACTGACGGATGTTCTGTAACTTGTCTTCTGTTCTATAGCTTGAATCACTGCCATCAGGATGGCAGGCTTACCTTTTAAAAAGAAATATATTTTTGACCCTGAACACTCCCTTTACAAAAATATGTAAATATTAATGGATATCTTCCTTGTAAAACAGTCAAGATTATGTGTGAAGCGCTTGTCTTGATCAAAAAGGTACAGGAAGATAACTGCTTTAGATTATGGCACTAGAATTTCTTCAAAGAATATTTATTTACATGTCTGTAGAGGAAAAAAAACTAATTTATTTTTACATTTTTTTCCAATAAAACTTTTATTTAGCCCAAAGATACTCAGTTTATTCTTAGCACTTATGTTCTTGTCTGCTTTTCCTAAGAACTTTGAAAAAGGAAATAGGAAGTTCCACAGCAAAGTACTTTAATACTGTCAGTCTTTGTACTGTACGTTTACATCTGGTGTAACATGAAAGAAATATTGAAAAGGATAGATGGATTTGGATTTTTGCCAAAATATTAAACCGCTTAACTTAAATGTTTGACCAAATTATTAATGCACAAAGCCTTTACATTTTTTTAGTCAGCTAAAAAATGTTTCTGTGAGTATTTTGGTTTACTTTTCTTGACGTCAAAGCTTGACAAAAGTTTAACTTGTAAATTAGATGTGAGGCTGGATTATTTGAATGGCAATGTTGTACTTTTTTTGCTAAAAGATATTTTGTGAAATATAGCACCAAGATATTAACTGTAAAATAAACTTGTCAAATTAGGAACTATGGGGATAAATAAAGCATAGCAGAAACGAAGGGCTTGTAAAACGAACTTTGTTAACATTCTCAGGATGCTTGTATCTTAAGAATATAAAATTGTTTAAAAAGATTTTGTAAAATTAAGGTCATTTTACATGTATGCTTCGCAAGCTGCAGTGCAAACACTATGAAGGTTTTTATGCACATAACCTGAACTTTTACATTGTGCAATAAAAAGAATGTGAATATTTTGCCATGAAGAAACATATGAGAGCATTTCAAACTGGTACAGCTGTTCAGTGATTCAATTGAAATTGTTCTTCCACAACACTTACCAATTTTAATTTCAACCAATATCAAAACAGTTTAAGTACACTGATGGACCAGAAAAGTGACTGACTAAAAGTGACACCACCTTACAAAACAGACTTGCCCAATGTGTATATGTCATATCTGCTCAGTGACTGAGTCCCTAGTACTCCTTATGAAAGAAGGAAAACAATAGAGTTAACAGTAGCACACTTCTTGAGAATCAACTGAAACCCTGACTTTGTAGCTGCTTATACACATGCATTAGTTTTCTGTACCCACTGAACTAACAGTTATGTTCAGAAAAGTAAAACGTGCAAAAATCATGGCAACATCATATAATGATGTCCTTGATGTTTTGTCCTTAAATATTTATATCTCATTAGCTTTAATATTTGAAATTGTTTATTGTACTGGCAATCACAAAAAGCTGTCGTACCTGCAAACTAAGCAGATTTTATGTGTAATTTGCCAAGGCATACAGTGTTGTCATTTTTCTGAGTAGAGCTGCACTATGCATAATGCTGGCAAACCTATACCAGGAAAGTAGTGACCATGAGCAGGCATTTTCAATAATGTTTATAGTTATATTAAGCTACTCTCAAAACTAAATTATGTAAAATCACAATGTATTTGCCACACCATAATCTTTTGAATAAATCCTGGAGAAACTCAACCTTCTAGAATTCCATGTTGCTGCTGCTTTGTTTACAAATCAGTTGTTTGCTTGTATAATGTTCATTGATGTTTAACAATTAGTGTAAGCCAAATTATTGGTAGCTTGCTTGTAACAATGGAATTGAAATTAATTAATTTCTGTTGTATCTGAAACTTTTAAAGGGACACTCTCAACTTTAAATTTAGTCATTGGGGGAAAAACTGAACTCAAAACTCTCCCAGCTGTTGCCCTTACCAACTTCCACTGATTTTTGTCCTCCAGCAGTTAATGTTTCCCCCTGTTGCTTTGCTAGTTACTCAAAGAAGAGCAATAGTGACTACCCAGGGTTCTGTGCCTGGAGTAGCCATGTGCACAAATTTAACTTAAAATTTGCATTTACCAGTGCTTAATCAACAATAATTCTATGTCCAGACAAAACAACTTAACTTGTAGTTGATAATGTCCCTTTTAAATTCCATAGACTAGCAGTTGTGACTTGTGTTTGTCCATGTAGCAATACATAATGCAATCGGAGTGTGTCATTCTTGTGTTGCTGATTGATTCAGTTACCTCAAAGAGATACATGATCCACGTTCTTTACTAACACTTTATTAACCTGTGAGAGTTAGAACTCTGGCCATCTGGGTACTTAAACTGGCTTGCTGTGTGACTTTTAACCAGAAAATTCTCAGCTGACAGCTGATGTTGCAGGATGTTTATGGAGAAAGATGGAGAGTGGAATAGATGCAGATTTTGTACCACACTGACGTGGCACAAGGTGAGCTTCTACATGTCCTACCGCATTTTAGGAACCTCGCTACCAGTTACAGGAAATAAACCACTCCCTTCCTCTTCAGAGCACCCAGTGTTAGATTAGTTGCAATAGGTATGAAAAAAGCAACAGTGAATAAAAGGAAATAAGCTTGGAGATGAGATGTTCTCCAAGGTAACTTTTTCAGATGTTTATTTTTACTAAAAATAGCAAAACCACCTCTAATGGCAGGTTCAGCACACTGATCAAACTACTTTCTATAAAATAAAGATACTGATTTACCAAGTTTCTTGGTGTTTCTTATTCCTCCCCATTTCTAGCTCTAAAATTTGCATGGTTTTGATCCTTTTCCTCTCGTGTCTTTTTTTTTTTTTTTTTTTTAAATGCCTTAGCTTTTCATGTAGCTTTCCTTGTATTAACTTTTTGGTGTTTTTTTTTTAATGGTTTTGAGGTTTTTTCCGTGGGGGGGGTGGGGTGTTTAAATTCAATGCCTAACTACCATTTGTATTCAGTTCGAACTCATTTCTCAACGGAATGAGGCTGATGCAGTGATGGTGCTTTCTGTCATTTTCTTCCACACCTACCTTTTTTCACCCCTTGACTGTTTCATGTAAATTTGAAAGCCTGTGAAGGTCCTGGGGAACTCCACCTCTCTGCTTTTCCTGCCGGGAGACGAGGTACAAAGATGAGTGCCCCCGCTCCAGTTACACACCAGGCAGCGAGCTCCCGCCAAAATTAGAAACACCTCAGAAACACCTCAGTTCAGCTCGGTAGAACGAAAGAAGGGTTTTATTTGGCGTTTTCCCTCGCAATAACTAACTCCTCCTTTGGTAGCAAAGCAGGGACAGAAGATGTACCCCAAAATCTGGCACCGAGACTGTACGTGCCTTGGCGGGCGCGTTTACGCCCCTCTCCCCGACCTGGCGTTCCCCGCCCTGTGTGCCAGGGGAGGCCGCCTCACCTTACCGCGCTGCCGCCCGCCCCGGGCCCCCTGCGGCCGCGGCCAGGCGACGGGCGGCGGCGGCAGCCCCAGGGGGGCGAGGGAGCGGCGGGCGGGACGGCGGGCCGGGCCGCAGGGGCTGCCCGGCCTTTCCCCTCCCCAGGCTCCCGCGGGGGGAGCGGCGGCGGGCCGCGGAGGGCAGAGCCGCCCCTCTCCCGCCCGCCCGGGCCGCGCCCCGCCCCGCGGCGTGGAGGAGCCGAGGTTAACTCCGCCGCGCCCACACCGCCTCGGCAGAGCTGTTCCCGCCGCTCCCGCCGCCAGCCCCGAGGAGGCGCCGCCGCCCCCGCACCGCGCTCACACAGTAAGTGCCGCCGCTCCTCGGCGCGGGGTCCTACTCCCGCCCCGGCCGGGCAGCCCCTTTCCCCGGGCGAGCAGGGGCCCGGCAGCGCGGTGGTGCCCCGGTAGCCTCCCCCCCCGAGCGGGTGGCCGTGGGGCCCTGCCCGCCCGCCGGCTGCAGGTGGCGGCCCCCGGGGCGGCGCTGGGAAGCGGAGTCGGGCTCCCGGTGCCGCCCCGGAGTTAACTCAGGTTTCAGCTCGGGGAGCGACTGGCAGCGGCCGGGGCGGACCTCGGGGAGCCTGCGCGGGGCCGGGGCCGGGGCTGGGGCGCTGCCGCGTCCTGCCCCGGCGGCTCCCGGTGCTGCCGGGCCCCGGCTCCGCCTCGGAGCGGCTCTCCCGCTGGGAGAGGCTGCCCGAAAGCGCTCACGTTGAGGGTTTTCATCGCTTAAAAATGTATTGGGCTGAAAGCTGTGCGTGGGTTTCTGTTCGGGCGAACCTCACCGCCTGTCTTCCCTCTGTCGCTCTTCCCGGGCAGCGGGGCGGTCTTCTGCTTTCTTTCAGAAATATTTTTGCTTTTGCCAGAGTGAGCCGTCGTCCTCGTCAGGGGTGTGCTCGAGCACGCACAAAACGGGTCTGTAGCTCTCGAGGCAGAGGCAAGAAGCCTGGTAACGCAGCTGAGTTCGCACGGGGCTGGTAAAAGACAAATTTTTCTCAGATAACTTGAGTTCGGTTTTGAAATGCTACTAACAAAAATTCTGCCAGTAAAATCAGTTTGTATCTTATTGACATACTGCTGTTTAAATAAGAGAGATCATGGTTCAGTGTGGGCTTTTCCTTTTTAGAAACCTGGATGGTCAGGCTTTCCGTGCTGGAGGCCTGCGTGTCTCTAGAGGTGCATCTTCGCAGTCTTCCTTGACCACATGTATGCACTCGTAGAGCAAAACGCAGTCCCAATGAGGTTCAGCCCAGCACGTGTCTCGTTTCAGTTATGCTCCTTTGCAGATTATTTCACGTAACTGACTAGCGAAACTACTCACGTTACAAACTGCCCGGTCAAAACTTCTCCGAGCAGTCGCATACGCCAGATGAGGAGCTGTTGGTTGTGCTTGCTGGCTGACTGCTGCCAGCTCTGCTTATCTCTTGTCAGCTCTAAATAGGAAATTTGCTTTGAAAGAGTGATGAAAGCAAAGCTGAGTGCTTGCAGCCCTTGCAACAGCAGACCAGCCCTTCAGTTGCCACAGACCACAGGTCTGGTCTGAAAAGCGCTGCTGGCCTGAATCTAATCGCTTGTGGTCATTGCTGTGAGAGTCAGAGTTACCGTTAGTTATTGGCAGACCCGAGGCAGGTATTGCAGGGGCCGCACGGGTCAGGCTGTGCTGTACCTGTAAAGGCACCATGCCTAGATGGAGTCCTCACCCTGCACACCTTTCCTGGTCCCGTGGTGGGAAGCACGTTAGATTAGATGGACATCGTTTAAAAAAATAGGAAAAGCTATTGACACTATGTATTGCTTATAACTCTTCCATATAATGGCTTTTGGTGGAAATCTCTTTTTCTTTGTGGTGGAAGTTTCTGATTATTATTTCTACCTTGCAGTGATTAATAAGCATTTTAATCAACCTAGGATACAGTGCAAGTCTGAGCTATTCTAACTTGAAATTAGGCTGAATGCATTCCCTTCCTCATCATGCTAGTTATGTTGCTGCGATGAATTAACAGGGTAATAATGTAACATCATGTGTTTGCAGACCTCAAAGTTTTAACTTAAACAAGCACATGATGTGTGTACTGTATGTTACAGGAACAGGATGCATTTTTACCTTCTCATTTAAAAACTTAAAATGAGGAGGAGAAAACATCCTCACAGGAATGAGCTACTCAGGTATTAGGAGAAGGTGCTTGGATGTTCCTCCTGCTTCATCCCAGAAGTCTGTTTTCTAAGGGGTGGGAATCATCTGCTGCCTGTCAAATAAACCACATTAAAGTTTCCTGAGGCTCTAAACAGGAATTGTTAGGGGAGAAGAAAAATGCAGAGATGAAGAGTTTTGCGGTGGAAGCAGGTCCAAGACCTTTATTTGGAAGACAAAATTTGGTGAACTTGTAACATGCTCAGAAGCAGGAAGAAGGAACTAAAATGTTCTAGCACATTTACATGCTACTTCTTATTTCACCTGGAAGGAAATTTCACATGGAACATTATCAAATGTAAACAGTAGTTGGTCTGAGAGAAGTTACATCTTTATGATGAATTTTCTTCCAGGTTGCAGATGTTCACTCTTGAGTTTACCTCTTAATATAAGTTTTGGCCTAGAATTTGCCTTTAATTTTTTAATTAATTCTTATACATGAACTGTAAAAAGATTAACAAAAGGTCACCCAGTGATATTTGTCGTGATCTTAACATTGGATATATCCACTTAAATTACCTGCTTCATCTAGATGGTAGGTAATATGTTTTCCATAGTTTTTACTGTATTTACTGTACTAGCAGCCTTGACTACTGGCTGGGTAAATTCAGTTTATAAGTTCTTATATCACTGAGATACAATACAAGTAATTTGGACTGTACTTTGCTTCCTTTCTTTTTTCTTTTTCCTTTTTCCTTTGTTGTTCTTTTTTAATCCTTTGTAGGTATGTTTCTTGCCATTTCTTGTATATTGCCACCTTTAGGTAAGCCATTTGAACTACTTTCTTCCTCCCCCACTGATAAATTTCTTATACTTGTTCAATCTAGGTTTCGTGGATCAGATTGATCTGATGAAAAAACCCTAAAATTTAACTGAAAATTAGCTATATAGGAAGAACTTTCTCACAGGGAAAGTATATCTGGTATACAATAGATCTTGAACAAGCATCAAGCCATATTCCAGTGATATGTATCTCAATTTAACAGATTCCAGTACTCTTGTCTGCTGTTTGGAGTATTGACACACAGCACAGCGTGCTCGAGAAGCTGGTGATTTAACGGCAAAGTAACTTTGGGGCTTTTCAAGGTTGGTTTGGGGTTTGTTTTTTTTTTTGTGCCTATGTGCTCACAGCCGTGATCAGCCATCTTGTCTGTTTGATCTGTAATAAAAATGTCTGCAACATTTTTCAACTGTGATGTAGTGGAAAATCTAGTCCTCTTTATTTGAGACTGGCTTCATAATCAAAGAAAGTGAGTATCACTTGAAATTAGTTACGGGGCTTTTTTTTCCCTTATGCCTCCAGCATCTTCAGATCATAAGACCCAGAATAAATGTTTTGTGTGGTCAAGTAGAAGTTAAGATGGCATTTTGTCAGTTAAGCAAGCAAGCAAGCAAGAAAGAAGTTTCACTTGGCACTTTTACATTCTTTCTCAAGTGATGCTTTGCTCAAACCAGAATTTCATTTTTTAACTTGAAGAGAGGCTGACCTCACCCCCGCTGAGAAGTGAGCTCCTTGCCCTGAGACTGAGGTACATAATTTGCAGAGCAGTAGCGCATGCCCATTTCATTAGCATCTCTAACATGTCTCAAAAGAAGAAGAGTACAGAATACATGATTTAAATTAGAAGCTGATAATCATGTGCTTCAGGTGCTGTTTTCTGAACTGATCATTGAAAGTGTTGCTTGGAGCCAAAACATCACTTCTTTCTTTTTCTTTGTTTCACTGTGGTGGTTCCTGGGATCCCTCCAGCAGCTTTGAATTTAGTAAGGCAGGTGTGCGAGATGGAGTGTCAGACAAAATACATACCCTTTAAATGATGCAAGTTAAAGCTATTCTTTAATTTCAATGCTGTTTTTGTTTAGAAACCCAGATGCTGAAAAGTAAGTGTCTCAGCTCTTGAGCAAACCTTACAGCGACTACATGCCTTTTAGGTGATAAAACCATTAGCTGTTGTTGGTAAGTTAATAAGATGTATGTTGAGGATTAAATCCAGCAGATAACAGTACCAAAATCTGCATTTCTTTCAATGCTTTCTCATTAAGTAAATGCATATTTCCTAATAGGTGAATTTTAGTATTAAGTATGCCTGGCTTAATCCAAGATCACATTTTGCTTACAGAAATAGGGTTGGGTATTATTCAATATCTGGTTTTGTAGTTCAGTTTATATTACAGGATCAACAAAAGTAGACACGTTACAACCCAGCATTTTCTTCTAATTTATGGAGTAATTCAGGGAAGAATACTGCAGCGTTACCCTACAGAAATCAGGCTGGGTGCAGCCGATGATGATGGGAGTTATTTGGATACCTGTCTGACCATGAGTGATAGTTGTTAAATCATCTGCAGGAGGTGTGTCTGAGCAATGAGCTAGGCTTTCTACATCTGGAGCAGAATATTTGGCTCATTTCGTGTCCATGTCCGGAGGCCCTAGAATTCGGAATGAACTGGTGACAATGATGTTTCGCATATGAATTTGATATTTATTACCTGGATCAATAGCTAAATTTTTATTGTGTGATGTGGCTGGTGTTCAATAGTTGAAGATTTTACATGCTTACTTTCTTTTAGTATCTTCATATAATATTTATAATCTAACTCTGCTAATCAGATATTTAAGACAATATGTTTTTTCTTGTTTGGTGCTTTGTCTGCAAAAGTTACTGGGGCTCAGGTATGTTCAGGATTGGCTGTCCTAAATAGCTGTACAGAAGTAAAATATGTAACTATAGTCCATGATGTTTCTCTGTGTAGCAAAGTATGTGTAAAAGGATAGAATATATTAAACTGTAAGCTGATGGAAAGTGGGGAAATAAGCTCTAAACTGAAAAAGTATACCTGCACGTGGTTATCTTCAAACATGTTTGTCTCTTGACAAGCTCTCACTATCAATTTCTATTGAAGTAGAACACCTGATTTGTGAAGGAAATAAAAAACCTGTAGTTACCTCTAACTGATTTTTCAGGCCCTCTGCCCTATCCAGCATATATACGACACACAGATAATGTAATAAATTTAGCTATCTTGTAAGGCATTTTAAGTATTAAAGTAATAAGTGATCCAGGAAGGCAAAGAAAATCTTTCATCTGCTAGGGGAAAAAAATGTTTAAGAAGGAAGTAGTAATTTTATTTGAAGACATGCTGAACTGGAGTTTATCAAACAAAATGTGACCACATTTCAGTGATTCAATGAGAAATATGATGTCTGTAACCACTCTGATTCTCCATGAAGATGAATTTCCCTGTAGTTTCTGGCTGAAATAAGTTGTTTTGGACCCAATTCCCATATAGCAGTGTTGGCCACTTCCAATTTGATGGGTAGTAGTGAGCTATCAAAAGTATGTTGGCATTACTGCAGAATATTATACTTGCCTGAAGAACTTATCTTACCTACAAGTACAGTGAAGTTCTGGAATTTAACCTGGAAATAGTAAAAAAAGATACTAGAAGTAGTTTTCAGGTGATGAGAAGCATTCTCTGTCAGAAGTCTGTTGGGTGCTAGCTAGCACTCCAGGCATAAACACATCGCTGCTGTCACTCAGTCCTGAAAGAAACAAAACCTTAACTTCCTGCCCTCACCAGTTCTGCAGAGGCCTAAGACATAACCAAGTCATTGGTGTCACTGGACATAAGTAGCTAAATGCTCCTAAGATGTGATTCAACTTCTTTGTTACAACATCCAAAGTACGTAACTGCCTCTTGACATTTTAGTGCTATTTTTATACAAATAGTTATGAAGGGGGTTTTGGTGCTGCTTTGCTTTGAGGAACAAAGAGGAAGTTGCTGCTATGTTAATTACTATTAATAAAGCATCACAGTTCTCTACGAAGCAGTCAGTTTTTAAAGCTCTCTGGTATGTTGTGGTTAACTAATATGAAAAAGGTAGCTGAAACTTACCTCCATCTTTCCCAAAATATTGGGTATATTTTTGGATTATTTAGATAGCGTGGTTTCAGAATGTTGTACAAAAGTACTAGCTGGTACTGGAAGGTACCTGTGACTTTGTGACTCATCTGCTGCAGAAGGTACTCTCCAAGTGGTGAGTATGAGCAGGCATAAAAAAACCTAGGTAAGGTAAGTCTACTTAAATAGACTTGTAATTAAGCCCTGATTGCTGAGCCAATTTAGCATATTCAGAATGAGATATGTGTTTATTTATGATAGTCTTCTACCAAAAAGTGGAAGGATATTTGTTTTGTATATTTGCTTCGTGTATTTTCTTTAGTGTATTAAAATAGTTTTCAAGTCCTGTGGTGGAACCTTTGTCCACATTCACCTCGTCCCACATCCCTCCTCCTCAGCTGGGAATGCAAACTGCATTTTATCAGCTGCCCCTCAGGTGAATTTTGTATTTCGTATTTCTTCACAAGGTGAAACAAAAATCAACAGAAACTGTTCAGCAAATCTTTTTCTTTTAAATTCCAGCTCATCTTTGTGTTTTGGAGTCAATAAATGTTGATATTAAGATTTTATCTAATTGTGCTGTGTATAGTACTGTCTTTATGAACTACTAACTGCAGAATTATTTTCTTAAAAAAATCCCCTCTGAGGATATCTTGCCAACCTACTCAGAGCTTTGTCCTTGATATATTTTAATTATTGAGTTTATATACAGGAAAATAATTTGCTACTCTTGGGCCTTCAACTTGTAGTGTTCGGGATTCCAGACATAAAACCTGTCTCTTGAGTAGTCTAGACGTGGCCTTATTTATGGTATTGCTAGCACTGTTAGTTGTGTTATCATTTTGGCATGATTGGAATGATTTTGTAAACAGCTAAGGCGGGTTTAGTGGCATGTGGAATGTAATTATGCTTTTTATAAGATTAAAAAGTAGAAGCCTTTTGCATAAGATACAGGGAAGAAAAGAAGAATATAAATAAAGGGTAGAGCAAGAGATACAAAGCTGAGCTTGTTTTAGAAGCCTTGAAGTTTGCTTAAGTGTTCAAAACTTTGCAAGTCAAGTTAGAAGAAAGCAGCTGATAGCCTTTGTCTTTAGCTGTTGAGTTATGGCTATTATTTCAGTGAAATATGCAATAATACAGCTTAAGGATTTTTTGTATTTGTGCTGGTTTTGACAATTTTTTATAACAAAAATTAGCAGCTCATTTTTGTTTTACCTGGGGGTGTTGGCTGACAGCCAGCTGCACATGAGCCAGCAGTGTGCTCAGGTGGCCAAGAAGGCCAACAGCACCCTGGCTTGTATCAGGAACAGTGCGGCCAGCAGGAGCAGGGAGGTGATCGTGCCCCTGTACTCGGCACTGGTGAGGCTGCACCTCGAGTACTGTGTGCAGTTTTGGGCCCCTCACTACAAGAAGGGCATTGAAGTGCTGGAGCGTGTCCAGAGAAGGACAGTGAAGTTGGAGAAGGATTTGGAGAACAAGTCCTGTGAGGAGTGGCTGCAGGATCTGGGGTTGTTTAACCTGGAGAAGAGGAGGCTGAGGGGAGACCTTATCCCTCTCTACAGCTGCCTGAAAGGAGGTTGTAGCAAGGTGGGTATTGGTCTCTTCTCCCAGGTCACTAGTGATAGAATGAGAGAAAATGGTTTCAAGGTGCATCAGGGGAGGTTTAGATTGGATATCAGGAAAAATTTCTTCACTGAAAGAGTGGTCAGGCATTGGAACAGGCTGCCTCAAGAGGTAGTGGAGTCACCGTCCCTGGAGGTATCTAAAAGATGTGTAGATGTGGCACTTCGGGACATGGTTTAGGAGACATGGTAGTGTTGGGTTGACGGTTGGACTTGGTGATCCCAGAGGTCTTTTCCAGCCTCAATGATTCTATGATTTTAATGTTAACCTTGTGATGCAAACTGACTCTCTTGCAAAGACCTAAAGGACAGATCTGCATTGGTGGGATAACAGGTTTGATATTTCCTATTTTCCACCCCACAACTACTTACAAGTTAATAAAAGCAATTATATAAAATACATGAGGTTCATTTGTAGGGGTATTTCCTGCTGAAGTCTCAGGTGGATTCAGGATGAGCGTAGCAAAATTTTTCTGAACATCTTCCTGGGTTTCCACCAAGTTCAGAATAATTCAAAAACTGAGTGGAAGCTAATGGTTTTTCTCTGTTTGACTACAGTTTTCTTTTCTTGTATCACTAAGTAATATTTAATGTTAGTAATTATGTGGATAAATTACAGAATGCTTTAGCCACCTCTCTGATGAAATCATGACATAAGATAATACAGATCCGTTACTGTAAACGGTAGAATGTGAATCTTGATACTTTTTTTTCTAGCTACCAGCCCTTTTTTTTTCCCCAGTAGCTGACAACTTATTAATATGCGGAATTGTTTCTCATTTGAAGATGTCATTCTAGAAATGGTTTATATGCTACTTCTTTATTTCCTTGAATTTCATATCAAGGTCTTATCTGCTACTTTATGTGAATTCAATTGATTATTTCCAGGCACATCCACTTAATTTGTTGTCCATTAAAATGTTCGTTGTAGTACTTTAGTGTATTAAATTAACCTCATGTTAAAGAAATCTGTAAATCCATTTTTGCTTGGAGCTTTTGAAAAACTATTGAAAGTTGCATGTAGCATTGAATAATAGTGGAAATGTGATTAACCTTTGAATTGTAGAGAAATCTCTGTAATCCAAGCTATGAATTTGTATTGTACTGCTCTGCAAAACACGGCACTGGTCAATGATGCAGAAAGTATGCTGACTGCAACCAAATGCTTTTGTGCAGATTTGCTAGCAGTAGTTGCTGTACAAGTAGTTTTGAATAGGCAGGTGGGTAGTTTAGAGTCACTTGAAGCACGCACTTCTTTGTTAATACCAGGAGGATAACTGTGGAATAGATGAGGAGGCATACTGAACATGAAGTCAGTGATAGGAAAAAAATACTGTGTGCATTTTTATTTATTTATTTATTCCTGCAAGGTGTTCAAATGTAATCTCAGATGATTGGCAGTTTATAAATTTCTTCTGCTTCAGATATTAAACTGGATAGGATAGAGTACTGGAAGTCTGGATTAGTATAAAAAGATCCGTTTGTTGAAAGCACATTCTAGGTGACATCAGAAGATGAATAGCACAGGACATGCCCTTACTGTTAATTGGAGTTTGTACAGTGCTGTCCATCTCATCCAGCATCCCTAAACACTGGTTGTTTGCCTGTGTTTTCCAATAAGCTTTGTGTAAGTTATTTTTTGTTACCCATAGTTTTTTAGAACTTTAGTATTTCAGCATGCTCATTTTCTAATCACTTCCTTTAAAATTTAAGACCTTTAAAAAATAAACCCCATGTTTGTGTAAAGAGCTACCATATTTGCTTTACAAGAGCTACCCAGTTCCATATATCAAGCCAGGTATTTAGTTGCAGTGATCGTGTAGAACATGGTGTATTGAAAACATTTTCAGAATCTTTGGGTCCAACTGATGGGAAGTCAGCAATTGAGACTTATAAAACCTGCAAGGGCTTAAGAGCGGAGTGTGTGCTGCTGTAGGTACACAAGAAACCATGTGACAAAACTGGCCCTATTTTCTGCTCAAGCACAAAAGGTGTGTAGGTGACTGACTTTGGAGAATGAGAGTGTGTCATTACAATAGACTTCGAAATTTAGTTTTAAAATGGTAGGAAAGCAGACTTCTACTAGCCAAGCTTAAACTCCGGATTCACCATTTAACAGTCTGTTAGTTTTACAACTGTATGTGAGAAAAGTAATGCAAGAGTCCACAGCTAAAAACGCAGTTATGACCGATTTCACCTTTATTGGCCTTACAACCATGTTCTTTAAAAAATGAATAGTTATAGCACAAACCTGTGTCTTGATGGCAATAAATACATTGATGGAGAAGAATGGCAATTAACAAATAGGCAAAGTGATAATTAGCTAGGAGGAAGAAATTCAGAACTTGATCAAATACTGGGATTGGGATAAGGAGATGTTCGTTTAAGCTCCTTGAGACACCTTGAGATCAAAAACAAAGGACTGAAAATAAAACTTTATGTATGGGGTTTTGGGGGACTTTTTTTCTATTATGAAGAGCTGAATAACACCGTAATAAAGTAACCTAAAACTAATCAACAACATTTGACAACAGTGCCAGGCGGAAGAGAGGTCTTTTTCAAAGCCTCTTCATGCTTCAGAAGTGGTTTAGATACCCAGTGTAACAGTCTGAAACTATCTGACAGTGCAGGTTTTTTTTCTGTGCTCAGTGAACTAACAGCTTGCCATGAGAAAGTGGTAGAATCGGTGAACTAAAGCTTTTCTAGTAATTATTTCTGGTTTGGGTAGATATGAATTGAAACACTTCAGGGAATTTCACTACAGTAAAAATGTGTTGAAGGCTTGTTGGCTTTAAGGCACACACTTGCATCAAGAGAAGCTGGCAGGCCCCATCTGTACCATTAATTGAAGCTCATAACTGGGGCATGGCTCCTCATGAGGGTAGAAAACCTGTGTGGTGCCTTGGACCACAAGGATGTGTGGAGCAGAAGCACCTGGTGTGCCATAACTGTTGTGGGCAGCCCTTGTCTTCTGGGGGTGGCCTGCAGTGAGTTGGCACATCACATAAAGTGCCTTGCAAAGCCCTCACATGTCAGAAGATTGTAGCCATCTGCCTGGAGTAACCATCCACCTTCAGTAATGCTCCGCTATCAGACGGGGGTATTTGTGTCTCCTGTATTCAGGCAGGTGACCAAGTACAAATCTTCCAAGGTTATGCTGCACAAGTGAGGGAAGTAAACATTTTGCCTGTTGATATTACACAGACAGCATGAAGAGCAGTGACCATTGCTTAATTACCTCAGCCCAGGTAAATTCAGCTGAAGTTCCCTCAAGGGCAATGCCACGTACTGTGCCTGACTAATTTGGAGGCAATTTGTTCAGGTGCTTAGTGTTACTGCAATGTAGCCCTGAAAACAACATGCCTTAAGCTTCTTTATACATGAAACAAGGCAGTATTTTAATTATGATTTTCAGGCTATGGAGCTTCCACAACTCCTGTTGCTTCCAGCTTCTGGGACTCTCGGCATGTGCCCAGTCCACAGCAGAGCACAGTGCCAGGTGATCATGTCCCAGAAGTTATGCTCCTGTATCTGAAAACTTCGGCTGAATACAGTTAGCACTGAAATAGGAAACAGCTAGTTTTTATGAACATGATTACTGTGCAGCAGTTATTCTGTAATACTTAATGCATGGCAGCTTATAGCAAAGCTAACTCCTATTTTGGATCTAATCTTGAAATGAAACTTTCAATGCAAGACTGTTTTGAGGGAATAAAAGTAAACTGCTTCAAAAACATAACCTCTTTTTTCTTTGCTTTAAAATTACTTCAAGGTGTGGTATTTAAGCATAATTTAATTTTAGCTATAAATAGTCATTGACAGAGCAGTTCTGATACTTAAAATGGGAATCCTGAGGCCGTTCACAACTCGGTGTAGTTTAAACAAAAAGTTAGAGCAATGATATTTTAGCAGCCCAGATTAACAACTGGGAGAAAATGGGAAGATAAACTAATGAAGTTATTCTAACATAAGCTAGTGAAATAAGAAAATGAAATTCAAAAACTGTGGAAAGACTTCAGGCAATAACTTGCCTGCTCCCTTAGCATCTTCTTTCTTTTTTTCAGTGCTGTAAAGGAAGTAAACTAATTCATTTTACACCCATTCATTCTTGTAGTACCTCTGGCACTATACATGTACATGCATACATATAAATCTTTACTCTGACTAGCAAGTTTTGCAGTTCCTCTTTGTATGCAGTTCCTCTTTGTATGATCCTTCCATGCAGGACTAGTACTAAATACTTCTTTCCTGTGCTACTCTTCTCCAGAAAATCCCTGGAGATACTTAAGTAGTGTAAGATGAAAGCAGCCTGAGATGACACAGTAAGAAATAATTGTCGCAGAAGGAAAATAGGTTCCTCTGTGTACACAAAATCTTTTATTGACAGTAGAGATGTGTAAGTGAATCATTGCTGGTGACTATAGAACTGGTTGTGTGATCCAGGGTAGATAAGTTTACAGATGTTAGTGTTGTCTGTTTTGAACAAATCTAAACCAAGCCAAAAAGAGTCTGGTGGAGGAAAGCATTCTCTGTGAAATTTTAAGGTCACTTTGCTCAACATGAGTGGATAAGTCCAGACTTTTCTGTTTGGATAAAACTTCCTTCTTCATTGCTAAATAGAAACACTTGATTTCTATTGTGTTTTGCAATCATTTAGATGAAGACTTCTCTGAAACTGGTAATATTTCGTCATGAGTTTAATTTGAGATAGTTTTCTTACTTAACACACATCCATTTTAATACACAGTTTTAGAGGTAATTCTTCTAAAGCTAAACCTTGTTATACACAGGAGTGTTTCTCAGACACCTGGTTTTAATGATTGTTTATTGAATTGATTCATTAAATGCAAGGTGCTTTAAAAGTTATCTTTCTCCCCATGAATCATATATCTTCTCTTGAATTTTTTTTTGCACAGTGCCAAATCCAGCCAGGTTTCTCTAAATTTCTCTGTAACAGCTGCCCGTAAATCAGTGAAGTGTAGTATGTCTGAACAGTGTTCTCCTCTGCATTAATAACATACAGAAATTACTGTGATTAAAGCTTTTCAGTGCTTGGGACCATAAGTTAAATTGCTTTTTGAAAATGGATATCTTTTCCCCTTGTTCTTTCAGCATATTACTATAGAACTGAAGAAAGTGGCTCAAGATATTCAGAACTTCATTTTCATTCTTAAGTCTTTAAATATTTTTTAGCAAATCTTTAACCCTGAATTTTCATGGGAGATGCCTAGTATAGAGATAATAGCAGCATCCTATCATTCTATTTTTTTTTCCTCGATTGGGTGCTCCCATTTTTATCAGAACCATTGAATTGTTTGTATTGGAAAGGGCTTTCAAAGATCATCTAGGTCCAGCCATGTCCCCTGCCATTGGCAAGAACATGTTTCACTAGGTCAGGTTGCTCTCAAAGCCCCATCCGACCTGACCTTGAACACTTCCAAGGATGCAGCATCCACAGCTTCTCTGGGAAACCTGTCCCAGCATCTCACCCTCATTGTAAAAAATGTCTTCCTTAGATCTAATTTAAACCTACACTCTCTCAGTTTAAAACTGTTATCCCTTGTCTGATCACTAAAGGCTCTGGTAATAAGTCTCCCTCTGTCTTTTAAGCCCCCTTGAAGTATTTAAACAGTGCAAAAAGTTTTCTCTGGAACCTTCTCTTCTCCAAGCTAAACAACCCCAACTCTCTCAGCTTTTTGTCATAGGAGAAGTGTTCCAGCCCCCTGATTGTTTTTGTGGCCCTGCTCAGGACCCACTCCAACAGGTCCATGTCTCTCATACTGGGGGCCCCAGAGCTGGATGTGATACTCCAGGTGGGGTCTCATGAGAATGAATTAGAAGGGCAGAATCACCTCCCTTGACCTGCTGGCTACCCTTCCTTTTATGCTGCAAGGGGTGCCATTGGCTTTCTGGGCTGCGAGTGCACATTGCTGGCTCACATCCAATTTTTCATCCACCAGTACCCCTAGAATCACAGAAGGCAGGGGCTGGAAGGGACCTCTGGAGATCATCTTGTCCAACCCCCTGCTTGAGCAGGCACACCAGAGCAGGGGGCACAGGAACGCATCCACGCGGGTTTTGGGGAGGGAGACTCCACACCCTCCCTGGGCAGCCTGCTCCACTGCTCTGTCACCCTCACAGGAAAATAGTTTTTCCTCATATTGAGGTGGAACTTCCTGTATTCCAACTTGTGCCCATTGCCCCTTGTCCTGTCACTGGGTACCACTGAAAAGAGTCCAGTCCCATCATCCTGACACCTGCCATTTAGCTATTTATAGGTATTGATGAAATCCCCCCTCAGTCTTCTCTCCTCCGGGCTGAACAAGCCCAAGTCTCTCAGCCTTTTCTCATATGGGAGATGCTCCAATCCCCTCATCACCCTGGTAGCTCTCTGCTGGACTCGCTCAAGCAGTTCCACATCCTTCTTAAATTGGGGGGCCCAGAGCTGGATGCAGTACTACACATGTGGCCCCACTAGGGCCAGCAGAGTAGGCTAGTAGAGGGGGAGGATAACCTGTCTTGATCTGCTAAGTACTTCTCTTTTGTCCTACTGTAGCTTTGGCAGGAATTTCCTTACTTTTATCTGGTGCTCTTAGGTATCTTTACTTAGTATTTAGAAATCCAAATATCATTTTGGCATGTTTCTAATACTTTTAAGTATAGAATGTTACCTTTAAAGCCTTTATTTTAGGTGACAATATTAAGTCGTACTTATAGATGGTTTATGTATTCTGGAGTTGCAAATGCACATGAGTTGTCTGATTGTCTAAGCTGTTCTCGTAGCTGCTCTATTGTAACAAAGAAAATGCAAAACAGCTCGTGTTTTGTAATTTTCCCTATTTTTCTTTTAGATTCCCTTGCATGCACATGAGCATATATACAGTTCCCATCTCGGTCCTTAGCCTGAGCAGCTAAAATGTTACAGATGGGTAATAGCTGGTTCCAAAAAGAAAGGAAGCAAGCAAGGCCCTATAATGAAAGTCATAAGGTATTCTGCTTTGAAACCTGCCAGTCTGTATTATTTTCAGGGAACGTACATTTAATTTTATGAAAAGCAGTGCATGGCCTTAATTCTCTAGGAAAGACAAGTAAGATGAGCACAGTGAAAGTGGTCATTTAACTGTGACTGGTGACAACCTCAGTGGCTTTGACTAGATCCCAGTGCCGTAAAAATTTGCAATTTGATTATGAATGTTTGGAATGATAAACCTGCACATGGAATAGGGTCCCATTTCTAAAAAGAGATATTCCTAGATAATGCAGAAGATGATGGAGGTGTTTAAGAATTTTGTAGTGGTTTTTTGTGAAAAAATTTCAAATCTACATCAGACTTCCAGAAGCTTTAAATAGAGAAGTGTCATCTATTGAGATCATTTAGGAGAAAGAAAGAGTTTGGTGTCACATACTACACCTTTCAAAAGAATTGGGTTTTTATTTGTATGCAGAAGATGTATTTTTTGACAGGTTCTGTCTACTTTTGTAGGTATTACTTCTCTTGGTGGTGTTTTCCTACCATCCTGTTAACGTGTAAAGCAAAGCTTAACTGCAAAAACATGGGCAGTGACTGGTGAAGTATGACATTCACAAGTTGCCCTGTATAGTCTTGATAGGAAGGTGCTGCTTCAGGGAATGCACCTCTCCTGTCTTGTAAGAACACCATTTTTGTTTGTCACCCATGGGAAGCAAGTGCTTTCAGCTCTTTAACGCTTCTTGGGTAGCATGTGTAGATTGAGAACCTGTTTTTCAGAGGTAAGATTATGGAAATTTGTAACCCTGCTGACAAGTTGTTCGCATAGCCTAGAATGAAATTCTAACAGTAACTCAGAATAGCAATTAAAGCATCTCTGTATGTTAACTACAACAGCTGGCACAAGATAGCTGTAAGGAAGTGTACTTTGTCAATAGCCATATAATAAAGAAATTTTACAGTGTTGTTTGGATAATGCCATTTTTTGTTTCGAATGCATTGAGCTTTGCTAATGTTACCTGGTGGTAAAGATGACTAGTTACACCACATTCCAGGAAGTGCAGCTGTTTGCCCTCTTGCAAAATAATGAATATATTTGTTGTAGAGACTGTGCAAGGAGACAAATCCCCTGGTGACTGATACTGCTTCCTTACTGGAGAGCTTGAAGCCAGGAATCTGAACTGTTAAGAAACTACTTCCACCAATGCGTGTTAAAACTAGCATAAGATTTTTCGAGTCGTAGACTGAAACCAGCTCTCATGCTGCAGTCATCTGCCACTTTCACTGAGATTCTTCTCTTCCATTGTTTTTCAAATAGGGACTGTAAGAAATGTCACTTTTTTTTCCTGAAAGAAGAAGCTAAATTTATAATACTTGAAGCCTGTTAAAATAATTTTTGACATGGCAGAAGTAGAAAAGTGTCTATGACTTTACTAAATGTTGATTTTTTTTTTTTTAATAGGAAGACAAATGTAAAGAAATTTAACTTAAAAAGCGATATTCGTAGTATCAAGTTAATCAGAATCGAACTAGTGATGGGCAATTTTGTTAGTTCCACTGGCTGTGTAATTTTTTAAAATAATATTCTGTGTCCAGACAAAAATTTCACTGCTGTTCTTCAAATAATATTGAATACCATCCACTTCAATTTACAGAAAATCTTTTCTAGTGTGTTATCACTAATCACCCTGAGATGCCTGCTAAATATTTTTTGCTAATGTTTATGCTGTTAGCTTGAAATCAGGTGACACTTCCCAGGATTTTTGCCTTTAATAATTAAGACATCCCCTAATTCTTTCTGATAAGGTAGGTAAGAAAGGGTTTTTGCTTTTGTTCTCGTCCTGTATGCACTCATACCAATTTTGTTAGGCTTGTGGTGGCTGTGTTTTAAGAACAGGTAACTGGAAGAAGCTTGCCTTCTGAATCACAGGCTCCAGGTCTCATTGTAGTGAGCAACTGTGTCTTACGTTGAGGTAAAACCTCATTTTAATTCTGCAGAGGTGCTTGCACCCTCTGCAGAGTAAGTGGAGGATTGCTCTAGTACTGGAGGCTTCAGATGTTAAGGTTTTGCTTGGGTTTTGTGGCTGGCCTGTTCTCACTTGTTTTCATATTAGCCTGTGAGCTGAAATAATTCTTTCCATTACCTTCTGTCAGGCCCTGGATGAGGGCCTATAGGGTGAGGCCTTCCATAGTGAGCTTGCTTGCTGAAAGAGTAAATATGACAAACTCTTCTGCCTGCCCCTGCAGGATGTGCACTCCCTCTCCTCCCTTTGCATTTCCTCTGGTTTGAATTCTGCTCTCCTGAACAGTGTAGATACGTACATGCTTTTATTTACATACATACATATATATCTGTCATAAATAGCATCTCTATCTAGAGTTCGGTCTCTGCTGGAATTACTTCCCATGATTTTTTCTTTTCTTGCTGGAGAGAGACTGGTGGGCTTGTGCTGAGCGTTTCATGGTGCCACAGGCATAGGTACACATTGGCATTAACTGTTGTTGTATTGCAGCAGTATTTCTGGTACAGCTTAGAAGACTAATCATCAACATACAGGCTCATCTGGCTGCATTACCATTGGATTGTTATGCACGTTATTAGCAAACATATGGCAAGACATGTTTTTCTTCATGCTGTGAAAGCTTCTCTGAGCAGTGTGTGTGATGGTGTAGCAGATGCTTTTGGAGCTTAAGGGCATATGGGGCTGTGTGGTCCCAGGTGGATTCAGCCCTGGTGTGTGCTAAAGAAAGTCTGTGAAGTCCTGACTGAAGCAAAAAAGGTGTGGCATGTTCTGCCCCTTCACTTTCTGCGCGTGACAAACAGTACAGACTACTTCATTAGTAAACATTTGCAGTATATATCTGTTTGAACTGAGAATAAGAATGGTGGAAAATCTGTGGGCAGGTGAAGTAGTCCTTGTTTCAAGTGAAGAAGGTTAAATAGTGTTTGTTCTGAGCACGCACTGCCAAGGTAGCTGCTCATCTAGAGTTGGCCTGAGGGTAAAGAAGACCCAGTTTAATAAGGTAGCTACCCAGTCAGCAGGAGAGGAGCTCAGTGATGTTTGTTTATATTGAAAAACATAACATTTCAAGCATCAAGAGGAGTCAGGATTGTGGGTATGTGAGCCTCAAAGGAAACCTGTGGGGTGAGCATTGCACTGGCGCGATCCCAGCCTGTTGTGGAGAGTGGTTCTAGTGTCATCTTCTTGCCCACCTGCACCAGGAGAACTGGGTGCTGAGCAATGAAAGAGGTGGTTGCCGAAATGAATGGGATCAGTCACTGATGCTGACAAGGCAGGTATGATGCAATGACAGCCAAGCTAGGGACGTTGCTGTGGCAGGCCTGAATTTGAGTCTTGAGACGGTGAAAATGCTGGCAGGTTGGGTGCAGGGTGAGTAGATGGAAAGAAATGTGGTGCACCTGTTGAAAGCTGGTAATGTCCCTTACTTATCAAGAACACTTAATGTCTGAGTGGACACATTGGAAATTTAGGCTGAGAAATAGGCTATCCAGGAACAGTATTTTTGGAGGAGTGTGGTGTGTGAGTGTTACTTCAAATGCACAGATCCATGTGTAATCAAGCAGTGAAGGATTAGGCATGACAGATACTGGACTGGTAGCTGTGGTCAAGGACTGAATAAATTTTCAACCTTAGAACAGAAAAGAGATAACTGGAACCATTTTTTGGCCTATATGGTCTCTAATTGGTTAAAGGCATTATGATATTCACTTACCATTGGGTACAGTATAAAAACCAAGGCATCCTTAAGACCACACAGTTCATGCCTTTCGTGAGTTTCAGTAGAAGAGCTGAAGCTGTGGTTTATTGATTAATCACATACCAAATGTCTGTGTCATCCTTTGTATGCAGATAAGAGTTGGTGCATCCCACCATTGTTGTCTCATCTTTTTCAGAGCAGTAACAGATTTGTTGATTTGTCATGATGTTGTGGCACAGAGCCTTTTCTTTTTGCTTCCAGATGATGATACCCTTTCTTTGCTGAAGGATTCAAGCAAGCGAGCACTCACACAGGTTTTGGCTGCCAAAAACGTCATTCAGTCCTGCTCCCATGCTCGTATTATTTCCTTCCTTGAGTCAGCAGAAACATTCATGTTCATCAGACTGAGGAACCTGATCATGAGATTGGTTAGCCTTCCCACCCCGCACCCCCAGCAATTGTTTTTCTGTGACTCGGTTCTGCAATCCAGTGTGCTGTACAGCTAAACAGATGCTTACACTACTATAGGGAGCTCTCAGGCTGGGGTGGGAGGAGAAGACAGAGTTGGTGTAACATGTCTGAGGGTTGGGAATTCTGCAACTGCTTCATTTGGAGGCAATGCTTAAAAGTTTGTGTTCACAAAAGTCTTTCAGTCTGACTAAGCACTTAGAAATACTGGTCTGTATCCCATTTCACTGAACCTACCCCTGCTCAGATTTGTTCACTTTTCCTGCGTGCCACCTGTTTGTTTTTCTGTGTTAAGGATGCCTTTCAGCTTTGTGGGAGGCATCACTCAAACTCACATTCTTTTGAGCCAAGTTTTATTACTGAAGTTTTGGTTAAATATGTTTCAAGGTTTAGAGCTACCTAAACTGTAGAAGAAATCTTTTTAGCCTGATATTTACCCTTCCAGTACTCCCTGTTTACCATTTTTCCTTTAGCAACTATACATGAACAGTCATCTATCGTTCGCTAGTAGCTTTCCATATAATAAGTCTAGACTGGGAAAGATGGGAGGTTTTTTTCACATGGCCTATTTTTGAGATAACCATTTCTGAATTATGTTTCAGTTTCATTCATGTCTCTTTCTTTAAAAAGCTTTCCATAACCTGGAATGATGCTGTAAACAAACAGACTTGTAGTTGGTCAGGTCACTTTTTTCCTTATTCCATTCCCCTTTGTTGTTTGCTGTTTTGCAGTTTTCCTAAATTACAGATGTAATTTATTCAGCCTTAAATCAATATAATGAACATCTGTGTCTAAGTATTTTTTAGGAAGTTCTGTAGAGTGATTGGGTTCTAAAATATTTTTAGGATAGTAGTTTGATTCTCTTCAGCCAGTTGTTAAAGCATATTTTTATGTTGGAGCATTCAGTATTTGAGTACTGCTTGGATTCATTTCTCAAATGGAAACTTGCACACCAGAAAAAACTGCTCTTGAGTAATGCCTATGATCAACAGTGTGTATGTTGTGCCCCTGTGGTGTTTGGCATTTATTAGTGCAACTTACCACAGTAAAGTGAGAGATTTACATTGGAATGCAGGGAAATTTGACTGGGGAATGTCTAAGTACAATAGAGGTATGGAAAGCAAAAGATGCTGGACACTGAGATTTTTTTCATTAGCCTTAGCCTTTCTTTTAGATATGTCCAGTGATTTAATGTTGTACTCTGCTCTTATGAGTATCTGTGTTCTCAGAGGCATCAGTGGCAGGGTTGCATTGCAGGATATATATAAGAAGGGCCAGTGTAGTATCTGCAATCCACATGTGTGTGTATTGTGTTTTAGATAAACACTTTACCATATAAACACCTCAGTAAATAAGTGTGTACCTGACATACATGTGCAAGTTTATACTAGTAACCGTGCAGAGTTTAAAAAATATGCTTCTTTAGCAGTTGTTTAATTGTTTCTGTATAGCTTTTCAATGCAAATGGCAAGTCAGTTCATGTGAAGGAAGCACTGGGATTTTTAAAAAATATATTAAATTTCAACTAAGGGAGGAAAACTGGTAGTATTTAATCCTGATCTGCAATCTCTTTTTCAAAATGTATGAAAATTAAAATTATAACATTTTTTTAAAGTGGTTAGTCTGAATCCTGAGTTATTTGCTGCAGTTCTTCTCTGCTTCTTTAAAAGCCATCATACAGAAGATCACACGAAATAATGTGAGTTGTGACAGAGATACATGAACAAATCAAGACAATACACAGAAGCCAAGATGCTGTGACTTGCTTCCATATTAGAGTTGTATTTTATTATCTGCTGAACCAGAGTGGTGAAGGTTTGGTAGACATAGATGTCTGGTTTTACTGTTCAGGGTTTTTAACAACTTCTTCAAAAGACAGCTGAAGAGTTCATTTGCTTAGGGATTTGTAATGTGTCTATTGAGCAGGCTAAGGTATTTACTGATGATAGTTTAAAAAAAAAGGGGGGGTTGAGACTGCACACACAGTTGTAGCTAGCAGTGAATATCTAAGTCATGTAATCTGTTATCAAAAATCAAATAAAAATCTGAAAATTAAAAAATAATGTCTTCTGACTTGATATCCTTGTGTAGAAAAGAAAGTAGAAAGTATCTAAGGTAGTTGGTGGGATACAGAACAGGAAATGGGATTAAGGTATGTACTTTCTCATGCTGCTGCACAGACTCACACTGCTAGTTTCCTCCTCTATCACCACTCAGGTAAAAAAAAAAAAAAAGCCATATCAGGAATTATTTTGGGTGATTAAGACAGTCTTGTTTTTTGAGGTGTTTTCCTGTGGATTTTTTCTTCCTAATTCTTAAGAACAATTATCTGGTAGTACACAATATTGTGCTGAAGAATTTCTCCCATTTTAAAGTAAACTTAATTTGTCTTAACAATCCTGATCTGCCAGCCCCAAATCTATTTGTAAAAAATATTAAACAGGACAAATGCCCTAGAAAGAAAGCAGGTTCTGGGAAGTGGTGGAGAACTCTATGGATGAATTTTGGCTTAGAAAGCAGAGCTCTGCAGAGCTGACCTGTAGCAGCTGAAGTGGGTGGAGGTAGTAGTAATAGAATTAGTTCCTACTAATGGAGCATTTCAGGCTTTCCTTCTTGGGGTGGGGTGTCCCTGGCCAGCAGGTAAGTCACCACCTAGTCACTTACTCCCCCTCCAGCAGTAGGGGGGAGGATCTGAAGGACAGAAGTGAGGAAAATAACCTCATGGGTCAAGATAAAAACAGTTTAGTAGTTGAAAGGGCTGGGTTGGGGGGAGAGAAACAAGTGAAGCAAAAGCAACCATTTACCACCAGCAGGTCAGCCAGTCCCAGAACAATGGCTACTTTGGAAAAACTGCCCCCTGGCCCAGTTTTAATGGCGATCACAGTGTTACATGTTTACATGGAAAATACCTTTGATCAGCTGGGGTCAGCTGTCTCCGAGTCACCTC
Source organism: Phalacrocorax carbo (assembly GCF_963921805.1). Classification (NCBI taxonomy): domain Eukaryota; kingdom Metazoa; phylum Chordata; class Aves; order Suliformes; family Phalacrocoracidae; genus Phalacrocorax; species Phalacrocorax carbo. The sequence continues at coordinate 66,850,656 of NC_087548.1, read as the reverse complement.
CGGACCTCCTGCCCGCTCACAACCTACACATGGGGAGGGGGGCAGAGTGGGAGACAGAGAAGGCCTTGATGCTGCTCAGCAATAACAAAAACATTGGTGTTATCAACACTGTTTTGGTCACAAATCCAAAACACCATAAGGGCTACTATGAAGAAAGTTAACTCCATCCTAGCCAGACCCAGTACACTTCTATTGACTCACCTGTAAGGCAGGAAGTATAGTAAATCTTAACAGGTTTAATAACTTTGCTCTCACAATCCATATATTCTCCAAATTCATGGTAAAGGCAGCACTCTGTCTTTATATGACCATCACTTTAATTTTACTTTCCAAATTAAGGATTAAATTCATATGCCCAAAGTGGACTTTTCTAGAGCATATTGTCAATTATCAGTTAATTCTCCATAAGCTCAAGTCTCCTATGCGAAGCCGCCTCATTAAATTAAAACAATGAAAGCTGCTATGAATGAAGTATCTGAATCCCCTTTCTAACAGTTACACTTTCCATTTTCTTGCTTATTAACTTACGATTCTTGAGAATAAGTTTTGGAAATGTAAATCAGAATTACTACTTCTTTTTTTTTTTGTCATTACCAAGAAGCTTAACCTCTTTCTCCGGTTAAAATTCTTCTTGAAAATGTTCACTACATTCCGTACGTCTAAACATACTCAGGTTTTTATGAGTAAATAACTTACGACTTTCCAACACAGCATTCTGCTGAGGGCTTGAACTGCTTCTCTTCCATTCTATACCACACTGTACCCTGCTGTAGAAGGCAGCAATGGAAATTTATTAAAATCATAAAGAAGAATAATTCTTACAGTGTGGAACCCTAAATCTTTTCCTAGACTACAGAAACTTTCATTTAGACTGTCTCATAACTAAAAGAAAATGCAGAAATGCAAGTGAAACAATTAACAGCTTCATGAATTGGATCAGAAAACTAGCTGTATCTTTGGAAACTCATATCTGATTGACAATATAAAACCTCCAGAAAATAGCTCTTACTACTGCCTATTGTTGTGAAGGATTTCCACAGATTCAGTTGTAAGCGAAGTAGTACACACCGTCCTCCAAACTGACAGGATGTGAGACTGATTTGACTCAAAAGCTTGAATTAATAAGCCCTATGAGACGTGTCCTCTGATAGTACAGGCAGATTGTTTCACCAGCTGTTAGATTTTTGTGATTAACAGTTGCTCTTTATGAAAAGACTCTGTAAACCAGCACAATTTGGTCTATAGGGATGTGCATTTTGGACTCCTCAGTCCCAGAGCTAGCTGAAGCACTGAGTTTGTTTCATAAGGAATCTGATGGTTTACACCTAGAAACTCATGGCAAACAGAAGCTTCCAGTTTTCAACGAAAATGTTTTGCTTGTAGTTTTTAGCAGCTGACGATGTAATTGGAGTGTCCCTGGTGCTTCTTCACTGCACTTGTGGGGTAGGATGGTTGGGTATCTACATATCTGTTCCAGGGGTTCTGAAAGCCTTTTGGAGATGCCAGATTTGTCAGTGAATTACCCCAAAGCCTTTGGGACCTGACATTATTTTGCAATACTGCTTCTATAAAGTATATCCAAGCAGAACAGATTAAGGTTGGTTTGTTATCAGTCAAGACAGGTTGTTGGAGCCTTTCAGAATCATTTGCAAGATAAATGTGGTAAAGCTGTGGAGGTCCACAGTACTTAATCAGCAGTTAGGAGCGATAGGTAGATATAACAATTGTAGCACAGTCCTCTGACAAACTCAGTTAATATAACAACATGATAGTGTCTGGACCAGTTTTCTTTTTAATGCGGGGGAAAAAAAAAAAAAAAGACAAGACCACAGTAGTTCTGGTAGCTTCCTTTTTTTTGGCTGACATAAATGAACAAAAGTAGATCTTCTGAATGCTTTATAAATTGATAAAACTTTTGTTCTAATTTCAGGTTTACTTTTACAATATAAACAGATAACTCCTATTTTTTAGGACCCTTAATTACTGTAAATTAAAACAAATTATTAAATGCTAGTCCTTAAAGACTAAGTTTGGTCTAGTACTCTAATAGGTAGTTCTGCTAATCCCATGGAAGAATAATGTCTAAGAAATGTAGATAGGTTGATGCTGGGGATGGATCCAGCAAATAATAAATAAAGCATTTACAACTATAAAACATTATAAAGTTGCACAGATGTTTGAATATACAAGTAAATCCTTTAATAAAAGTTGTCATAATTCTTAGTGATCGTTATGATGTTGTCCTCTGTTATTTATACATCAGTTATGCAAGCTAAAAGCTTTATCCTGAGTTATGAAATGTATTTCCCAAGTTACAGATTTATGAACCCTTAAATGTGTTCCTGATCCTTCCTGTTTATATTTTTCTCTTTTTTTATTTATTAACTCCAATGCTTTCTCAAATTCTTTTGTGTTGTACATGACTATCTACAAGCCATCTTTGCCTCCGATGGATCCTGAGCTGCAGATAGTCGGGAGGGTGGCTGGAGGCAGTACCACTGTAGATGTTCTGTGCCCTTACTGCTTTTGGCCACTGTTGAAGGAAGAGTTCTGTGACAAAGAGACCTTTGGTCTGGCCTGGTGCAGTTGCTCATTATATTTGCCAGTAATTACTTAAAATGAGGAAAACTTGTAGCTGCATTTTAAAAACAGTGTAAGTTCACAATGGGAAAAGCAGCTAATGCATGTGCTTCACTGGTAGCCTTAACTTTTCAGTCACCCAGCCAGACCTACAAGTCTGAAACAGTGCATGAAGTGGGAGGTGTCTAGAGCTGTAAGCAATATGCGTTTTCCTAATGAAGGGCCTAATGTGTTCTGAGGTTTAAAGGTAGGGTAAGGAGACAGTGCAAAGGAAAGCCTGCCTCCTGGCAGGTTTCTTTTCTCCAGTGTCAGGCAGACGCCAACTGACACATACTACTGGATCTTTTACTATCATGAGGAGAAAAAAAAAAATTGTGCCTTATGAGAAGACTTTTCAGCTCCTCCAAGGGCAGGTAAGATTAACTCAGACAGCAGAATACTGTGACTTGTTCCATCTCCCAGATTGTATTATAGTATCTCCTTACAAATTGCGGCAGTCCTGCAGATGGTGGTATTAGAAAAGAACTACCTGAGAAATTGAAAAAGTGGGTGCAACCAAAGGTCCCTGAGATCCCGACTAACCTCAGGGTATTTGGCATTCCCCCTTCACAGTCAGCAGCAGCTTTGGCTGCTGTGACCATAAGATGGTGGAGTTTAGGATCCTAAGGAGAAAGAGCAGAGCAAAAAGTAGGACCATTGCTCTGTATTTCTGGTGAGCGGACTTCAACCCCTTCAGGGATCTGCTTGGAAGAATCCCATGGGATGTCACCTCAGAGAGAAGAATCATCCAGGAGAGCTGAATGATATTCAAGGATCACCTCCTCCAAGCTCAGGGAAGACCCATCACAACAAGCAGGAAGTCAGCAGAGACAGTAGGAGGCCTGCATGGATGAGCCAGAAGCTCCTAACTAGGAAATAAAAAAGAAACATACAAGAGATGGAAGCAGGGACAGGGGACCCAGGAATAATACAGAGCTGCTGTCCAAGCATGCAGGGATAGCATTAGGGAGGCCAAGGTTGGCCTGGAGTTGAATCTGTCAAGAGATGGGAAAGGCAACAAGAAAGGCTTCTATGAGTACATAAACAGCAAAAGGAAGACTAGGGAAAACATGAGACCACTGCTGAATGGGGCAGGAGAACAGATAACAAATGAAAGACTGAGGTACTCTACCCTTGTCCCAGACTTAGGGAGCACTTAAGCAAACTGGATGCACAAAAATCCATGAGACCGGGCAAGTTGCACACACTTGCGCTGAGGGAGTTGGCTGATGCTGTTGTGAGGCCAGTCTCAACTAACTTCTTTCATGGCAACTGGAAGACGTTCTTGAAGACTGGAAGAAAGCAAATATCACTGCTGTCTGCAGGAAGGAAGATCTGGGGAAATACAGGCAGGTAAGCATCACCTCAGTTCCTGGAGAGCATTTCCAAACGTGAAGGTCAAGAAGGGAATTGGGAACAGTCAGCATGGATTTGCAGACGGGAAATCATCTTTGCCCAACCTGATGGCCTTCTACAGTGAAGGGAGAGCATTGGATGTTATTTACCTCAACTTTGGTAAGGCTTTTTGCACTGTCTCAGTCTCCCATAATATCCTCCTAGAAAAATGTCACGGTTTTAGCTGGGATAGAGTTAATTTTCTTCACTACAGCTGGCACAGTGCTGTGCTTTGGATTTAGCATGAAAACAATGTTGAGATAACACACCGATGTTTTGGTTGTTGCCGGGCAGTGCTTGTACTCGTCAAGGACTTTTCTAGCTTCCCATGCTCTGCCGGGTGCACAAGAAGGCGGGAGGGGAGGGGGCACAGCTAAAAGAGCAGATTCAAACTGGCCAAAGGGATATTCCACATCATGTAACGTCATGCCCAGTAGGTTACCTGGGAGCAGCTGCCTAGGGCGGGGGGAGGGAAGTAATGGTGGCTCAGGGACAGGCAGTGTCAGTCGGCAGGTGGTGAGTGGTTTTATCGTTTGTGTTTCTTTTTTTTTTCCTTTTCCATTTTATTATATTATCATTATTTTCTTTGCTATCATAAAAATAATTATAATGATTATTGTAATTATTAAACTGTGCTTATCTTAACCCACAAGTCCTTTTGCTCTTCTGAACCTCTTCCCCATCCCACAGGGGTGGAGGGAGTGAGCGAGCGGCTGTGTGGTGCTTAGTTGCTGACTGAAGCTGAACCACGACAACAAACTGACAAAGTACTGCATAGATGAGTGCATAGTGAGGTGGTTTGAAAACTGGCTGAACAGCCAGGGTCAGGGGGATAAAGTCCAGTTGGAGGCAAGTCACTAGTGAAATATCATAGGAGATGATTAATGACTTCATTAATGACCTGGATGCTGGGATGGAATGCACCCTCAGCAAGTTCACAGATGATACAAAACGGGGAGGAGTGGCGGGTACACCAAGTGGTTGTGCTGCCATTCACAGGGACTTGAACAGGCTGGAGAATTAGGCTGAGGAAGTCTCAAAGTTGAACAAGGGGAAATGCCAAGTCCTGTATCTGGGAGGAATAATCATGTGCACAAGTCGTATCACATCACACACTGATGCCTGATGAACTGGAGAGCAGCTCTGTAGAGAAGGACCTGTGGATCCTGGTGGACACCAAGCTGACCACGAGCCAGCAATCTGCCCATGTGGCAAACACGAGCAACCTTTTGGGATGCATTAGGAAGAGACTTGCTAGCGGATCAAAGGAGGTAATAATTTTTCTCTTCTCAGCACTGGAGGGGCCACATCTGTAGCGTTATGTCCACTTCTGGGCTCCCCAGTACAAGAAGGATACAGACTTACTGGAACAAATCCAACAAAGAACCACAAAAATTATTAAGGGACTCTTTATGTGAGGAGAGGCTGAGAGAGCTGTTAAGCTGGAAGAAGAGAAGCCTTAGAGGAATCTTAACAATGAAGAAGGATCCAGATTCTTCTCAGTAGTGCCAGTGACAGGATGTTGTGGTTTAACCCCAGCCAGCAACTAAGCACCATGCAGCTGCTCGCTCAGTCCCCCACCTCAGTGGGATGGGGGAGAGAATTGGAAGGGCAAAAGTAAGAAAACTTATGGGTTGAGATAAGAACAGTTTAATAATTAGAATAAAATATCATAATAATAATGATGATGCTATAGTAATGAAAAGGAAAACAATGAGAGAGAGAGAAGAAAACCCAGGGGAAAAAAAAACAAGTGATGCAAAAACTAAAACCAGGACATGAACAATAAAACTTGGGCACAAATTGAAATGTATGAGAATGAGATAATCTGAACACAGGAACACAGTTTTTTACTGTGAGGTGGTCAAACAGTGGAGTGGATTCCCCAGAGAAGTTGCAGAGAGATTCAGAATCCAGATAAATGTGGTCCTAGACAACCTGCTTTGGCAGTGGGGTTGGACTAGGTGATCTCAGCAGATCCCTTCCAGCCTTAACAAATCTGTGAATCTGATTTCGGTGACTACTATAACAGTGGAACCAGCCCTGATACAATATTTTACTATAACTCAGCTTAGAATTTCAACAGTCTTTTCTGTTTCTCCTCTTCCATCACAGAGGATTGTTCTCATAAGTGGAGACATTGGCTGTTGATCATCAGCACAAAAATCATGTAATCTCAGGAAACACTCAGGTCTCCCTGGTGACATTTTCAACCAGTAAACACAGCATTCAGAGTCATCATTTCTGGATGATCCTTATTGACATTTGTCACCCTCACTCTGTTTAAAAATATTTTAAAAAATAATTTTTTTAGTTTATTTGTATTCATACAACCTCAAGATGCTTTTTTTATACAGGGACAAGAAAGAATGTAACCATGCTTTGTTCTCCATCTGCTGCAGTACAGTGATATACTGCGTATCACTGCCACCTCAGTCAAGGGTGGCATACTCCTCCAGCACCTGGTGCTACCATGAAAGATCTTAGGGCCTTTCCCAAAGTTGTTGAAATGTATGGTGACAAGTCTGGGGAGTGTGACTTTGAGGTTTTATCCTGGTATCTGATTGCTATGGAGACCGGGTAGACTGCTGCCAGATCTCAGAAGCAATGAGTCATACTCTACCTATACAAAATTCTTGGAAAACAGAAGTTTCATGTGGTTTTACTGCTTAACTTGGTGGCTTCCTCTTTATCCATCTTGAACTGATTTCTGTCATTGCTGTTAACTATGCAAAATAACTGACAGCTTTATTCTGCTTTTTTGGCAAAAATCTGTGTGTGTCTGTCACAATCCACTGTTGGGTTACACAGTTTGGCAGAAGTTGAGCCCCCTTGCTTTGTAACCAACCTCAGATAATTCTGGGTGGCAAGGGGTGGCTGGGCTTAACTTCTGAGTGATGTTCAATTGGATGTGTTATTGTGACCAGGTTCGTTGTATTCTCGGGTTTGTTGTATTCTCAGGAACAGAATTAAGACTCAAAACGGAGTCAAGTGCCAAGTCACTTTATTTGGCCGCAAGCAAGTACGCAAGAGAAGAGGAGAGAAAGAGGAAAAAAAGGAAAAAGAGAGACAGAGTTACAATAGCTACCACCACGGATCTGCAGCATCCCGTCAGTCCGGTGTCTCTTCAGTCCGGTGGGGGAACATTCCAACTGGTCTCCGCTGGTTCCGCCTTTTATAGCATTGTCCCGCTGCGTAGTCAATGAGCCGGTTTGCATGGCCGCATCTCCCACTTGGCAGAGGGGCGCATGCGCAGTATCGTCACTAGAGGGTGCTTGACGGTTCCAGGGGGTCCAAGCCCCCCTCCCATATGTTGTAAGGTGACCCTGGGGCCAGGCGCATGTGCAGAGGACTGGGCCTATGTGCTCCGAGACAAGAAGATGTATATATATATATATATGTTCCTGCTGGGTAGAACTTCCTCAGTTGCCGTCATGGTGAAGCCTTGGTAGTCAAGCCATTCTGCCGGCAATGTTGAGACAAGTTTCTAGTGTCCTGGTGCTTGTGATGAAACTTGTATTTCCAAGCTGCTCTTCACATTAGCACAGTAAATTGAAATTGTTTCTGTCAGCATTAACAGTTTATATTCATTAGGCTCAAATGCTTAAAATAATTTCCTTTTCTCAAAGAAGTAAGCTGACTGCATTATTCTTCCAAAAGATCTTGCTTTGAATTTTCCCTACAAGAGGCACTGGAGTCACAACAGCAAGGACTTAGAGCTCTGCTGTTGAGGAGTTCCTCTTCATTTTCTGCACTGTCTCTGAAAGAAGCTAAAACAGAATTTAACTTTCTCTAGAACCACAGACTCTGCCTCTCTTATTTAACATTATGACCACTTGTACTCATCCATATATTCAGCAAAGGAAGCAGTGCTGTTGCTGATAGAGGTTGTCTTCCTGTCTGTGCCTACAACTGTATCTCACCACCACATCTTTGAATGCCTGCCAGAAGTGGTGTCTTTTTCTTCTTCCTGTCTTCTGCTTTTGACACAGGCTGTACATTTTCCATTTCACTTGCAGGTGTATCATCATGAACATCACTTCTTATGTTTATGACATCCTGCTTAACTATATGGGAATGTGTGATGTCATTAACTGATGTAGTATCTCATGCCATATAAACTGATGGAAGGCATCAATGATCCCTGAAGGTAGTCCTTCTGTGAATTTTAAATTCTTTCTGAATGGTGCAAGGCTAGACAAGGTGTTTGGGGAATTGTCCATCCTGATTCAGATGACATGGAAGTTGTTCTCCTCTGCATTGTAGCACACTTGGATGGTTAAGGCACAGCATTTCTGTATACCTCTCCATGTGGTACAGAGGAATGGCTAGCACTTTCCTACTGAATGAACAGCTGTCATGCTTTAGTGTTGGCAGTTAACAACCATAATGTATCATATAAGCAGAAGTATGAGGTCTTTCTCCTGTGTACCGAAGTAATTGACTTTTGGGAGGTTATCTTACAAGATAACTCAGTTTGGTTAAACATCTGGGCTGCTAGTGAGGTGCCCAGGACAAAGGTTGAAGATCACACATTTTGAATTAAGAATTCCTAAGGCTTACCTTTCTTTTTACTTTAAGAAGTGATGGCTTTTCTGTTTCTGAGCCTATTGATTCCCAGCATTGCAATTGTATACCTTCCTCCCGCTCAGTCTGAGATACTTGTTTCTACTGAGCATTTCTGCCTCTCCTTCAAAAAAGCTCAGGAATCCCTGGAGTGCTGGGACAGCTTCCCTTTCCCGATCCTTCCCTTTTTGTCATCTGGACTGTTTCAGCCACATAAATGTGTGTATTTCTCAGCCCCATGAGGTGCACTTGTCAGTTTTAAATGCAGTGTTAGTCTATGCAAATGATATCCTGTGTCTCTGGTCAGGCCTCAGTGGGGTTCCTCAGTATTCTCCTTTGAACAGGGATAGTGTTTCACAGGGCACCTCGATGTCTTTTGCAAAGCAGCCTTTCAAGGCTGCAACCACGAGTGGTCTGCTCTTTCTTCTGGATGAAAAGGAGGGTGAACCTGAATGAGCACTTGCCTGGAGGAGATGCGAAGACTGTTTATTAATCACTAGAGGTTATTCTGGATATATTCCATATTCACATTCATAGCCCTCTGTCTTTCTGCCTCAAGTCATGTCAACTGATTTTGAGGTTGAAAGATTGTAAAGAAACTGAGAATGCAGCAGCATGTTCCAGGTATTTATGTCCTCCTGGAGGGAGGAGCTGGGAGCACATCTCCTGTCCAGGCAGCTTCAGTCATGTTTAGTCGTGATGTGAGTGGACAGTATCTCTTAAAGGTATTGGTCATTGGTAACATACTAATTAAGGAATATAGCAGAGTTTGATTTGGAAAGCACTATAGTTTGTGGATGAAGTGTGTGTGTCTTAGGAATATTTCTGAACTGTGTATCAGGTAGGTAGTTGTTTAATATTGCTGTCTTGTTTTATAATAAATCAAGGTTTATACAGACCAGAATGATAGCACAGGCTTGGGGTAGGACGCTAAATATATTAACTGAGTGTTAATATTCAAAACAAGTATTTGACCTAACAATAAATTCCTTAATTTTTGTAATGAAACTGGTCCCCAAAACTTTGTAATCAGTAAAATGCATGTAAAAATAGAAATATGTATCTCATTTTGAGGGAATATCAGGCATCACAAATACAGTTAAACAAGAGGCTTGCAAGTTCCTTCACAGATGCTAACTGTTGATGTTTTTTGCCACTACCTGAACTTTATCTTTCATAATGTTGCTAATCTTGTTTTTGATGGAGGCATATCAGATACTTTGATCGATAGCTAGTCTCTGGTTCAGTGTGGAGATATTATTTATTTGTTGGGGGTTGGCAATTCTGCTCAGATACAGAGATATGGTTTCATTTGTCTTATTTACTCAAAATAAGATTTATGTCTAGTCTGAGTTTTAGTGTAAAACACATGTGAATAATTAACTTCCCTGTACAGCTAATTTTAGAATAAGTTTTTGTAGTTACAGTGGGTTTGCCCTGTTAAACCAGCACCATGTGAAATCAGAAATCTGTTGCTTTATACCTGAGGGTTTTGCCGTAAGAGATTTGAGGAGGAAAAAGCTGTTGTCTTATTCACCGAGCGATTTCAGCACACAGCCCTGGGTCGGATGTCAGGGCCCCAGAAGAGAGCTGGCCAACTTATGTGGGATTCACAACCACAAGTAGGTTAGGTAAGGGCTTGTCTGAGCATCAGTAGGAGAATTTACATACATGAGGTACTAGTTCCCCTCTGGAGAGAGGCACCCTACTTCAAATGGAAAGGGAGTGCCTGTTTCACCCCAAAATTTTTTATCCTCGAGCTTTCACTTCTGAAACTTGCATGGAGTTTGCTAATACATGAATTCAGACTAAATATCAGTTGTGGGGTTTGTGTTTTTTTTCTTTCTGTACTGAGGTTAGGAACAGCTTCAAGATGATAAAAACATTCTTATTTCAAGTCTCAGTCAAGGCTGAACATCTCAAACCCAATTCAGTTCTGATATCATTTAGAAACTATGTGGTGAAAAGCTGTAAGTAGCTCCGAGTTGGAGATCAGATAAGGTAAGCATAGATCTCTGTGGTCATCAGATATATTACTTTCTTTCAGATCTTTGCTGCACAAACATTATTAACTATAAGTAGTTTCTGGTTTTTGTTGTGCACATTGGCCTGTGTACATTTGTAGTTCTGCAAAGAATTTTAAAATTTTATTTAAAGGAAGGAAGTGGCCCTGATGTGTAACACTTTTAAAAAGGTAAATATTCATAGATACCGCATTTCAAAAGATCTGGAAAAACAGATAGACAATAGGTACCCCACAGGTGCTTTGTGTGTGCCCACATGTATGTGTTGTCAATGAAGGCTCCACAGAAACCTGTCGCCCAGAGTCACGCAGGAGATACTGACATTTGCTCTACCTTATCACTTAAAAATGCAACTGATGCTGAGTGTACTTGCATGCTTCTTAAAAACTAGAGAAATAAGAAAACGCATCCGGTTCACAACTCTAAGCCAAAGCAGCAGTGTTTGTCAGCAGTTGATCATCACAAAATACCAGTTTTAATTAGCAGGGTTTTTTAAAACTTTTTGACAATGTTTTTCTCCAAACATTGTATTAAGACATTTCTTTATTGGTGCTAGATACTAGTGCAGTAGGTTCTTTTTTCTTTTCATTACTGCCCTATTAATTCAATTTTAAGTGTTTGTGTTTCACCTATTTCTGTTTAGTATTGGAATAAATGCCAGAAACCCACTGAGACAAATAGGAGTTTCCATTTCTTCCTTGCAGTCAGTAGGGTCAAAACCCTGTAACTACTAATGAGATGAGATGGCTATCCTTGGTTTGTTGGTTTTTTTTGCCACGCCTGTGATCTTTGCAGTGAAGTTTTTTCTTTACACCATGATTCACTTTGACAAATGGACACACTTCTAGATATCCAGGTATCTGCATGGGAAGACTGCTGTGTTTAAACTCCATAGTAATTTTGAAAAAAAATTAGATTATTTGTGCAGTGACTGTTGAAAAGCTATCTTGAAATGGTCACAAGCTTGAAGGTCAGTCTGCATTTACAGTATAAGCTGTGGAGTAAAACCACAGAAGATTGTGAAACCAGACTCTCAGGAAATGGGGAAACATGATGGCTTTAGTATTATTTTGCCCAAACACATTCACTGTTTACTGTTGGGTAAGCTTCTGCTAGCTTTTTCCTGATGTTAAAAATAAGTTGTGCTATGTAGGTTGGAATGATCTGTTTTAGGAAAGCATTGCGTTAGCTTTGAGTCAAATATATTTGAGGCCTGGTCTCATAATGCTACATTTCACTTCTGCTTTTCCGTTCATCAACCAGACTTGCTGTTGTTCTCTACTCGCAGTCAGCTGCACTGAGATCAAGTAAGCCTGTTTGGATATAAAAATTTGATTGGAGTGGAACAACTGTATAGCCAAGTGAACATCAGAGCTTTCTTCTGAATAGATGATGTTTTACTGCTTTCAGTTAATGTGTTCTAGTACCATTCTTTTAGTTTCACAGTTAAGACAAGAATGTTATGTCTGGTATTTGATAAAGAATGGAGTTTGATTTTTTTTCATTTTCAGTCACAGGGATGAAAAACTTGATAACTCTGTACTGGCTTAAAATATGGATCAAAATCTTGGGGAAAATTTTACCTGCTTAGATAGCATTGTTTAGAGTAATAGGAATGTTTAAGTGGTGGCAATTCCTGCTTCGTATTTTTTCATGGGGAATGTGAGTGCATTTTTACATACATTTAGGAAGAAATGCTTTTAAGGCAACCAGGAAGTAGAATATAGATATAGTATTTGTTTTGTTTTCTTAGACTTCTGAAAACATGGTAGGCAGGTGTGCCTACCCAGCACTGACTAAACTAGAACATCCTAATTTGTCTTATTGCATCTCTATTTCTATAAATTACATGCATTTTTTGTAATGTCTGCTGAGGTTTTAATTGACATACAGGAAAAAAAAAAAAGTGACTAATACTTGAGGAAAAAAGATGATGGGAGGGGTGGTCTCCAGATAATCACAATTTTGCAGTGTACACAGCATCAACTACTATTATCTAAATTTAGGTAAACTGTGCTTTCTCCACCATCTGAGTTGTTCCTAATTTTCAAAAGAAAAAATTATTTTGAATTTTTGAATTATCACAGAATTACTGAGACTTGGCATTGCTTGGTTATGATGGTCATTTTAATTCTGCATAGTACTGACATTTGTGAGTTGTTGGCATCGGACCTTGTATCACTGCTACACATCAGGCGAGGGACCATCAGGATTCCCAATGGTTAGATGAGGGCTGGGGCTCATCCCTCCCTTCCCACACCGACTTCCCCACTGCTTTTTAACCCTGTCTGTACCTTGCTGGAGACCTAGGACCTGTTTTGGCATGACCTTTTCTTCACAGAGGTGACTATAGCATGAAGAGTCCTCCTTCTCTTATTTGAATTCCTGGAACAGGGGAGACCTACTCCAGTCCAGACCCTGCTTTCACCCACTATCCTCCGATTTATCCACTGTCTCCGCATGTAAAACAGCCCTGCATGTCTGGTGAGAAGAAAGGCTGCTACTGACTTGAACTGGGAAGACGAGTTGTAGGTATCTCAAAATCGTCACTCCAGGGCAAGAAAAATGGTTGCATTTTCCCATTTCTGGAAAGGCAATTGCAGGATAGGGATGGGAAAAACATACAGGCAGAGCAGGGCTGAACTGAGTTGTCATGGGCAGAAACTGGGGCAAGCATGAGCATCATGAGTAACACAGTGGTACGTGTACCTTGTGGTACTTGAAATTTTAGTGTGATTTTGAATTCTTGGAGCCAGATTGTTACCACTGCATCATTCGTTATATTCTTGTCTTAATATGTGTCATCGAGATAGATTCAAGTCTTTTTTCAAACACATCTGGGATTTCAGTTGGAAAAAATTTTAGACATTTTCTGCTGCTGCCTGGTATGTTGATGACCTACTTCAGGTGACGGTCACTGTGTCAAAAGCATTTAGTTCTCCAGATTTACCATTCCAGCATGTACAGATGAAGGACAATTTCAACCTTTTTGTGTGAGTTGCAATATGAAATGTTAACACAGGGCTGTATGTGAAGCAGCTCGTCTTTTTTACCTGCCCTTTGCTGCTGGTCCTGCTCTGTTCCCTAGACTGGAGCAAAACACAGTCCTGAAGACCTGCCGTGTTTTGTTTTTTTTTTCCCTCAGGACTCTGTTGCCACCTCGTGGCATTGGCCAAAACCAGCAACAAATGCTCTGTGATTGACATCAGTCGCTGACAGATGTCACAAATGAGATGGATGTGGAATGTGCGGGGCGGGGTGTGGGGGTGTGGAAGAGAGGGAGGAGCTTTTGAGGCTGTACCTCTGTGCAACATTCAAGAGTTTGTTACATGGTATTTCTGACAAAAGTGCCCCATCCCTTGTGCACCAACAGTGGCGGAGTCGGTGGTAGTCTTTACTCTTTTTCTGGGTCCATTTATTTTCTAAAGCGGATGAAGATACTAACTGTTGTCCATACTGAGCCTCAGATTTTGGAAACACCCTGTAAAGTCCTCAGCCTTTAGGAAGAATTACAGTAGCACAGCTCTGACAGAGCAGCCACCTGAACAGTAAATCATATAAAGTATGTGCCATAATTAAGCTTTCAGCAAAAGAGATGTTGAACAAAAAAACTAGGAGCTGAGCACAGGCAGCCTTGTTCAGATCTTGTTATGCACATCTTTTTTGAAACTGAATGCTTGAAATAGTTCATGAAAGTCTTGCAATAACCCTGTGAAGTGGTATGCACTTTGGCTTAGCCCCAGAGTGCAAACTCTGTTATTGTTGCTGAAGTATTCTAAAAGCTGAAGTATGAATTTCCTGTAAAGTAGATAAAATACTTGAAATTAGATGTGCTTCTACTAAACATACTCATTTGGGCTCCAGCAAAAATTTCTGAGTTCTGTATTTTTGTTTGGTTGGGTTTTGGTGTCTTTTGGTTTGGTTTTTTTTTTTAATTGGAACTCAGAGCAATTAAAAAAATCCAACATCTAGTTTTTAACGTAATGCTAAAATGTTAAACAGAGTTTACACCTGAAATCTGCCTACATTGCTCACTAGCGTAAGCCTGCTTAATGTAGGGAAAAACAAGCAAAGTATGGATTTTCAGTTGTCATAACTAGATTAGAAATCATCCAAGCTCTTCGTTTGTGAGAGAAATACTTTTAGCTGAAATTAGTTTATTACATATTTATTTTTTAAAAAATTAGCCATTTTAGGTTAACATTCTCCTAGCCAAAAAATAAATATTGAATGTTAGCCATAACCTGGATCTTCTTTATGTGGACACCACATGGCTATGATGGCATGGCAGGTGGAAAAGAAGACAAAGATGATGCTGCTCTGTTAGACAGTCACTCTCACTTGGACCAGCCTAAAGTGCTGATCTCCCAAGTGTGTTTTAGTTATGAAAATGTCACAATACGCCTGGGGAAGCAAGTGCTGAAAATATTCCCTCTAAGGCTGCCGTAAATGATGAGTTCTTAAATTCATTTAGGTATTGGGAACTGACTTATCAGCACTTGCTCAGCGTAGTCGTAGTTAATATTTTCCCAAAACAAATCCAGTTCTTGCAAGTACTTTTCCAGATTCTTAATGTGGCTTCAGTCTAAGCTTTAGGCAAATCATATACTGATTTAAAACCAATTTGGAACATGCAGAAATCAATATGGTTCTTTGAATGAACACCACATAATTAGTTACATCTGGCTTGTGAATGTAAACTGTAGCTAAAATGAATTTTTAAAGAGCAAACTCTACTTACGTTTAATATCCATTTAAATCCCTCTTTTAATCTCATTTAATTAAAATTTGAACTAAAAGGAGATTATTCTTATAGCTTGGTATTTTTTAGTTTTGTTTGATTTGAAATTTTATCTAGATGAGATTGCATTTGATATGCAAGTAGTGTTTTGACTGTTTGCATGATTAATGACTTTGGCATCTAAAAGAAAAATGACATAGTTTGATTGTTACGAATGCGTAAAACACAAAGCAAAACACTTGGATTATTCACTTGGGACCGGAACGCAGCCCTCACAAACTGAGGCACATGTGTTTTCCCATATGTACACTGCTTTTATATGAACAAAAACCTTCCTTTTTTTAAAGTAATATTCTGTTTTCTGTTCTGTCAGCGTCTCTGCTATACATTTTTTAAAAAAGAAAAATGTACCTTATTAATGATACATTCCACTAGCACTGTTTAAAACATACTGTATTTAACACCAGTTCAGGCACTTTGTTTTCAAGGTCTTTTTGACTTTTGGCTATGTGAAATTAGATTTTCTGGTTTTAATTAAAATACTCCTCTTCAATTAAAATTGTTCCAGCACTGTGTTTTGATGCATAAGTATCTGGCAGTATCTCATTTCTTACATCTTGCTGAGAGCAGATCTTGTGTAAGTATCTCTTCTCATGGCCTATGGTGATGCTGTCAGTCTCTGTGCAGCTCATTGACTACCCACTCATCTGGGGAATCAGTGATGCTTTTGTGTGACTTCTATTTCTGATGCAGGGTTTTTTCATGTTTGTTTTTGGTGTTCTGCCCCTCAGATTTCTTCTCAGACTTCTTTTTTTTCTTCAGAGGCTGAAATATCGTATAATAACACAACCATTTTATAAGAGTTTTATCTCAAACTTCCACTGAGGAACTTATTTTTCTGTGTGACAAAACTAGCTCAGATCTGCTGTACTCTTTACCAAACTGGAGGATTGTACCTTTCTACCTTTGTTTGTGCGGGTCTCTTCACTGTCTCATTCTCTTCAGTGCTGCCTTTTTCTTGACATAGCTGTGTTGGCAGTGACAATCTGTGTACACTCCTTTTAAAGGAAGAATTAAATAATGAGTGAAATTTTTGGTATCTGTACAAACAGTGCTATAAGCCTGTGTCAGTACCTGTTGCAGTCCTTGGTGCAAGACCCTCAAAAGACAGCTAACGTTGACTCTATGTCTGTAACTTCTGCCACGTGCTCTGTGAACTCCTGAACTTTCAGCAGCCATCACTGATTTATCACCTATTTGAGGATAGCAACCAAGTCGTTGAACGTTATTTGTGTGTTTGCTCTTGAGAAATTGTTTTGTACTTGCTCCTGCACTGAAACCTTGTCTTCAGTAACTGGTAACTGTGGGATGAATAAGCACTTCTCAGTGCATTATATCTTCATGGCTACAATAAAACCATTGCTGCTATTAGTGGGTTTGTACATGATACCTCTAGTCAAGGCAACAGATTACATCACAGTTCACAACTTTTTGGAAAAAAAAAAAAGAAAAGAAAAGGTGAGCCACTGAAACCCATTCTGAGATTAGAGCAGTCTCATACCCTGGCAGCGTGCTGTTCTGTGATAAATGATGCTTATCTTAAGGCCAAAAAGCAGGGATCAATCTAAAACAGCATCCCAGTCCTGTGCTGAGGCTGTGTTATGGCTGAAATCTCCGATGGTTGGTGGCAGATGCAGATAAAGCTTATGAAGAAAGCTATGTTTTGAGGCTAAGTGAAGATGTTTCCCACCTCTTAACCACAGACCTTTTGAGTAGAGGCAATGGCAGCTTAAAAACAACTGTTGTCGCTATTTGGAAACCAGCAATCTCAGCATGTTTGTGACAAGGACGGGTTTGGAAGATGCACACTGCACAGTAGTCTTGACAGTTTGCAAGGTGGTTACTATTATGTTGTCTTCTTGGGCTGTCAGCACTGAAAATACATAGACTTGTTTGTGGGTATTAGATGGACTCTGTAAACTGTACAGAGGAGACTAAATGGACTTTAAAATTTCATAGCAAATTATGTTTAATATTAAGCAGGTTCAACTTTATGAAGCTTTTTGTGCATATATCTTCCTACCCTCTCCCTGTCCATTTTCTGTCAGGGGGAGAAAGCCTCTGTAAGGCAAGTTTTACTGCATCTATGTGGAAACCAGGATCTGCCCCCAGTGTGCTGCTTTCTCCTATCCCTAGCTTGGTATGCTTGCTTATTGTGAATCTGTTTGTCACCCCGTTACTGCTGTTTATTCTCCCAGTTCGTTATCAGAAAGGAGGTCTGTAAGACATACTTATGTACAGCTTACTCTACGGTGAAGCCCTAGGTTTTGCTTACTTTGACTGAAAGCGGTGTGGCATAGGTCTGTACAACGCTAATTTGCCATTCATTGCTCTTTGCATTTGGAAATGAAAGAATGGACAGGGCTCAACAAACCACCAGCAGGGTGGAGAATGGAAGCTGAACAGAAGGGCATAGAAATAGCTCAGGGGAGCGTGGAGAACAGGATGAAGTGCTGGATGCTGAGCATGGTGCAGAAGCTGTTGAGGGATTGCATGATCCCTTGGGACTGGACTTGTAATTTGTTAACCACGTGGTAGAAACATATACCAGAGTATCATTCGTGGGTCTGCCCAATAGGTGGAAGTATTGTGAGTGTTTCAACAAGTGCCACAAGTATTGTAATGTGAATTGTTTTGAAGTCTGTTGTGCAAACAGAAAAAAATTAGTTAATGATAAGGAATAGCAAGCAGTAACAATCAGGCCAAAACCCGGAGTACCCATATTTTTCAGATCTGGCATATAGATCAGGCTGCTAATGTTTTGGTTTATTTTGCCTCTCTAGCTTTCAGTGGAGTGAATTTTCCTAAGGTGAAAACAGTACCTGGTACATGGTTTATGCACATGAAGACAAATTGCTTAAAAACTGTAAATAACTGAGATGTTAGAGTTGTGCTGTTATGTGAAAACACTGATGCTGTATGCTAAAAACAGTATTTCTGACATGAATCAAAAGCTAAGCACTGTCTAGATTGTCTTGATAAATGTGTGTTTTATGGTAGAATAAAAGAAATCAGGAGTAAAGTCTGGCTACAGCAACAACAGGTGGGCTATTGTACCTAATCCTTTTAGTTACAGAACTGTATAAACAGTGCTATTAAAATCACACTGCTAATCAGAAGTCCTCTTTTTACTGTAAAATAATATTAAACCCCAAATTAACAAAATTGCATAAGAGTTGGAGTTTGTTTTTACTGCGCTCACACTACACAGACTGTGCATATTGCACTCTCTTTTGCAATAACAGAAGTAACACAGCTACAGATGGTGTTGCTCTACCTCTGGGTTAGGAAATAACTTCAAAATAGCTTCTTGGTTTGCTAATTTGAATGTCTGTATGTAACTGTTTAAGTGCATAACTGAAAGCAGAACAACTTAAATACAATGCAAGAAAGCTGAAATGTTACTTTTTTCTTTGACTCTGCACCCCTCTCTCCACACCTTTCCTCTCCCTGTGCATCATCCTGCATGCATGGTGTCTGTGCGCACCTTCACATGCACGTGATGTCTGTGTGTGGTAGCAGCAGAAGGCACAGACAGGTCAGGGCTGCGCTGTCTGGCACCTGGGAGGATGCCTAGCAGTGGATTTCTCCATCCTAGGAGATTAGCAGTGCTGGAGGAGGCAACAGCTTCTCGCTTTGTGCTACAAGATCTCAGTGCTCCATATGGAAGCCAAAGAGCTCATCCACCAGTCTAAACTAATAGGGAAGGGCTAGAAGAAAAAAAAATGTCTCCTGTTCTGATAAACCTGTGCATATTGAAACTCAGTGCAGTTATGATCTCTCTGCCTGAAAAAAGGTTGTAGCGATACTGGAAGAGATGCAGAAAAGCACCAATGGAGCGAGTCGAGGGCACACTTCTGTGTTATCTTTGACTGCTTAGTCAATCAGTAACTTCTATAAAAAGATCGTTCTGGTAAAACCTCCAAGTTCTACAAAGTACCTCTTGCAGAAGAGGTAGCTACAGTTAATTTCCTAACGATATCTCAGTGTGGCTTCCGGGCTTTTGAATTTAACAATTTGTCCTCTTTTTTCCATTAGCTATTATCTTGTACCTTTTTTTCTGAGATACTGTATAAATGTCTTGTTGTTGCTCTGATAAGGCAGGATGTTTGGAGATTTCATAAACGTCTGCAGACCAGAGCTGCTGCACCTACTTCTGCTTGGGAGATCTTGGACTGAAATACAACAATCTTACATCTCATTCCCTTTCAGAATGTTAGTTTGAGGTTTTGGTGAAACGCATTTACAGTGATGGGTGTATCACAATCGTTTCTCATTACATTTTGCAAATGATGCATACGAAGCAATAATAAATGTGAGTGCTTCAGGACAGTATCCAATGTGCTCTTTGTCCTCTGTAAAAACTTGCATTATTCACCTGTAATGCACACCCGCTGAAAAGTGTCAGAAGTTGAACATTTGTCAACCCAAGCTCCTTGTATCAGAAATAGGCACAACTTTTTGGGGCTACAGAAGAGAGATGGCGTAAGCTTTCCTTATATTACTGCATGATTGCTAAATGGCAAAGTTTACGTAATCCTTAGGTTACGCATTTAAGTATGGTATCTTTGAGTTTACTTGATGAAAACAGCTGGTTGAAAAGCTTTGTTTGTAGTAGTACTGTGAAGGCCAGTACTTTGTTGAACTATACAGTCTTACATGGGACAGTGTAGTGCAACACTTACTTTCTCATCATTGATCCACACAACATTCTTCATCTTTTCTAATGCATTGGAAAGGAAATCTCTACAGCATGGCTCTTTATTAACCAAGTGCGATTATATGTATTATGATCTTTCAGGGTACTGGTACACCTCTTTCTTTTGTCTCACAGTTAGGAGTAGGGTAGGAGACCCAGGTTTCCACAGCTGCCATCAGAATTCTGTCATGTGGTTTCAAATAACTCAGTGCAGTTACAGCTGGCAAAAAATATGCAGTTGGCTTGGAAGGAGAAAATGACTGGTCGCCATCATCTGTAGTAAGGAGTTGAAGCTGGGCATGGACCTTATTTTTATTGTTTAACGGTTTGCAATTCATTAAATGTGATGTTCTCAAAGAGCAGAAGCTATCACCAGACAAATTTAATTATGTTAACCAAACAAGGGGAGATTTTAAAAAAAAAAAACAACCCATGAATATGTAATGTCTGAAGTCTTACATTACCACTTCCTTCTCTAGAACTGTTCTAGGGCCATGCAGGGTTTTTTTGCAGTAGGAGATCTATTCTTGCTTCCATGGCAGCTGCCTCCTCTTGAAAGATTCTTCCTGATACTTTTCATGTAGTAGTGCTGCTTCTTCTTTTTTGTAAACCAAAATATTACAATGGTTTTTTTGACATTTCAGCATTGAGCTTCAGAATCTTCTTGGCAGTAATTTTAGTTCCAGTTTTGGGCTACTATGTATTTTATTTATTTTAAATATTTATAAAAGATGTAATAGGATTTGCCTGTGTATCTAATAAGAAAATGCTCTGTGAACAGAGCTGTCTCAGCATGCTTCGGGACACAAAACATGAGCAAAGTTTTGAGCTGGGCTGGGGATGTGCTGACACAGCTACCCATCCTTTCACAATGCCCTGCATATTGCTGTAGTAAGCCAAGGCCTGGCTACAGCCTGTTCTTTCTGTGGTAACCCTGCCTTAGTGTTAGCAGAAATTAGGACAATTTACAAATGATGGGCTAAAAAACAAACCAAAACCAACTAACATTTTTGTAAAGTAAAACCAGAAGTTTTTGGCTGCAGCAGAGAAGGAGGTAAAGGACCATATTTCACTGCACCCCCTTGTCTTACCCAGCTTTGTAGCTTTTAGACTTCTAGCCACTGAAACTTGGTATGTAAACCCATTTTTTTGTGTGTGTGTACCACATAAAAGATTTAATTTTCCTATGGGAATTCTGGCTTTCCCTCTAAGATGGTGTCTGTCCAAATGTATGGTGGGTTTTAAGCCCTTCATTTTAGGAAGTTACTTTCCCCTAAGAGAATCTACCCTACGAAATTTAGCTGTATCTATGGATTATATTTTTTTTTTTAGAGTTTTTGTCATTCTTTGCTTTGTCCTTCCTACTCCATATCACATACACAGTTTACTATTAAAAGGCGAATTTTTGGGGTTTTTTTTTGAGCTTCCAGGTTGTTTATTCATCATGGGATCCAAAATCCAGTCTGGATTCTTCAACAACTGGCTCTTCTGCTGGTGAGGTAGTGTCATCCCTTACCTGAGCTCTGGTGTTGTCCATGGACTCTGCTTAACTTTAACCTGCCTTATACCATCACTTTTACTGGCCTTCTGAGTAAAATTATCGGAGTTTATTGGGTGCAGACCCTGGAGAAGGTCCTCATGATTGAATGCTATTACAAGGTGCTACTTAATCTAAGATCAGAAAATAATCTACCTAAGCACACTTTGGCCTGATTGGGATCTTTTCAGGTGACGCACGTGTTAAGAACAATAAAAATAAAAATAAACGTAAAAAATAATTTCTGGAGTCTGAATTGAGACCCTGTATGCAGGAGGAAGAGGGCTGAGCGAGGGGATGCAATCTTGACTGTATAGGGAAGAAACAAACCAAAATCATTGAGTTTTTGTTATCTGTCCAGAGAGGTCTAATGTTTCTGAGAGATTTGAGAAATCTTAATTTGCAGAACTTGCTGATGTTTAACCACAAGGTTCATTATCTCTCTGTGTTGATCTGTCATCTAAAATAACAAAAGGCATCCATCTTTTGTGTAAATCTGTTCATGCAGGGCTCTTGATACTGGCTTGTATTCTGGCTATTTTATCTCTACCAACACTCCCTTTGATTAAAAGTCCCCAAAGGCTATTACAGTTCATCTTGACTAACGCTATGCTTCTTCCTGTTCCTCTATTTTCTGTAGGGTTTTTTTGAGTGGGAAATTACCCCAAACAAGTAATTACAAAAAAAAAAAACCAACTCAACTTGAAAATGTGGCTTCTTTAGCTAGTCCACTGTTGTAATTACTTTTTCTTTGTGATACCACTTAGGGTAATATTTGCTTTCATTCTCTGTGCTTTGAAGGAGGCAGCTGCTGTGCTTTGCCACGCTGCAGGAGACGATGAGGCCTGTAGAAGGTAGCTAGCTTCTTGAGGAATGTCCTTAAGGGACCTAAGGAGTTGTGCGTATTGCAAAATAAAAAATTGCCAGTGTCACCAAGAGCCTTTAACTAAAATGTGATCTGTCTGTCTTAGGCATGGAGAAGTACATGGCAAAGGACAGTACTTATCTGAATAAAATCACTCAAAATAGGATGAAAGTTGTTCACATACTGAAGTATTATTTACCTTGGTCCTCAAAGCAACTTTGCCATAGCTGAAGAACCCACAATGCCCTTCCTGACTCTGTAACATTCAGCTGTATTCATTAAAGTTTATGGGAAGACTGTAAGTAGGCAGGATGGGCTTGTATGTGAAAGGTACAATCTGAAATGCTTTATTCGTTCTTTTTTCCTATGCACTCCAATTTTGTGCAGCTGACAGTTGGGTGCTTTCTGACTTCATCTTGAATTACACTTATTTCTACTTGACTCCAGTAACATGCTTGCTAACCATTAATAGCACTAATTCCATGAAGACCCTGACAACCCTTCCGGCCTACGCATTTAACCCTGTGAGGGGAAGGTAGGTGGGAATTTGGTTGCATGTCATAGCTACCAGCACCATCAGGACTTCTGAGAGATCATGACTCTCCTTTTGTCTGAGCAGTCACATTTCCACTGGTGTTTTGTCCTGTTTGCTGTGCTAAAAATATATTAAATGAATAAGTAGGAAAAGATGTTTCCTTTTGATGGTGATTTTGGTGGAGACTGTGCCAATCGGAAAATAGGCTTCAAAGTAATTCCCCGATTTTGCTCTGAAGGGATGTATGGTGCATGGTGAGTTGGGGGGTGGCTGCAAAGGACCCAACTCTCTTGCTGTGCTGTAAAACAATGTTGTGTAATAGTTAAAATAATAATCTTTTCCAGGAGGCAGGGGAGTATGTAGCACAAAGAAATCAGATAGTTTTTTCAAGAAGGAAAGGTGAATTGCTCTTCTCAGGGTAGACTGCACCAGGCACTGAGCACGAGTGAAAGAAAAATAATGATTTAGCTTAAACCACCTAAAAGAAAGCTGCTGCTTCTCATCCTTCAAACATGTATTTAGTCATCCTGTATTAATCAGTGTAATTACAGAGGCTACAGAATTAATTCCAAGTAGTAACCAGTGTTGAAATGTACAATTTAGGCTTAAAAAATAATTGATTTAAATTAGATTTTCCTGCAAGTTTAAAGAGCCCCAACGTGATTGTAAGTTACAGCAGTCAGACACTGCTCTGCACTCAGGGCTTTTTTGGTCTCCCCTGTTTGCTTTCTCATACCACGTTGGCAAGCTGCAACAAGTGAAACTCCACCCTTCCTACAGACTGGGGAGAATAAAATGCATAAACGGTGACTACTGGAGAGTAAAATGAGGGTTTCTGTGAAGGTGCTGATTTTCCAGACAGTTGCTGGTGTGCAGCTGAGAAAGGGGCGGGATTCTTTTCAAGTAGCTTAGCTGTGATTTGTTGAATTCACAGACTTTTCCCCTTAAAATCCCAGCCCTTTCTCTCTTTTTTTTTTTTTTTTCCCCCCTCTTTTTTTTTTTTTTTTTTTGAGAAGTTGACTTGCGGCTGCTTCTCAGTGCGCACGTCAGCTGTTATCAGGTCCCCAGTGCCTTGCGCTGACACCATGAGTTCGGAGGCTGATGAACCCAAGGAAGGTATGGTTTTTAATTGCTTTCACAGGAGAGGAAATGTGCGTGCTTGTTTCGCCAGTGTCACTTTTGTGAGCACGGAGGAGGGTTTCTGCTTGCTTTAGCTTTCGGGTATTCAAAGGGGAGGGGAAAAAGCCTTGGCAAAATCATCCAGAGTCCTGCCGATTTTGCTGGATATGAAATGACCGAAGTGTTGGCACTGAGGGATGTCTGTCTGTCTGTCTCAGCTGTGGTAATTTACTCACACATGAAATACAGATAAGTGGAAGAAACGGTGTTTCAAAAGACTGGTAGTAGAATATCGAAAGAGGAAGATTTTTTGGTTTGGAAGCACTGTATTTTTCAGCAAAAGAGGAAGTTGCATGGGGGAGAAGTGAAAGGTCATTATTTTGGGAATAAGCTTGATGCCTTTTACTTCCCTGTCGGAATAAGTGTGCGTGCATGCGTGTGCATGCACGCGTGTGCATGTGTTAAAGCTCAGGGGAGTGTGCCAAAGCTACAGGGTTTCATTTACTGCTTCTAGAGTGGAACGTGTGGAGGAGCTGGAAGCAATCCAACAAAAATACAGTTATTCACTAGTGTTGATTGGGAGGGGGTGCAAGCCAGAGTAGGACAGTAGGGAGCAAGCGAAGGAGGAGGAGGGCAATTTCCTGAAAGTGCCTATATACAAAAGAGCATTTATACAGAAGAGGGAACAGGGCGGTAGTGGGGTTATACACTGGATTTCTTAGAACAGAAATGACACAAATAGTCCTTAAGGAGACTCAAACTTACAGAGATCCAGTATGGCTCAGAAAAATATTAGAAAAACACAACCGATAAGCAAGCAGTAAGGCAACCAAAGCATTTTGTGTTTTGTGAAAACAAGAAATTTTTGGAATATTTCAGATGGTTTTCTCCTCATACTCTACAACTTCCCCCACTTGAAGAAACATTACCAAGGACCTCCATTTGCTCACTTGAATAAAAAACTATTTTGTTGATTTGCAGAGAAGTCAACTTGGACTGAATCAAACTTAATGCTAATAATGCTGATAGAACCTCATTAGTTATGAAGCATGATAGCCTATGTTTTGATAAGAATTACAATGATGGTCTCTGTTTTCTTTTTCTTCTTTCTTCTCATTGAATGAACAGATGAACTAAAAGGCAGCTTGTCTTTTTTTTCCAAGAAGATTCTGTAGGACAGATTTATTGAAAAGCAGAACTGAAAAAAAAATATTTCTCTATAGAAACTGTTTGAAAAAGAGAATATGTGAACAAGAATATGGCAATGTGGGCATTATCCCTCAGATTTATAGTAGGAGAGATCAGCATTCATGCCATAGCATGAAAGATCCTCTGGTTTACATACAGGAAGCTCCAGACAATTTTACCAAGCTGGCGATACTTGAAATGTAAATTTTCTTGTTTAAAGACACCTTTTACCTTCTTAAGATGATTCAGATTCTTAACGTTCTCTGAAATTATTTTTTGCCTTTCTCTCCATTTCTTTTGAAACTATTTGAAATGCCAGGATCTTCATGCTGAAAAAAAGCATTTGGAGCAGGTGGCTGAGACAGGAAAGAGAGAGTAGCTTTTTGGTTAGTTATTTTAAGCTGGGAAAATATTTGGGTTTTGCTGCCCTGTGATTTAATAGATTAGAATGGAAAATAAAACCAGTAGCCATTGTGGGAAGATGAGGCACAGATATCACTGAGAAGGTTTTTCAGTTGGTCTGTAAATGTATTCCTGGCAATATACTCCCATTTGTAAAGGAATAATTTCAAAGATGCATGAGAAAAGGGGGTTTAGTGTGTATGTGAATAAAGACTGGGATTAACAGGTGAATATGTAGAACTGCAGATTTTACACTACTTTGCTTAATCTGATTGAATAGGGTATGAAAGATCACTGATCAAAATACTGCAAAAATATAATCAAATACGTGTGGATTTATAGTGGTCCAGTGTATGTGGCATAAAATAGATAATCAGTCTCTCACCTAACTAGTTCTGTTTCATCAAGAAGCTGCTTTTGCATAAAATAAATTGATGCTTCACAAATTCAGAATGAATTTGGGGCTCGTGCTTTTGACACTGAGGATACATAATCTTTTAAGTGGTTTACCAAAGGAGGGGTGGTGAGTGGTTTTTCCTTTAGGTGAAAGACTGAATGTCACTCTCTGACTTACCTACAAATTATGAGGCCCAGCCAGGAAATTAGTAGGTAAAAGTCTGTGACCAATTATGGAAGGGGTAGAGGGTACATTTGGATGATTATAAAACAGTTATTTTACCAGATTCTGCACATTTCAAGGACAAAGCTAGCGATGAAAGCATAGTGGTTAATCTGCTACATGCTAAAAAATGAAAGAAGGAGAAAGCTACAGAAAAAAAGTTATTTTAATGTTATTTGTAAACAAAGGCAAAACTTTTCTATATCCTTAAAGCTGAGATGCTCAGGTGGCTAGGGAAGCATCACTGGCCAGGAACGAGTGAAGGGGTATACAAGGAGCTCTGAAATTCAGTTGCAGCTTCCAGACGTGACTCTCGGACCATGTATTGGCAGATCAGCCTGAATGAAATGGAGGGTTGAGGGCACAACATTGAACATCATGTATGTTCTGCAATGATCTGACGCTGAAGTGAGCAATGCTTCACTTCCAGCTACTTTATACAAGCGAATCGCAGTATTTGAAGAACAGTGGTACGTCTATAAAAGTGGATTTAATGGGTTAGTATGGAGTAGTTTTTAAAATCTGCGTAACAAGATCAAAGACCATAGGTTTTACTACTGTAAAAATGAACTATACCCATTGTTACAGTGAAACCCAAAACCAAGGTCAATTTTGAATGGCTAACTCCTGAATAATTCCTTTTTTACAATTAATTGAATAAAGGCGGAGCCTTTGACCTCAAGTCAAATCTTATTTTTTTAGCAGGAACTGGGAGTAAAAAGGCATTGCTAGAACACAATCATTACTTCACTGTATTTTGTAATAATTGCTGGCGTATGCAGCAGTGTATCTGGGCTTTTCAGCTTCTGCCTTTGATCTCTGCATGGTCCATATTACAATGGTAACATGAAACAGTTTAGTTTTTGGTTTTTTTCTCCCATCATGCTGCTTAGTAACATTAGAACAATCTTTGTATTCATCTGTATACCACAATGCTGTGGTAAATATGTGTGTGTGTGTGTGCATGGCATCGATCTGTACTACATTTACATTTTGCAACAACTGTCATGATATAAATAACCCCAGCACGTTTTCTTGTAGTTACTTTTGCCCTGGATGAAACAAAGAGCATGTTAAAGTCAGGAAAAACACTATAGCATTTAATGGCATGCCGTAATTTCAATCTGGTGCTGCATGGTGTCATGTCATGTACCAAGGAAGGTAACAAATGGCTTCAGGCTGTTATTTGACTTAATTCCTTTCTGCGATCTGAAGGAAATGTTCTTAATGCTGTCATATTAAAAATATGAATATACCTTTTTAAATACATGCCAGTACTCGTTAAAATTACTGTGTTGTTAATGGATTCCTTACATAGTATTTCTTCAATAGAAGGAAACAGTAATTTATGTAACGCTTCAGAAAACTTAAGCTTCGTTCTACAGGTTTTATATTGTATATTTAGAAAACAACAGGAGATAAACCTAATGTCTCAAAGGAGAAGTAAAATAATAACAGATATCAGGGTGAATGTAATACATAGACTATGAAATGATGGATATTGTGTTACAAACTCTGAAGCAGTGAAAGCCTGTATTGCACCTTTATCACACTTAGTTTTAAGTACCACATTTCATGGGAGAGAGATCTTTCTGCATTCCTACAAATGCTCAGAGCTTTTTTAGACACAATTAGCATTTTTTAATCCAAATGAGATTACTGAGGAATGAGCTCACCTGTCTTGCTCCTTTTAGAGCTCAGAACAGAGACACGAGGGTTATAAAATGACAGAGCACTCGCTGTTTTGAGAAGTCAGTACTCCCTCCTGTAAGTAGTCATGGATTTGCTTTGACATTTTGCAGTCACCTCTCATTGTGTGAAAGTGTTCCAGGGTATAATAATGTTCATTTAGATAACAAATTACCTGCTCTTGTGCTCCTACAGGCCACTTACTCCATCCAAAACATCGATGTGAATCTGTAATGTATGATTCTTCATCCCACTGTCTCCAAAACAAGCATTTGTTTAGAACCTTTTATGCTTTTATGACAGTGAATGCGAAGATCCAAACTGTGCAAGCAAAGCGTTATCCATACATAAATGCAACACGTACCAGGTGGTGACAGTGCCATTTCATGTTAACTTTTAAGTTACAGACTGAAGTGGGTCTCTTCTCACAAGTAGCAAGTGATAGGATGAGAGGAAACAGCCTCAAGTTGCACCAGGGGTGATGAGAATGGATATAAGGAAAAATTTCTTCACTGAAGGGGTTGTCAAGCACTGGAACAGGCTGCCCATCTGGTTGAGTGATGAGATGTGTAGATGTGGCACTTAGGGACATGGTTTAGGGACCTGGCAGTGTTAGGTTTACGGTTGGACTTGATATGATCTTGAAGGTCTTTTCCAACCTCTGCATCTCACTCCTCAAAAACTGAAAGAGTGGTTGATTTTATTTTTCTGGCCAAATCCGGGTAATCTTTGAGATAGCTTATCTGTGAATGGATTAGGTGGCCACTATTGTTTCTTCTACAGGCTTGGAATTGAATAGGTTGAACTGGTGTTTTTTTGTTGTATACTGCATTTGGAAGTTCATATGGAGTAGTTGTCTTCTGCAGAACACTTTGTACCCCACGTATTTAGGAATCTCTCCCTTGTGCACTTGGAGCGGATGAGGAAGCTAGGTAGTAATTTGAGCAGAGGCCAAGGGACAAGCACTAGGTGTAGCCTGGTAGGCTACTTCAGAGAATCACTGAAACTTTTAGCAGGTTAATCATTTAGCTGCGATCGTTGGGTTGAATGCTGGGTTGTTTTGAGAAAATTCCGTTAATGTAATTATACTTATGTAATCCAATCTTTTAATCCATAGCAAACTGCAAGACTCATGTATTTAATTTCAAGCAATATACAGTCCCATGGCTATCTGGTCAATAGAGAAAGTCATAGATTAACTGAGGCTGCAGGGAACTTCTGGAGGTCATCGGGCACAACCTTCTTCTGGAAGCAGAGCTGGCTTTGAAGTTGGATCCAAATTCAAAGTTAGATGCTATGAAGGTGGTCATTCCTAATGAGAATTCCCCTTGCTGCAGCTGTTGTGTGTTGTGTGCTCTTCTGCTGTGTATCCTGAAAAAGAGCCTGGCTCTGTCTTCTCTGTAACTATTCAATAACAAGTTTGATATATTGGTTAGGTCCACTATTAGTCTTCAGGGTGAACAAAACCAGCGCTCTCAGCCTGTCCTCTGTGTCGTGTGCTCCAGCTCCCTAATCATCCTGGTGGCTGTCTGCTGGACTTCAGTTTGTCAGCTTCTTTTTTGGAGAGATACTGGGGAGCCCAAAACTGCACACAGTACTCCACATATGGAAAGATAGTGCTTTGTTTTCAAATTCTACCAGTCTTTTCCATCTTACAGAACCGATTGTTGAACTGGAGGTTTAGTTTCCCTTTCTTCCTTCCATTTATCTATTGATGACAGCATTTGCTATATTATAGCACTTCTTAGACCCTGAGGTTATTTTCTTTGAGGAATTTGGAAACCATGTGCTGTCATAAATGAGGTGGGTTGGAGATTGGGGAGCAAAAGTCAGTGAATCTCTGGGGAACCAAAAGAAGTATCTGGGTAAGGGAAGGGCCTTGTACCTACATTCGGAAAGGCTGTATTTTTTACCAGTATTATTTCCAAGTAAAGCAAAAGGCTCAATGAATGGCTTCTAAGAATGAGTATTTCGTAGTACATGTCCCAGGGATAACAAGGAATATGTAGGACTCAAATATTAATTGCAATTTGTAACTTTTATTCAAAAGCACATATCATTCATTTCATCAGTAAGGATTTATAATTTGGTCAAGCCTTCTGTTAAATGTGACAGTTTCATAAGGGTTCTTAAATACTGCTTTCTGAGAAGCCAGTTGCTTCCCCTCCCCACTCTTTCCTCAGACATTTAGCGTCTCTGTAAACATATTTGGGTAATAAGCAAATTAAAACTATATTGCAGGTATTATTTCAGCCTTCTGGACTGATTTTTTTTGTTAAAATCAGATTACAAAAAGTGGTAAGAGGAGAGCATTTCAAAAAGAGGTGTGAAAGAGCTACTGATTTTTATGCTACTTTACAAAACAACTTCTGTTTTTCTTTTTCCATACATCATACTCAATAAAAGAAGTAGAAGGCTAAAAATAGTTTCATCTATTTCACGATGGCTTTAAAGCCAAAATTACTTTTTTTTTCATGTTTAAGGATTAATTTTTCATGTTTGCTTATTAGGTACACTTCATGGATCCAGTGGTATCCAGTAGAATTACTGTTAGTAGTAACAGTTGCTGCATATGACTTTGTAAGAAATCTGAGTGCTTACACTGACTGTTTCTGCATTAATAGCAC
This sequence comes from Phalacrocorax carbo, assembly GCF_963921805.1. NCBI lineage: Eukaryota > Metazoa > Chordata > Aves > Suliformes > Phalacrocoracidae > Phalacrocorax > Phalacrocorax carbo. The sequence goes on along the minus strand of NC_087548.1, from coordinate 66,819,971 downwards.
CAATGTGAACATTAGTCTTATACATATTGACATTAACTTTTTATTTTGTACTATGGGAAATCTGGAAATTAGAGATTTTCGTATTTTCTCTGTCTGCATCAGTAGATTTGCTGAGTTACTTCTGTTCTTTAATGGTAGGTGTACTCTTTTTTCTTCTGTGGATGCATCTTCATTGTGGCTGCTGAACAGGGTATGCTGTGGCATTAGCAATGCAAATGCAACTGCCAGCAACTTGTTTTTTTTACCATAAGATCAGCAAAAGCACAAGCCTTAAATCTGCTGTCATCTGGGCACAGTCTTGCTTTGAGTGAGGAGGAGAGAAACTGGGAAACGTGCCTTTGAGAGTTTCATTCTACATTCATCCTTTAGGGAGGTTTTCTCATAAATTTTGTTTTCTTCATAGGATTCCCTGCCTGGGTTGGGGTGTGGTTTGATTCAGTTTCATCAGATGATTCCCTGTCACAACTCTGTTTTGTGGTTCATTTCTAGTGCTTGACTGGCTAGCAATGAGAAGCAGAGAGCCCACACCTCTGCATGGGGTGGTGAATTCAGTCTGGGGAACCTGGGATCCAAAAGTCTTTACTGTAGATCTGTTTCAGCAGAAGCAATGTCGTTTATACTATAAACCAGTATAAACTTATTTATTTTTCCCTACCTTTCGCTGAATTCAGTATTGGTATTTGTAGCTATTTGTAACTATGCAGATTAGTAATGAAAGATCAAAGACCTTTTTTTGCATAGCAGTAGGGGAAACCTACATTTCAGTTTAACATACAATATACAAATGTTGGGGTGTCTGCAGAGAGTCTTGTTCCTGCTGCAATTTACAGTAATGAGAATAAATTGCAGTAAAGAGGGAGTTGGCTTTCGTTTATTTGAGAGTGTTTATCCTTGAAAGGTTTGTAATTTGAAATCCAGGGACATATTCTGAGGTGTATTTTATGTACCCTTGAAGGTCAGTACTTGCAGGTTTCTCTAAGGCTTTGGTAGCTAACCTGTGATTTCAGTGGACCTCTAAGAATGTGATACCCTCAAGCCTTGATCCCAGAATGTTTCTATTTCACTTTATACAGAAATTAATAAAGCACTGAATCAGTGCATGTACAAGCTTCCACTTAATTAACTTCATCAAGGAAAGTCTGACTTTGAAAAATGGAGAAATTACGATGTTTTAAAGCTTTCATGACATCTGTTTTTTGCTTTTACTAAGTCCACTTTACCAAACTAGTCTACAAAGATAGTTTTATTTATAGAAAGAAGAAAATTTTGGTTTAATATTAGAAAAAGCAAGTAAATGACACTGGTGAGTATTTCAGCTACTGATTCCAAGGACTGTTTTTTTCCTACTTGGAAAAGAGAAAATTAATGAATGTTTCTGTTCACTTGAAAACATTTATATTAAAAATATTCACTGAGAAATAGTGACTTTAGACTTTACTTCAGAAACTAATGAAGAACTTGAATCAATGAATCATGAATTTGTGCAGCTGTGAACAGAAATAGTGGATACTTCAGGAAGAGCTAAGAATAAAATTTGACTCTGGTGTCTACATCTCTGATAAGATGTCATCACCAAGCTCACAGTCTTGTCCTTGCTTCCAGCTGAAAGGGACCTCTGGAAACTGTCTAGTTTTAGTCAGTGAATACAGTCGCAACATGTACAAATAGGATTGTTAGTGCTTTACTAGGTATCAAAGTTCTGTATCCAAATAATACTGCTTCCTGACATAAAAGAAATGACAATGTCACACACGTGATGTTTAACCAGAAGATTTAATTTTACAGAAGAACAAGTGGCTAACAGTTTTACAGACAGAATTTTTCTCTTATGCTTTATATTTTACTATAATTAAAGACATTGATGAAAGCAAAAACAAACTCTTAAGATGAATGGGGAGGTGGACCTGTGTTTTGACAGTCTTAGTTTATGCTTGAGAGTTCAGGTGCTGATAAGTCAAATATTTTTCAAGGACGGGGGTTTTTCCCCAGTAAGTGTTATGTGTAGAAATACTTTGCACACTTTTTCATATGTTTTGAGCATTGGTTTTGAATTGGAGATGCCAGGAATAAAGCAAACCAAGTGGAAACAAACAGGGGTCAAATCAAAGCCTCCAAAAGATAGACTGTGCATTTGGGTCTTGGAGAGCCTGTTCTGAACTGACAGCAAGGGAGTGAGGGAATGAAGGAGACAAAATACTCTCAACCATTGATTTCATGGCTGGAAGTTTGGACAGAAGTCCTGGTAGTGGTATCATAGAATCATTAAGGTTGGAAGAGACCTCTGGGATCACCAAGTCCAACCGTCAACCCAACACTACCATGTCTCCTAAACCATGTCCCGAAGTACCACATCTACATGTTTTCAGAATACCTCCAGGGATGGTGACTGCACCACCTCTTGAGGCAGCCTGTTCCAATGCCTGACCACTCTTTCGGTGAAGATATTTTTCCTAATAACCTATCTAAATCACCTCTGGTGCAACTTGAAGCCATTTCCTCTCATTCTATCGCTAGTGACCTGGGAGAAGAGACCAACACCCACCTTGCTACAACCTCCTTTCAGGCAGCTGTAGAGAGTGATAAGGTCTCCCCTCAGCCTCCTCTTCTCCAGACTAAACAACTGCAGTTCCCTCAACCTCTCCTCATAAGACTTGCTCTCCAGACCCTTCGCCAGCTTCATTGCCCTTCTCTGGACACGCTCCAGCAACTCAGTGTCCTTGTCCTGAGGGGCCCAAAACTGAACACAGTACTTGAGGTGCGGCCTCACCAGTGCTGAGTACAGGGGCACGATCACCTCCCTGCTCCTGCTGGCCGCACTGTTGCTGATGCAAGCCAGGATGCCGTTGGCCCTTCTTGGCCACCTGGGTGCTGCTGGCTCATGTTCAGTTGGCTGTCAGCCAGCACCTCCAGGGCCTTCTCTGCTGGGCAGCTCTCTAGCCACTCTTCCCCAAGCCTGTAGCATTGCATGGGGTTGTGACCAAAGTGCAGGAACCTCTTACACCTGATCTCAGCCCATCAATCCAACCTGTCCAGGTCCCTCTGCAGAGCCTTCCTAGTATGGATAAAGAGGGAGCGGGATATGGCTACTAAATATTGATAGGAAAAGTTAAAACTGAGGGGTTGGTTTATTTTGCTCCTTGTAGAAGACGAAAGTAAGGGAAATGCATGTTAGCAGCGGCAGTGGAAACGACCACTGTGGCTACTAGGTGTGGTCTTCCATAATTACAGGAAGAGTAGGCAAAGCATGTATTGTATGTACAGCCATGCATTTAATGCCAGAAAACTCAACCTTTGTGCTATAAAACAGGAAAACAGGTAGGAAAAAATAAAAACTCCAGAGAGACGAAGGGTATCAGTAGTGTTCCAGGCCTAAAGAACAGACAGTATTTGATAAGTAAAATTCTTAGGTGACTTATTTCCTTGTGGTTTATAATCTTCATTTCAATGTTGATATTGGAAAAAAGGATGAACTAACCAGACACTTGAGAACTGAGTGCCCTCACTACTGTTTTTTTCAGCATCTGGCCTGTAGCTATGTCAATCTTAAGTGCCTCAGAAATTTCTTTCAAAGGAAAGACAGAAATGAAATTTTGTGTTTGTGGGGCAGGTGTCATTTAGTTTCTGAGGGCAACCAGTGGAAGATACAAGAGTAATAAATATCAACAAAGTGCAAGCTAGCAATCCAGCCTTCTCAACATTACACTCAAAGAGAGATACCAAGGGACTCCAGTCCTGTCTGCAAGAAACAGGGTAGCGTATGGATCACTGTTGAGAAGAACAGAGAACCAGAACTAGAAATACAGGAAAAGCAGTATTAACTACTTTCAAAGCCGTTTTAACATCACTCACAAACCTTTCTATCATCTGAACTCTCTGAAGCCTCTCCTGTGGCTTTCTTTACATAGTACTCAAAAGATACGCCCTTTGCATTTTGACAGCCAGGTTGCTACTTTGTCCTTGAATTTGAGTTCCCTGTTCCTGTCATGCCAGATTGCCATCTTGTCTCGACCTTCCAGTTTTTTGTATTTTTGCCACGCGTTATCTTAAACTTCCTCTTACCTTCCCCCTCCACCCCGCCCCCATGTCAAATTTAAGTCTCCAATGCATTAAAAGTTCTGCAGGGGTGCTGGTCTCTGTGCTTTTCCTTCTGCATTCAAGCCAGAAGCTCTTCTGTTGATACTCTAGGTCCTGTGCTAAGTGTTTTTTGTGAGAAGACATTCCTTTTTCAGGGATGGTTGTAAGAGCAATTAGATACCTCTTTTTAAACTTTAACTTCTGGTAAAACATTCAGATGTAATGGCCGGATTACTTTATTGGAAGTGCCACTTGGGTTAGGGAGCTTGGCACTGTTGCCTTGCTGTGGTTCATTACGTGTTTCCAAGGCTGGCCAAAAAAACCACAGTATCTGCATTGCATTTGCTTGATCGGAAGGAATGACCTAAGATACACTTTATTTCCTAGGAAAAGATTTGGGTGGTATTACTGTTGAGCGTGCATGGGCACCTGGTAGTTATAGAGGAACTTGATGTAGCCCTGAAATGGCCAACAGCTGAAATACACAGGCTGCATATTTAATACCACAGCACCTGTTGTTACGTTCCAGCAAGGATAACAAATGGTGGAAAAGGAGTGAAATACCAAATGAAGTTCATGACCCTGCTCTCTGTGAGTGTCGTTTTCTCTGTTTAATGTCCAACATATTTTAAAATATGCTTCTTTAAGAGCAGTCATCAGAAATTAATCTGATTTTTTTTTCTGTATTAAAGCTGTGCTGTCAGTTAAAATACATACAGAAGCTGTAGGAAAAAGAGCTTTTAAGGCGGCTTTTTAAAATTTCTAAATCAGCTACAGTATGTGTATCGTGTGATGCACAGGGCGGCAGTGGGAAGCACAGGCATGTAAAACCAGAATAACTTGTTGGCACAGATTGCTCTCATGGGACTGCAATACTCTGCACATGCATTCCTGTTGGAAATAGCATCTTTCCTTGCCACACTACCCAGCCTTAACCTCCAGGTACTTTTTTTGGCAATTCTTCTCTCCTCTTGATCAAGAAAAGCACTTTGTTTTCTGTGTTTTCATGGTTTGGTTTTGTTCTTGCAGCTAAAAAGTGGGTTGTCTTTTGCTGCTGGTCAAATTTTGGACATTTTAGTACACTGAGGCTAGAATTAAATAGCAAAGTCAGGAAGCATATAACAATATCGCATGCATTTGGCAAACCTACTGACAATGTCTTCTTCAGCACTTTATTGAGTAAAAAAAAAGGTGTTCCCAATGGTGTTTGCTAGCTTTTCTATCTTTTCCATGTTCCTGCTGCTGAATGTATGCCCACTTTCAGTATGAGTATACAGATTAGACAGACTGAATATTTAAAAAAATGCTTGATTAGCCAGATTTCTTTCCAATTCCTTGATTAATTGTTGCTTCAGAGTGACTTGCAGCCTCAGAGCTGACTTCCAAATCCAGTAAGCCTGCTCATGCAATATTTGCTGTGCATTAGGCTTGGCTTCAGATTGGGTATTTTTATTTTTGAAGGTCTTCCAGTGTGAATGTTAAAATTAGTATGCATTGCTTGACTAATTAAAATTCTCACAGTATGCTCAGTTGGTGAAGATTATGGTGAACGAAAATTTAGTACAATTTACTGTACCTATTAAGAGAACGGTAGGCAAAAGTTATGTACCTTTATGAACTAATGCTTTGTATGTATTGAACATTTCAATTTAAACTGTTTTCTAGTTAAAAGTGATATTCATATATAAGTCTCCCTTTTGAGAAACAAGGTGCCAAATAAAATACTTGCTTCTCAAATAAGGACCTTCTGTACCTGAATCAAAACGGTAGAGAGGTACCTGGAAGAAATAAGAGCTGTGTAGGGCCCTTGTTTTTTGTTGGGTTGGTTTTTTTTTTTCCCCCGTCCCTCCTTCTGCACTTAGCCATTTGCGCTCTGGTTTTTCCATTGCCTGATGGTGCTTATCCAAGCAGTCTGCCCTGTTGCAGTCCTTTTCTCAATAAAATCTGTGGCTGCCCTGTTCGCTTCTCACCCCTGCCATCAGCCAGCTTAGAAGTTGCTGTCCCAGTGTCTGAGGTTGAAGAGTGAAAGCTGTCAGAGCGCTGTCTGGTCTTGCATGGCTGGTACAAGCTTCAGTTCTCAACAGCTTTTGAAAAGCCAACAAGTGAACAAATGCTTGTGAACGCACAGACTAGCCAATATGCTGAAGTGGCCATCTGGGAACTGCTGTATTTCTGGAATGATTTCTACATTGTAAGGACTCTACCTGTGCTTTTAAAAAGTTTAAATTTAACACACCTTTCACCCTGGAAACTTTGAAGCACTTAGATAAGAATCAAAACACTGACTCTTCTGTTTAAAAAAAAAAAAAAAAAACCCAAACCACAGCACCAAGAAACATTCTTTGAAACCATGACTCACTCCCTCAGACGGTTATTAAGAAGAAGCTATAAATCATGGTGGCAGCTAGAAAAATCAGTTTACCGTATTCATATCTGAAGAATTCATGGTCTGTGTCCTACCGCTCATTTTTTAATCTTATCATCATGTAATAAGTACATTGTGAAAATTGTTACAGCCCTGGTAACAGGTTTATGACTCTTTCTGCCTGTTCTGTACTTCAGGACTTGTTCGTTCACTGATGCTAGCTCTTGCAGTTTATCACCCTTGGAGCTTTACCTTACTGAAGTCATGTGTTTATACATGAAGTCATATATTTATATGCCCCAGAGTATTTATTTTTTTAATGTTTCTGGCCTTCATCATTCCTGAAAATAAGGGTAGCCCTGTAAAGACCCAGAAAGCAGAAGGCACAAGAAAAAGTAGAAATTCAGTAATTTCTTTATCTCTTGATATCTAGGTGATCTCATGATTTTGGAGGTGCAGGACTCATGGTCACGTACTCTTGGAGAGCTTAGCACTGTCACTCCCACCTGATTTCAGGTTGCCTCCCTCAAGGGAAACGATGCTGTCTCACAATGCTGTGGGAGTCTGACTGAACATGCAGTTCTTATGGCGTGCGCGGGCTTTTAGCTGTAGCTGTCACCCGCAGTCTGTACAGGGTCAAACGCAGTTGTCCACACAGGATGCCTGGCAGGAAATCAGTTGCCATATTTCTCAAAGCTATGTGATACAGTCTTTTAAATGCTGCCTGAAGTCCTCAGTCGGTGCTGTCTCTTTCCTCCTAATCCTGTGTAAGTGTTCTTTGTGTCATTTTTGCACCTCATGCTCACCGCGTACTAGTGCAGTACGAGTTATACCAATCACTAAAATGAGAACTGGGTCTCTCGCAGCAGCGTTGTTATTAATGGCTTCACAGTCATGTTTTCTGTTCTGCCGGCACTGTTGTACCAGCACACTGCGTACGTATGCTAGAAATGCAGCTCATGTCAGAAAGCTCAGCTCTTGATTTGCCCATGGAATTTAACATGGTTTACTGGAAGTTTTTACTGGTTGCTTTTTTCTGGTCCTTCTTTATTGCAGCAAGCTTAAAAATACTGATTGACTGAAGTATTCATTGCAACGTACATGAGCTTGAATACGCTCAACTGCAAGTGATGTTGAATCTACCATTGACGGTTATCTTGTGGAAAAAACATCCTGCCTTGATTTAAGAAGTTAAATAATCTGATTCAATTTTTTTTTCTACTTTTTTAAAATTTTTTTTTAATTTTACTTTTTGTTTTTTCTTAGTTTAAATGGAGTTGAGAAATAGGGTATCTGGTAATAGGCATTTGCCGCAGTACAGAGGGAGGTAAGCTAGCTTCCACGTCAGGGAAAAGTCAGCATCGCAGCCATAAGTAGTAGCCTTCTTGTACTTCTGTACCAGTCTCCTGAGAGCTTATTAACCCACAATTCTAAATTTTCACTGAAAGTTTATACTTTCACCACGGTTTTAAAGAAAACCTGTGTAAAGTAAAATATTTTGGGGGACATGTAGCATTCTCGCTCTGTCTTCAATATTTATTGACTTTAGCACACAGAATACTAATGTTAAACACACATATTGTTGGTTGCAAAGATTAAGAAGTTTTGTAATTAATGAGCTCCCAACTTTCACAGGAGGCAGCCTCTAGCAACTTGTTTGCTCCTCTAAGTCACATATATAAAAACTTTGCAGGTGTCCCCGTCATCCCTAAGACCCTGTGAATTTCAAAGTAACGCAGGCAGGAGTTCCTCTGAGAGCCTTTCCCCTTGGACTGCTGTCCTCTGTGGAGGGGCAGCCCTACTGAACGTAATGATGATTATTTGTATAGATTGTACAGAAAATTACATCCCACTGATTTCAATGGGGTATTTTTTGATGATACGTTTTTGAAAAGTGAAGTTATACTTTTGTATAACTTCAAAAAAGTTGCACTTTTTGCACAGGAAAGAAACAGGAGCTGTGAAGAGCAGTCATGAGGCAAAACGATCTGTAAGATTCTTAAAATTAGTGGGATTGCCTGCCCAAACTCTGAGTCTATTGCAGGCCACGAGAGAAATGGCACTGTTTCAGTTTGAAGTGCAAAGATGGGACCTGTCAATACAGTACATGTGGTGAGAGGTTTATACATCCTGGCCAGCTCTTAAAATCTGTAATCGCTCTTAAAATGTGACTACATACCATCAACTCTAAAAAAAAGTAATGAGGCTGCTTTAACTAGTTGTCAAAATGTGGATTTACAGGCATATTTTTAAGCATCTGAAATTTAGTCAGAGGTTTGATAGGGGATGCTCAGCTGTACTCACGTCGGGAATGGGGGGCTGGTGACGTGTGCAGCCGGTGGCACCCCGTGACCCGTGAATCAAGCATCTCCGATACATGATACACGTGAGTATCTGCATTTGCAGATACCAGGTTAATGTTTTAACCTCTTCTTGGCATGTCCCTTGCCCTTTTGAGTCACAGGACCTTTCTTCTCCCTCCCTTTCTGCTAATTGTTCCAGTTGTCAGTTAGCAGTAACGGCTATTGGTGTTGCGCTGCTTGCTCAGCAGTGCAATTTCCTTTCAGCTCTCTTTTCAAGGAAGTGAAACCACTGCGATGTATTTTTGCATTCTGAGGTGCCAAAGCAAAATGAAGCACTGCAGGCAGGAGAGAAAGGTAGCCGAGAAGAGCTGCTGTTATGGTGAGGGGGAAAAACCCACGTTCACTCTGTGGTAGCTTCTGACAGGCTTTCAAAGCACATGATAAACTCTGCGCTGGATTTAGTGGGGTAAATAAGCCTCAGGCCAGTCTTCACCTCGGGTGTTTTGTCCCTCCTTCTTCTGTCAGCATTAACAATTCCAATTCCATTGGATGAAAAAGTAAGTAATAATTTTACTGTTTTTTAAGGAAGTATGTGTGCTCAGTCTGAAGAAGCTCTATAATCTTACTGCTTAAACTCAGTTTATTTAAGCAACAGCCTGTAAAGTACATTTTAGGTCTTTCTGCCACCAGTGATGAAGAAAAATTCTGATTATAAAATACGAAGAGTTTGCAAGTTCCTTTTTGGATTGACTGAAATATTGAAGTATGGAAGTTATATACTTGGCAATTAAATTAGAACACAGGTAATAGCACAGGGAAATGGGGCTGATTTCTGGTGTATTGCGAAGTAGATAGAAAATAGGCTGTGCTGGGTAGTCCCAGAACTTAGTTTTTAGAGAAGTGTCATTAAGAGCTTAACACCTCTTGTAAGTAAGTGATTCCTGTTTTGTTTAACCATGGAAATTACACATTGAGCTCCACTTTGTTAAATGTTAAATTATGTAATGTAAGGGGTTTTTTTGTTGAAAAGCTGTAAAAATTTCAGAAAACTGCCATGTTCTCAGATTCTTGAAACTGATACGTTGCAGTTGTTATGTGTAAATTGTTAGAACCATACCCGAGTGTTTGTGTGACTTGCTGGAGGCAGGTTGTATGGATTTCTGTTCAGTTACAGTGGAGGATGCTGTGTGTGATATAGTGAGCATTTTCTAAGAATACCTCCAGCATCGTGGAATAGAACATTTTAAAATATGTATATATTGTACTGGGGGGGTGGGAAGTCTTGGGTTTCTCTGCAAATTTATGGAATATATTTTGAAACAGAGACTGCTATTAGTATGAACATCTATATATCTTTGTGGAGTTCAGAAAAACAACATCATGAGCAATTAGTAAACTGGAAATTTAAAGAAATAAAAGTTATGAAAGAACAACTGATATTCCTGTTTTGGAGGAAAAAAAGTTATCATTCGTCTGCAGATCTTTGTAAAGCATAGGGTGTTGAGTTCTAGTATTTGATACCCTTGTAAATACTTCGATTAGTTTTATTTTATCAGTAACAGTTGCAGTTTTTTATTTAAAAACACACCAAAAAAAAGAATCAAATATTTTCAGTTCAGGTTGACTGCTTAGCATCTTTAATGTCTTCCTGTATCTTTGTGGTTGAGAAACATCTCTGTCTTGTGATCTTGAGTGCTTTGCCCAAGACTGTTAACAGTGGATTCTTTGGTTTTTAAGCGTCCTCGTGTACTAAAGATTTTTAAAAATGTGCTCAAATACTTCATGCTTCAAAACAAAATACAGGTTTGCACTGAAAGTCTTAAACAAACCTGCTTGAAAGTTTCCGAGACGACAAAAAAGAAGCTTGTTACTAAGTTTCTCAAGAAGAAAAAATACAGATTTTTGTCTCACGTGTCCTGAAGGACAAGTTCCTTCTATTTGCTGGAACCCCAGAGGCACCCTGTGTCTGAACACACCCAGCTGCCCAAATACAAACAGTTAAGAGGAAACCTTTTCCAAATTCAGGGACTTACGGTTTGGCATCTGCAGAGTTTGTTTTCAGTTTAAAAAAAAAAAAAAAAAAAAAAAAAACCAAAACCAAACAAACCAGTATGCAGACCCTGTATTTGCAAAGCAAACCTTCCATATGTGAAGTAAATGTAAACAGATGAAGCTTTCCTTCAGAGTGACTGAGGAGCCAGGAAAGCTGCAGTATAAAGGCAGCCATCCCCCAGACTGTTCAACCTAGAAATATAAATTCACATGTGACTTATTGGAGAAGGTGCTGCAAGGGGAATGCGCTGTAAATACTTGTCACCGGCAACAGAACATGAGTAGTAACATTTCACAAAACAAGTCTCTGAAAGAAGGCTTGGGGCAGTTAAGTGTTTGAAGAAGTTACAAACCAGTCATTGGGTATACTGGTGCAAGAAAGCATAGTTTTGGAGGGGGAAATCTCTTCTAGGTACTACTTTGTTGATCACAGAAGGATATCTTTATAAGGTTTTGCTAGCAATTGTTATGGCAATCTCTAGACTGTTCATTTCCGGCTATTTCTGCATTAAGTATAGAACAGAGAAGTGTTAATTTATACTTGCTTTCCTTCTGAAAACTAGCACCTTCAGATTGCACGCAGACAATCTCAGTATTGTTTGCTGAGAAAGGATTTTTGTTTGTATTATGGTTTTAATATACATAAATATATATAAAAATATAGTACATGTGTGGGATCTGAATTCACTGACCATTTGAAATGCTAAGCTGGAAAAAGTTTTACAATAGTCAGTTCACCGAATTACTACCTCTAACTGAGAAGCAGTGGTAATTGTCATGATATTAGGATAGTCATGGTTTCAGATTTCATTATGAATATGAGAATCGAATCAGACACATGACTCATTTGGTCAAATAGGGCAGGTTTATTGCCTCAATTTGAAATCCCATCAACCCATACATGGAGAGATATTTTAAACCATTTTTGAGCAAGTTCTATCTTATTTTGTGTTTTCTGAAAAGTAAAACAGCCTAAAAGAATGTAAAACTAAAGACAACAGTTTTAGGGATTGAAAAGATGGGGTTTTTTGCAACTATATACATAAGTTTGCGTTATTTTTGTGGCAGTTAGCAGGACTAGTAGGAATGAATGGGCGTGGAAATGTTCCTCAGCTTGCTGCCGGTAGTATGTCTGTTACAAAGTATTGACTGCATACTTTTTTTCTCCCCTCTAGTGGCCACGGATGTCTTCAACTCCAAAAGTCTGGCCATTCAGGCCCAGAAAAAGATCCTTGGAAAAATGGTGTCCAAATCTATAGCAACTACTTTGATCGATGATACAAGCAGTGATGTTCTAGATGAGCTCTACAGAGTGACAAAAGAATATACACAAAACAAAAAGGAAGCAGAGAAAATCATCAAAAACCTCATTAAAATAGTCCTCAAATTGGCAATTCTCTACAGGAACAACCAGTTTAATCAGGATGAAATAGCGTTGATGGAGAAATTCAAGAAGAAAGTTCATCAGCTGGCTAAGACCGTGGTCAGTTTCCATCAGGTGGATTATACCTTCGACAGGAATTTTCTGTCCAAACTGTTAAACGATTGTAGAGAGCTACTTCATGAAATCATTCAGCGTCACCTAACTGCAAAGTCACATGGACGTGTCAACAATGTGTTTGATCATTTCTCTGATTGTGAATTTTTGGCTGCCTTGTACAATCCCTTTGGACCTTATAAACTCCATTTGCAGAAACTTTGTGATGGTGTCAACAAAATGCTAGATGAGGGGAACATATAAGTGCTTGTGTTAAGGTTGACTGCCAATGCATTATTTGTAGATGTAACACTGTTGATTTATGAAGGAATAAGGGAGCATGCAGAAAGGTTTTTTACATTATGACAAGATTTCCAAAATATTTTTATTAAATTGATTTGTTATTATGAGCAGTCCATCTGGAAGAAAGACTGCACATGACTTTTTACTGTGCTTTGCCTACAGAAACAGCTGGATAAAAACAGTAAAACAGAACTGTCCAAGCAAAGTAAGTCTTGCAAGATGGATAGACAAAAAAAAATATGCTGTCAGACAATCCAAATCTTTCTATGAAATTTACAGAATAAGTTTTAAACTATCAGAGTCCAGTAAAGTTAGTAACAGGCTATGAGGGTGATGGTACACTGTATAATTTCTTTGACTTGTCTTAAAATATATATTCAATTCATTTATAGTATTTTATGCTCTCCACACAGATCACAGCTTCCTAGTGTTGCCCTTATGAATCATTCAGTTTTAAATAATAACAGTGATACTGTCACATAGAGTCTTAACAGGCTTGTTCATCTCCAGCTCAATGGTGAAAACTTACTGTCTGCAAGGCTGCCAAGTATACATCCTTATAGACCTTCACAGATGCTTGCTTCCTTTGATTATATGGGGATTATTTGAGGAATAAGCTACAGTAAAATAGCCTAACTGGGGAAGAGTATTCCCCATGTACTTGCGGTACATGATTTTAGGTCTGCCTATGATAAGTTAAACACAGTGACTTACCTGTGCAATGCCCTAAGATATTTAGAACCCTGCTAACAGGTCATAATTCTCTTGAAATGGTATGAGTCGGTATATTTTATACACTAGCCTGCTGTGTATGATGATGTGAATTTAGAAAACTTAATCATCTGAAAATAAATTCCAAACCTATTTGCTTTGTGTACAGTGAAACTAGAAACATAAATTAGTTTTTGTCATTGCATTATATACTATTTAACAAATAGAAAAGCGAATCTTGAGTAAGGTTTTTTTTTTTCTTCCTTTCTTCCCTCCTACATTTCTTCCTTTTTCTCCTTCATCTTCCTGCCTTGCCTTTGGGGATAAAAAAATGTGACTTTGTAGACACTGTAATGTACTTAAAAGCATGAAGTTAATACATTTCAGACATCTGAAGACTTTTTGTTAGAAAGCATATAGAGAATTCGCTGTTTATTTAATTGCCAGTGTTGTTGCTGATCGCTATGTCCTTTTGTTGTAATAAGTAAACCAAAGAATATTTGCACTCTGAACTTTTCATGCCTTTTTTTTGCCTTGCTGTATTTTAAATTATAAAGAGCAAACTTGTCCTGTGCTGGCAACAAAAGCATCACAGCCTCTGACATATGGCTTCAGCATTACTTGTGATTTTTTAAGAAAGAAAATTCAATTTTATTCATGTTTGTTTGCTCACTAGGCTCTGAATATTGCCAGAAAGGTGCCAGAAATGTGACAGAAATGTGTGTTCAAAATGTAAACTCATTTTAGACAAGCCACTAGTGCCTAGCAGAGACAGAAGATTAATGTACTACTATGCAGGAACAACAAGGAACTGATGTAAGAACAGTGCACCAGCATTTGCCAAGAAATAGATTATTAGCCTGACACCTGAAGGAATATCATTTAAGATCCCATGTTTTATTTAAACAGTAAATACATTGTATTTTCGTCCATCACAAGTCATGTATAGGAACGAACGTCACGAGGAAAATCCCACAGACTGTAAAGATTATAGTTTCTGATATATTTGCTCCACCTGTTTCTTTTCTCGCATAGGAGAGAGCTGTTTGTTTTCCTTCCCAATTCTTCTCTCTCAGGTGAGAATAGAAAGGAACTTGACTTCTAGAAATTGAAACTGTTTTCTTTACAAATCCTATTTCAGAATTATGTTCTGATTCTCCAGAATAGCATAGTTTATAATGAATAGTAACAGCTACTGAAAGGAGGACAGGACAGTACCTCGTTTAGAACCGGGCACAATATACGCATGTGCTGTGTAAACCAGGGAAGATTTTCTTCATCCATGACCCAGAATATTTTGACTGCTCAAACCTGAATTTTCTCTGGGACAAAAGTTGGTCTTTGTACATTGGTAACAAACACGTACTTACACATATATGAGCTATATTGTAGTCAAACTATGGTTATTTTCAGTAACACAGTAACTTCTTACTCGGTTGCATTATCTGGCCACACACTTTTTAGAAAAAGTGAAAATTGCTCATGGAGTTTTGATTATAAGCATAAAAACTGGACAACCAGGAGAGTTATATTTAGCTCACAGTCTAGTTATGTTCTTCTGAGGTGCTGTAACAATAGTTCTTGTCTGGCATTAATTTTCGATTACAAATAAGTGACTTCTGTAATGATGAAAGAAAACAATTGTACTGGATTTCCAGACCTACCTTCATAAATAACACAATATAGCACTGAAGCTGTATAATTTTGCAGTTAAATTATTTTTCCTGCAGCATACATAAATAGTGGCTTTAATTATCAAAATTCAGAAATAAACAGCAGTTTTCCTTGTAATGCACTTCTTGTCATACTAAAGCATCAATCCTCTAGCAGAAACTTGACATACTTAAGAGTTTAAAAAAGGTTATGGTACTACTGTTTAATTATGGGTAGGATAATGCCATTATACTGTGCTGTGAAACTGATGCAACACTGTCTTTTAATTGGGTAAAAATTATTAATATATTAAAATCCAATCATCATTAATTCATTTTACAATAGGCTTTTAAATCTCAGTACCGTAGGTGTTTCATATTTTTATGTCCTTTTAATGTTCAGTTAATATGTAGTGCCTAATCCCATCCAAACATATGTTGGTGAAGTTGTGGAGGTTAAAACTAATGTTACAGCCTTCTAGAGGTGCTGAAAAAGTGGTAAGTCAGACCTTGGGTACCTTTTGCAAGACACGTCAAACAACTGTGATCTCAGCCATACAAAGAAAACAAGATACAGGGATGTTATCACAGCCGTTTTGTGTGTGCCCCCTTAAAAGAGATTCACTGGAGCTTTTGGCCACCCCTTAATTATGTTTGTATGCATTTGTCCGTACACATAGACAAACACAAAGCCACAATTGGGTAAGTTACAAGCCTTATTCTTGTACTTAAGCTCTCTTGAAATTTATCTTTATTTAGAAGGTACGGAGATTATCAGGAGTCTGGAAGCTTTCAGCAACTGGTGTGGGTTTTTTTTCCCTTTAGGAAAGTACCAAATCATGTGTCTTCTAAAAAAAGATTTAACCCCACCCATAAAGCAAATTCCTGTAAAATAAAGGAATGAGGAGCTGGCCAATTGCATTCTCGCATCTCTCCCTGAGAAGATTGCATTGTGCCAAGTAAGTAGCAAACTGGTTTTGATGCCAGTTAGCTTCAGTTGCTTTCCAGCCCTTTGTGGTATCTATAACAGCTATAATGTGGCTATTTAAAGGTAAACTGGAATTCTGCGTGTTACCCTTCAAAGGACCAGAGCATGCTTGTTCTCAGGGTTTAGCAGAGACGATTCCACACTACTCGTAAGTCTGTCATTGTCAAAGATAACAGTGTTAGGAGGAGGACGGGTAAGTTACACATTGTACTGGCTTAGATGATGTCGTGGTTTAGCCCCAGCCGGCAACTAAGCCCCACACAGCCGCTCCCTCCCTCCCCCTGGTGGGATGGGGGAAAGAATCGTGAGTGTTCACCGTCTGGTGACCTGCTACCATAGGTTTCCTTTGGCCTTACGTGCTTTCCCTGCCTTTCCCAACAGCAGAACTACTCTTCACACAGGTCTATTCCTTCCCTACCATTTTTGCCCCAAGATTATATTACATCGTGTGTGCATCTAAGGAGAACAGTAGAAAGAATACGTTACATATGTCACTTAATGAAAAAAACAGAGCTAAACACCCATTTCCTGGGGTTTTTTGCAATGTAATTTGAAATCTGAAAGAATAATCTACATCTTGATTTAGCTGTTAATACTGTTTTGGATATAATCTATACCCTCATCAGTATAATAAGCTTTTAGCTGTGATTTCCATACATGTATTTCTGAGCTTTAAGGAAAAAAAAAAAAAAAAGTTGCTTTTGAATGCATTACAGAGGGTGTACTTAAGCATGAACGTGAAATGAAGACTTCCGTTTGCATAATCATTTGCAGAGAAGCCTTCTTGTTACAACTGTTTTTCATTGAGATTTGGGCAGGTCAGCCAACATTCATGGTCAAGTGGCAAACATCTGTGCTCTGGATAAAACAACCGTCAAAGGAGATTGTAGTTGACCAGAAAAGGCCCATAATATTTTTATGATTTGCACATAAATGAAACTTCCTTTGGGAGAGGAAATTCTCCTATCTATCTAAAAAAAAAATACAGCTACCCAAAACCACACCGTGGCTATTACTCAGGAAGACTAAGTAAGGTAGTAGTTATTTCCAATTTGTTAGAAAAAAAAAAAACACCAAAACAAACACAGGGGGAAAAAAAACAACAACAAAAACAAACCAAACTTGCATTTGTTCTTATGGAGAAAGAAGTCCTAAAAAACTAATCCATACCAAATTATTAATCTATTGGTGTTGAAGTTTGCATACTGCAGCTGAAATTATGTTGCAGCTTTGACATTCAAATCTATAGTATGTATTTTAGATTACCATGTGTTTTATTTTCCCTCTGAAAATAAAGGAGTAGTATCTCCTTACGGGCTGTCTTGGAGCTCTCTCTGTTACAGTAGACTTGGTCTACATCACAAATAAAGATTTCTTTAATGTTTAGACAATAAATTGCTGAAGTGACAGCTCTTTTCTTAGTACTCAATTTTATATTTAGCGGTCTGGTTTCAATTTTTAAAGCTGGTATTTACAGATAGGACATTCCTAAATCAATACCCACTTTTTCTTGTGAGTTTGGGGAATACAGGAGCTGAAGTACATCCCCTAACAATCTGAAAATTTCTACTTACTACCACTCCACCAGTTTCTGGAGAAACATGCCTTATGGCATTTCTTTCTATTAAGGAGCAAATTGGAAAGAGGCAGCTCATAGCTTTGGGATGTCCCATAATTACACACTATCAAGCAAAGAAGCAGACTATAACAATTAAGAATAATGGAATTAAGGAGGTACGTTACTTGCCCAACTTTCCCAAGCAACCGAAACCTGTTTGCTATTTGTTGTTCTCCCCTGTGGGAAACTCTTGGTGTGGCAGGTGGAGGACAAAGGTGGAGCTTCCTACAGTTACTGTGATTTAGTTATAAATTACTTTTACCATCACACATAAGACCTTCTACTTTCTACTCTAAAAATCCTAACACTGGACTTTAAAATAATCCTTCACATTGGCTTCATGACAAATTCATTCCTACTTCAGTTTGTATTAAATATTTGGGTTTTAAATGTACTTTTATTAATGCACATAAATATGAGCTGAAACAAAACAGAAGTTAGCCTTGTGCATCATATCTAGAAAGAAACTTCTTAGACACATTATTTTTTTCTTCAGTCAGTAGGTGTTTTGTGTCCTATAAAGAAACTTCTTCATGGATATAATTCTGAAGGTTTTGACAAATGCAGGTTGTTCCAAGAGAAAATTGTTGGCTTTTTCACCCACTTGTTCTCCAGTTCCTGCTGGCAGCTTTTCAGAGTGTCAGCCCCACTGGTCTTTAAACATGGAGATTTAGAGCTCTTCATTAGCAACACCCTTTGTGCGACATTTTGAATTACATTTTTCAGAATTCACATACCATTCATTGTTTTGGTGAAGCCACAGCTAATAGTAGATGAAAAATATTGCCACATTTAATTTGTGTGAGGTTTTTTTAATATGGAGAGTATGATGGTGTAGGTGGAATATATCAGCCCAAGTAGGACCCATATAACACCAACCCTTCTTTTCTAGCACGGGAAGGGCAATGCACCAGTTCTACTCCACTATGGAACGGTGTCGAAAATTTGTGTTTCGTGAGGAGAATTTAGTCTCCTTGCATTGGAGGAATCTATTTCAGTAGCTGGGCTTGGCTTGGGTCCCTTAAGGGGGAAAATCCCCTGATTGTTGATAGACTACTATTAATTAAGAGTTCCTGTGACAAGAAAGGAGAGCCCTTTCCCAATCCAGAAGCTCTTAGCTTATGCTTTCAGTTTGCTGAACTGAGTTCTCTGGACTTGAGATACTGTGGCTTTTTGCTTTGTTTGTTTGGGGTTCAGTTTTATTTTGTAGAGAGTCAAGACTGTGTATCATCTGTGAGGCCTGCTAAGAGACTGCAGAAATAAACCAGACTGAGGCGGTGCTTCAAGCCGGGGGGAGTAAGTGCATTAGTCCTGGGGCATAACAGATCAGCTGTTTCTTTCAAGAAAGCTGGTTCTATATCTCAAGGATCTTGATAATTCAGCAATAGCAAAATGATCTCATCCTTGGAATTAAAGTGAGACTCTTTGCCCACCTGAAAATCTAACTCAGTTAGAGGCTGCTTAACTTGATTTCAATGGTATGGACACTCCCAAAGGTACATTTGCTGTGCCATCATACGAGACACTATTAGGGAACAGTGGAAAGGAAAGCTCAGCACTTTTCAGGGAGAAAGGGCTGTGATCAGACAAAGATCTCATTAAGTTTGCTTTGCCATCTTCACTGTGATATGGTCTACTGCCTACCGTAAGCGTAGGCTTTTGACTTTGGCTAAGTAAGACAGTATGTTTAAGGTTACAGTTCCAGTATCCTATGACACCGCAATCTACTGTTTACCCCAAAACTAGAACTGAGAAACTCATGCTACAAAATATGGAAACAGGGAAGGAGGCCCTTTACAAAACAGTATCGATGAAAACTAGTCTTTGCTACAATTTGGAGCTGGAAGAACCCTGCCTGACTGGGGAATTCTGACCCCCCACCTCATCCCTGATGTGCAAAGCAAGTGCTGCAGAGGAGTACAAGCTACCAAAGAAAAAGGTGTTTGTGTTGTAACTTAGCTGACTGGCTGTTCTCCATCCATCCATCTTGCTTCTCAGTCAGTGGGCTATTCCCTGCTTCATGTATTCTTGACTAAAATTGCTCTTTGCTGCAGGTTAGGGAGGAATTTTCACCACAGAATGTAGTCAGTCTGAACCCATGGTGGTTGGCTTTCATTTGCATTTTTGGGGCAGTTGAGATGGAAGCTGGTGGAGTGGGTATTTCTGAGAGACAACTGGAAGTCTGCTGTTTATCTGGGGGGTATGAATATACATGTGCTGTTGTGCACAGAGAAACTTCTGTAACAACAGTGGGATTAAGAACTCTAGGATGTACTTGGTGGCAGCTTGAGAGAAGAGGCCATTTCAGGAGGCACAGTTTAAAAGTAGCTTATCTTTTGTGCATGTTTTCCGATTACTAAAGAAGCTGCCTGGATTTACTCCAAGAGCAGAACCTCTGGAATTTTTGGCCGTTCTAAAGCTCAATATGGCCATTACTCAGGAAGCAACTGCACTGAATCAGTTTTCTCAGGAGGCATTTCAAGTGTTCCATTTACTCAGTAAAGATTCAGCTCATCTGTAGATTCTATTTACCCGTAACGTGGCAGTAGTGCCACCTGATTTCCACAGAATGTGACATATGGTTTTTGCTAGTCTTTTTGCCTCTTATTTTATTTTAGTCCATATGGTTTTCACTCTCCTTTTTTTTTTTTTTTTTTTTTTTCCCCTTCAAGGAGACCAAGTTAATGGATTTTTCATGAAGAATTGTTTAGGATGAAATAGGGTGGTTGTGTTACGGGAGCAACACCATAAGCTTTTGCTGGCACCTCCCTAACGTCTTTCCACAGGATGTATTTTCAAAGCTGTAGATGTGCACAAGCAACTAGTTTCTGCTTGATGAGTTTGTTCTACTGATGTGTTATTACATATGAGCTCAGCAGTCCACCGAGCCCTGACTGACCCAGGGCTTCGGTCTCCCTTAAACCACGAGTCCCTGACAGAATCAAATGGAAAGCTTACATAGCGCTCTGCTGGTGCCCCCAGCATGCATTTTCCAGTTAATTGAGTGGTATGTGCAACAAATGCCAAAATTAACATTTCTTGCCAAAATAGGGACATAAGACCTCCTGTGATCTGGGTTGTTGACAAGAGCTATAAAATGTTTGCATTTACATTTGCAGTTAGATCATAAGAATATAAGCAGTCTTAGCTACACAGTAGGCAGCTCCTCAACGTCACATCAGGAAAGCTGTTTTTCGAGTTCTGAGGGTGACAATAGATTCAATGGCAAGAAAAACCCCACTCACTAACCGCTATAGGCTCACAGAAAGAAAAGAAACAAAACAACCAAATGAAAAACAGAACTCAAGAGAATGCAAGTTAGAATGGGAATAGTACTATTTGCTGTTCCTGTGGGTGAAAGGTATCAACAGAAACACTATATGCTAGCTATGAGGAATGCCTTAGTGGGGGTTTCTATCACATAAAATTGTATACCTAATCAAAATAAGTAGTTTTCTCTAACCGCTTTTACTGAGACAGTAATTAGTAGGGTGAGCTGGGCCATACACTTGGTTTACAGGAGATGAACATCTGTGACCAGCTCAGGGCTGAGACCTCTCAGTGACCTCCCAGCACTGGCAGCCAGAGGATGGCTGCAGAGATACAGGAAATGGGGATGAAGACCTGGCCACAGGTGAGGCCTATTTGGTCACAGCAGAAAGCCTGTCTTCAAAACCCCGGAGACTTCTATAGCCCTAAGGCTGTTGGGAAGTACCATCTCTTGTAGCCCATCCTTCTGTAATGTTCAGTGAAGGGTGCCACAGGTTTTTAACATGAATTCAACATCTAGTCGCTGCTCATGACAAGAAACACCCTGTTGCCCCCTTCACTCATGTTTGTAGAGAAATCTTTGTTCCCAGTGCATAGGCCTCCACAAATCTCCATGAGCAAAACTATTTAGAAAGCAAATTAAAAGGGTTTGAAAATGAGGTTTATGATCCAAGCAGATCTTCTAGCAATATTAAAAAATAGAGATTAAAAGCAAGTCAGTTAATTCTTTTATTACTCCTGAATAAAATGTTCAAAGGTGCCCACCATCTACAGCAACAGATGGTAGAAAACATTTTCAGTGGGATTAAGACTCCTGCAGTAGCCACAACACATGCAACCCAAAGTTTATAAAAGAGACAAAGCCAAAAAAACCCCAACTATCTAAGGTCTTACTTGAAAGAATGACTGTAGAACATGTACCAGATTTGTTTTAGTACACCGCATGAAAATTGACTGTTTATAAAAGAACTTACCTGCTCTAGACATTGAAGCATAACAGAAAAAACCCACAATCATACTCAGTATTACAGAGTACTGCTTGGGGTTTGGGGCAATTTTTTCCTAGTGTAAAAAGCCTGCTATGTCAATAAAAGAGTTAATGATAAATGCATGTTAGCTCACACTGTTCACAAAGAGACAAAACAAAGTAGATTTGGTCTTCCTTTTTGACTCACTTATTTCATTACCAGTTTCAACCACTTTAAACCCTGCCTCACTGAGTTTGGAATCTGGATATGCTGCTATTAATCTCCCACTATGGCTCACTCATTAAAAACTCAGTTTGACACCTGTTCTTGATTTGTGGCTTGACACCTACGGCATCCAAGTTTCCACCTAATGTCACCCCACTTTGATTAACAGTGGTAGCGTTTTGCCCTCATACTTTTGTTTCAGACAGATGCAAACATTTTCTGATAGCTGTGTGACTTTTGGAACAAACCACTTCTGACTCTTAAGGGTACCCGTCAAACCCTTTTCCATTCTGAGTTATACTTTGTACTGTGGATCTTTTTAATACACACAGGTTTCACTTTAAAAACATAAATATAAAAGTGACATACTTTCTCTCCAGTGCACTTTCTGTTGTGTTCTCCAGAAAATAATTCTTTTGAGGAAACTCAAATTTTATTGATTGTTTTGAAGTGTGAGCTCTTTGCTGATTGTAATCCCAGTCTATGCACCAAAATGAGGAAGCTATAAAAGATCCTGACTTGTTAACAAGGCCTGATTGTTAGCTACCTAAAGAACAAATGCCTCTGAAGAAATACCTCAGGATCTGATCTTACTTGGGGCATGTAGCCACTAGCTTCCAGGCAAATTAAAGAGTAGAGTCCTTTCCTTGGATCATCTAATGCATGGAATCCCCTACCCTAACAATTACATCCTAAACTTATGGGACAGTACAGAAACAAGACAGACAGAAACAAGCCCGCAGCCCCCCTAAGAAACATGTGGGAGCAAATAAGGCTACATAACACTCTGCAGATAGCATACTGGCTACATGCTGCATCAGGGCAAGGCTCTCTTCCGTGCCCTGTACCTGTAAAGGTACCCCATGAGTCACGGTCACGTTGCAGGGCCAGCCAGGCAGCATTCGAAGCAGCTCTTGTCCTGAAGACTTCCCTCTCTTCTCCAGGAGCTCAATCCCACCCTCTAGCAACAATAAACAAAATATGGAGTGTTGAGGCAGAACTAAAGCTCACAGGCGGTTAGGAGCTCAACCTGTCACTTCCTCAGGAAGAGCAATCACAAACTGACTCACATCTCTGCCCTCCCGGGAAGCAGCTTCCTGCTGCTGCAGAGCATAGTGCAGACAAATACCTATCAAGGATGTCCTCTCTGCAACACGCTGACAGCTGCACCGGGCCTCTCACTGTGGGAAACTTGCTCCTGTGTTGAGCTGCACTCAAATGAAGTAATTTGGAAGTGTAATTAGTTGTGTGGTAATTTTGTGCTGATTAATACAGTGCCAGACAAACACACATCCAGTGCAAGGAGTTGTTTCTGTGCACATTCAACAATATTTCCCATACTTAAAACTAGTGATTTTTTTGTAGATTATTTATCTGTCCTGTGTTCCTTTACCTGCCTCCAGAACGATTTATTTGTAGTTCCCAGTGCATGCACATCACGTGCCTATACAGCCAGAAGAAGACCAACACACCAGTGAATCTATTGGCCAGGTAAACCAGTGTGTGTTAAAAGCAGCATCGCTTTGACTTGATCTTCGCATAGGCTTTTTTTAGGTTTGTCGAAGAATAATTTCATTATTTGTGGCGTGGTACCTGTAAATGTAGATATTTAAATCAGTTTTACTGTAGCACAATGATCCCTCTAGTGTCCAAACTGTAAATTTCAAGCATAGTATTTAATGCAACTCCTCTGTTCAGACTGAACTGCATGTAATAAAATCACAGGCAATACATCTCTATTCCTAATAGTTCTAAAGAAGTGAATATTAAAGGCTACTTGAGGTCATATATGCTAATTTATTCTAGTTTGGAAGTCTCCAAACAGCTATCACTTGGGTAACTATCACCGCTCCTTAGGGTAGACAGTAAAGCACTACAGCCAATGAGATAATCTGCAGCAAAACCAATTTTTCTTTCTACTAGTTCCAGAAATAATCCAAACTTTACAAACTATAAAAGAAAGGTTAATCATGAATCAAAGTTCATCTGTGCAGAGTGAGTATGTAGATGATTTCCCCAAGAAAATAGGCTAGTCTGCTGCTCTGAATTCGGGGCACTCCTTACACCATCCTCTGCTGCCTGAGCACCTGTGGCAGGTACACCCCGACCCCCCCCCCCCCCCCCCCCCCCCCGAACACTGGGGCTTTTGGCACTGGAATCGCTGGCTTTTGGTGCCTCATTTTTGCACCTTTTGTGCTTTGTCATGCCCCCAGGCAGGTACACCCCCTGGTAGGGGAGGGAGAGGGTGGACCCCTCAGCCAGCAGAGAGGGTTCACAGCCAGCAAGGCACCTTGCTTCAGAGAAGCTTCTGGGTCATGACCACAGCTCAGATCTGACCCAGGGTATAAATGGGGTGATGCCAGAGACCCCCCTGGAGTGGTGTTCTTGGAGCAGTGGACCTGTGTTTGAAGCCTCTCCCTTTGGGTTGGGACGGCACCTGAGGAAAGTTCCTGGACTGAGTGCCCTCACCTACTTTTGGATGAGTGATTTCTTCTGGATATATCCTTGAGTGAGCTCTCGCCCCTGCCCCAGGCAAGCAGTTCTACCTTCTGGGTACCCAGGAGAGGGAGAGAGTTCGCCTTTGTGAGTGAGTGAGTGAGTGGGTGTGTCTGTGGGTGAGCACTTTGGACCATCGTTCTTCTGTGTAGATGTGTAGTAATAATACCCTGACTGACAAGCTGAACCTTTTATGTGTTAAATGTTATCGGTGGGTTGATAGATTTCAGCTTATTCCTGTTTCTCATTGGGTATTTTTTTGTGTTTTTGGCTCTTTTGTAAAATAAAGTTATTTAAGTTTATCCTTCGGTGGGTAAGTTTTATTGTATCTCCATGACATTTATAATTGGCGCAGCGAGCAGGGCTGTCAATGGAGGGATTGTTATGGAGGCATGTTTGTGACCCTTCTCTCTTAGGAATGGAATGGGTGAGGGAGAAGTGGTGTGAACCCGAGGTTGTTGTGGAAAGGGTAGCGAAATGCTGTGGAAACAAGTGAGATGGCAGAGGCGAAGGGACCATGTGTGCCATACTGGGTGCCTGCTTGATGCAAATGTAGGACCAGTACAAGTATTTTAGGCAGGTGGAAAAGGATAATTCTGAGAGTCAATTAGAGGTCCAATGCTTAAAGGCAGAATTACAATGCGAGAGACAGCTGACGTGTTTACTAGAACAGAAGATCGAGATTATGTTTACCCAAGCAAAAAAAAAACCCTGGTGTTGTCCAAATTCAGAGGTTGATAGCAGGAACAGATCCCGAGGATTGAGATGGGTATATCTGGGGACATCCTGATTGAGCTAGTGTTGATGAAATGGAGAACGAATCCTAACTAGATCTACTCCTGAGACCCAGAGCAGCAGCCCTATGAAACTCCAATACAATTACATTGTAAATGATGCTGCCTGGAGCACCTCCCGCCCCCCCTTCTTCACCACCCATGGTGTCTGCAGGGCTGGTTCTCACAGTTTTCTCACTCTTCTCTCCCACAACCGCCATGCAGTGTTTTTTACGCTTTCTTAAATACGTTCTCACAGAGGCTCCACCACCTCGACCGCGGGGCTGAGCCCTGCCCTGCGGCGGGTCCGCTGGCCCTGCCGGAACCGGCTGCGCCTGGCACGGGGCGCCCCAGCCCCTCCTCACAGAGGGCCCCGCAGCCCCCGGCAGCGCCTGGGCACCGGCGCCCACAACAGCCTCCCACAGCCGGAGGAGCGAAATCTGCTGGAGGCAGGGGGCGGGGGAAAGGGCAGTATATTTCACATTAATTGTGCAACCGAAAGAACTCCCACAAGCAAGGGAGCAAGGGCTGGAACCAGTGATTTGGATTGGGAAATAGTAAACAAAGCAAAAAATAACGCAACATAAAGCATAAGATTAATATAAAAGAAGTAAATAAAGATTAACTTTAAACGGTGGCATCATCTCGATCAGCCCGATCTTAAAATCCATCCTACCCAGCTGCGGCCTCCTAAGACACCTGTGAAGATGCGCCCGTTACAAGCAGCTCGCCCCCGGGCAGCCCTCTGCCCCGCTCGCGGCGTGCCCCGCCTGCCGCGGCCCGGGAGCACGGCCGGCCGGCAGGGCCGCGGCCCGCGGGGAGCCGCCCCCGACCTCCCTCGGCCGGGCGTGCGGCCCACGCTACACTTCCCAGGGGGCGGCGGCGCATGCGCAGTGCCCTCCCCCGCCCCGCCCCGCCGCCCAGCGACCTGGCAGAGCGGTCCGGCGCGGAGCGGCGCAGCGACATGGCGGCGGGGCTCAGGTTTGACGGGCGGGTGGTGCTGGTGACCGGCGCCGGAGGAGGTGAGCAGCGCTGTCCCCTTTCCGGCCAGGCTGCGGCGTGGCGGGGGTTTCGTCCGTGGTGCGTGGCGGGGCTTGCCGCCGCCGCGGGACGCCGGGCGAGGCGGGTGCCCCGCCGCCCTGACAGGTGCGCCCATGCCCGCCGGGGGCGTCTGCAGGGCTTCGCTCGGTACAAACGGCGTTTCTCTCCGCAGAAGAGAGAGGCGTGCGGGGAGGGCGCCCGCCGCGGGGGAGGCCGGGCCGTGACGGCTCTGTCAGGTGCCGGCCCTCCCCGCCGGGGCTGCCGCGCCGGTGCCAGGGCTGTGCGGGGGTGACCGCCCTGTCCCGTGCGGGGCTGTGGGGCTGCTGCGGTGTGGTCCGAGCCCCGGGACTGCTGGAAATCAGCACAAAACTGGCGAGCTTTCGGGTCTTTGAACGCACGGGAGGACGCGGTGCTTCGCGGCGGTCAGTCACGGGTGTCCCTCCCGCTCCGCCTACTGTGTTGGTGTCCTGATCCCTGCCAGCTCTGCCTTGGGCCCAGCGGCTGGCGCCTGTGACCCGCGCGCTGTGGCACGGCGCGGGCCCGGAAGGGCCTTGGCAGGGCCCGGCGCTGCCGCCGAAAGCAGCCTGAGCCCTGCGCTGCTGCCCTGACCCCCTCCCGGGCGGCGGCCCCGCGGGGAGGGCGGCGCGGGAGTTGCTTCGGCAGCGGGGCTGGCCTGTGCTGTTGGTGGCCTCTCCAGGGGTGGTTCTGCAGTGGAATGCTTGGTTTTGCCAGGACGCGTTTTTGTGTTTTTTTGCTGTGGTGTGGTGTGGTTTTGGGTTGGGTTGTTTGGTTTTTTTTTTTTTCCCTTCTGTTTTTTTTTGTTTCTTATTCCTCTGAATGCGTGCTTTGACTTTTGCTTACTCTGGTATTTCCAGCGAAGAGATGAACTGTAAGTGTGGATGAGAGAGAGGCAAAGTCTGTAGTTGTGATGAGCTGCTGCAGGAGCCTCTTCTGCCATCCGCTAAGAAGGGTCTGCCTTCACACAGTGTAGTTTTGCTCTTTCTTTGTGGAGCTGCACATAGCGAGAGGAGTCATTTTGGGGGCCTAGATTATGTGATGTCTTGTGGAGAAGGACCAGGAATATGAGATTTTGTGAAAAGCACTGAACAGTCCACTCATGTCACCTGAAGGTGACAAACTTCAGAATAATCGAAGCCAGATCTTTGTATGATGCTTTCCAGCTTTTATCAGACCTGTATTCATGGGCTTCTCCCTGTACAAGTCTTACTAAAGAACAGGTGAAGACCTTAGGTAACTGCAAAACAAAGACACTTTGGCAATAACGAAGCTGCTAAAAAGCACTGCATGGAGCATAAATTGCTTGTCATAAGTGTGGTACAGTGACCCTTGTAGTATTAGGCTGCTTGAAAATGGTTTGTTAACAGAGAAAACTGTCCTTGGATGTTTCAGTTCACGATAGTTTTTTCATAAGTGATTGATTGTATTTCAGCCAAGATAAAGGGAAGTCCTGTTAACTTCAGGCAAAACTTCTTCTTTTGCTTTTATTTAGTTTACAGCGCTGTAGTTAGACTGTACTGCTAATAGCATTGTTTGTCAACTACGATTTTTGAATTGGATCCCAGAGAGCAGATCAGAGCTGGGTATTTATCTATTTTATCCTTTTAAAGGTTCACTAATTCTTTTCAAAGTGAGACCTGGTTTCACATATACAGGCAACTAAAAATGCAGTAGGTTCTTTTTATTTTGGGCAAATCCCTTGTGAAGTATTGTTTCTGCCTGTCATGCAGTATTGTCATTGTTTATGCAATTAAAGCTTTTTTTTTTTTCTAAGATTAGTTTTGATTTTTAAGCATTCAGTCCTTGCTTGCCAATTAGGAATACCACACCATATAACATGGTCAGCATTTTGTGTGCTTCTCAGTTGTGTGGCTTTTCGAAACCAAAAAAAAGTTTTCTTGGACTTGGGTTACATCAGGCAGTGGATATATATGCATCTTGCATGTGATACTCTCAATTGAAGAGGCTCATAGGAGCCTTAGGGGAGATTCCAATTTGTTGGTGTGAGATTACTGTGTTTCAAAACAGTCTAAACAGTTCTGACTGCCCGCCCCCACCCCTCCCATTTTTTCCTTTAAGAGCTGGCTTTCACTATTCTGGTGAGGGGCAGAGAGGTACTGTTGCACTCTGAGAAACTTTTTTCTGACTGATCACCTTTTGATCATTCAAATCTCTAGTCTCTTTTGGAATGAAAAAAAGGATCATTATCATTGATTTAAATAACTTTTGACTGGTACAGTGGATAAGACCTCTGTAAATAATTTGTCATAACAAATAACTAATTTATAACATACCTAGTATCTAAGCCAGAGTAAAGGTGCAAGAATCTAGCCTTTGTATGTGAGGCGAAAATCAGTGTCTTCTGTTATGATAGGGAACCTATGGATGCATCTGGTTAACTGTGGTATTAAGGTGATTCCTTTGTATCCAAATAATTGGAGGAGTTTTGTCGGTACATCCTCAGTCACAGTTAAATTTTGTCCAGTTTCTTCCTCACATCTTAAAGACTAATTTTAACCAGGGAAGTATCTTATTCACTTAGAATGTAATTAATTAACTTGAAAGATCCCCTCCTTCAAGATCACATCAAGACTTTAAACTTTCTGCCTTACAAATATGTTTTTCTATCGCAAGCTCAGAGGTAGACAGCTTTCACTGATGGTTCTGTTGAGCGCAATAACGAAGAGTAAGGATGGGGGTTTTTGGTTTTTTTTTTTGGTCGGAGGCTGGTTGACAATTTATCTGTTTGTTTACTTGTATGTTTTAAACTTACATGAAACTTTTAACTCCTGTGGGGACCAGTGTTTTACTTTGAACCTTCAAGATGGTTGTGTTGATTGGTGCATTTTACTTCATGCAATTCATTTTTGTGTAGCTTTTACTCTTATATGATCCAGGAGACAAATTGACTCTTTTTTTTTTTTTTGTAACTTTTGTTTTTTTAAACTAGGTTTGGGCAGAGCGTATGCTCTGGCTTTTGCCGAAAGAGGAGCTTCAGTAGTTGGTAAGTTTTATGTTAACTAACTTGATCTAGAGAATAACCTTTGCCTTTTCACATGGCTTGCATTCAACTGTCCATACCCTTTTTGACTGTAACCTTTGTTATTTAATGGTTTTCTGTCTTATCTTTTGCTATTTAAATTTTGCTTCCAAGCTTTATTTTCTTATGGAACAAGTTGCCCAAGTTTGTCCAAGGGCTTATCTTTGCTGGAAAGCCAATTTGGATCAGATCATTTCTCGGACCTGCCTTTCATCCATGCATACCAATCTTTACTATGAGTTGTGGCCAGAGAGGGCGTTGTCTTAGGTGAATACTGTTCTGAAACTTTTAATTATGACTGTGTGGAAATGTGAATATATGTCTTCTAGTATCTTCTCCCAGGAAAGACGTTATTGGAAGGTAAGGCAGTGTCAGTAGCCCCCAGAAAACACAGAATGTGCTGGAAGTGCACTGCATTGTTTCTTTCTGCAGTGCACTGCACAGATGAGCCATCTGGTCTCAATGACAGTGCCAAATAGCTCTCTGTAAAGGATTTCTGATAGTTTCATTGTCATTTGCTTGAACCTCCTTCAGGGAATATTTAATAGGGCAAAATGCTGTATCACAAGCTAATTCTGAAGGTTAAGTTATCTTTTCTGGCAGTTGGTGTTGCCGTTTGACTGCCTGTGAATTAATTTGTACATGTATGGTTGTTGGTTTCAAGGTTAAATGTTTAAACAGTTTATGGACAAGAACTTGCTCACTGATTTTTAGTAGCTTTCTAATAAAAATTCCAATCTCATTTTACAAAACTTCATAAAAATAGCTTGTTGTTATTTGTTATTAAATGTGAGAAGTCTGTGTGTGATAATTTTTTAAAAAACCTAGGGTTTTTTTTCGGCCAGTTGCCACCTTTGATACTTACCTTATTTACTAGGAACCTGCATACTTCATTTCAAGTTCCTGTTTAACAAAAATCAGATCTTTAAAGCAGCCCAAATGTTTAATTATATTGATTCTGTGTAGCTAGCGGTGCTCTGACTTCCCAGGACAATCTGAAACAAAATGTGTTATATTGCCTGACCAGAGCTAATACTCCTTTACTGACAGCCTTATTGCACAATAGTTAAGTCAGTAAGTTAAGAATCGACTGTGTGTAAGGGAAGCTTCTCTTTCGCTTTGGAAACTGCACCTCACTTCACCTCTTATAGTAGTGCTTTGCAATTACCTCTGCATGCTTGTATTTATTTTTCTTACTCTTGCTTTCTTATGATTCTGACTTCAAAAAGTTGAGAGTTAACTGGTGTAAAGATTTTATTTTTTTTTTTTAACTAAAGCAGATATGAGGCTTATATCTTGTCTCTTCAAAACAAGTTCATTTTTTCAGTTATGGAAACGAAGCTGTCTTGTGATCAGATACTCTAGTTGGAGGAATACTGGTGGGTCCTGACATGGGTGCTTTTTCTGTCCGGTCCCATGCCTCCCGTCTGTGTACCCTCCTCTGGATGGGTTGCTCTCAGCGTAGGTAGAATGACCAGCGTGACCCGAGTGGAAGTCTCCCTTTTCTTACGACCCAAACGCTACCACCTTTTTCGTCATGCTTTGTCTCTTTCATGCTCCTCAATAGAAAAAGTTGAAAGAAGGAGGAGGGGCATGCTTTGTTTTTGTTTTGCAGCCTGTATTTTGCCCATACTATATTGTTTCCATTTCGGTCTACCCGAGGGCTCTTCTGTGTCACTGTTTTGGTTTAGATTAGAGTCACGCTTTTGAAGCATCTCTCCTGATTTGTATCTATATGTATTTTTGTTTGCTTTGTGAAATGATACTGAAGTGCATGAGTGGAGTTCCTTTGAAAACCAAACTGGAAGATGCAATTTAGCAGTGCACCTAAATTGTTCCAAATGTCTGTTTGGTTTTTGGCACCAGACTACAGCAAGAAATAAGCTGGTTTATTTTTTAAAAAGCATGTACTGTAGATGTCAGGTCCTCAGCACCAACTGTTTCACACTTCAGATTTGCTTCTGCTGCTCTGCCCTGCTTGCTAATAATGTACTCATAGACTTAGAGGAATTCTTCTCTATGGTTCAGACTATAGCTGCTCTGTCACAACTGCTACAGTCTCTGGCTCTTTTCTACTGGATGTTTTCAACTGGAAATTATGTGACGTAAATCTTAAGCTTAAAATAATGTTATTTATCTATTGGTTTGGGTTGTTTTTTTTTAATGACTGTCAGACTCGTGGAGTTATTTTATAATTTTGAAAGTGTAGAATAGCTCTGTTCTTTCTTGTGTACTCATTTGTGCTTCAACTCTGTTAGTGCCTGCACTCAGCGTAAGGTGCTTTGCTGTCTCTGGAATTTTCCCAAATATTTAGTTAAGCTTTTGTCAGCTAATTATTATTGAAGTGAAGGATAAACATATATAAGCGTGTCTTTGGTAGAGAGTTGTAATGTCTTAACAAGACTAACTGAACGTTTTTGTATAAATGTTTACCACTAAATTGCCCACTCTTCTTTCCCAGAACAGATTAGGAATCCTAGTGCTGTTCCTGACTCGCTTTTCTTTAATGCTTTGTTAAAGACCTTTGATGTTGCAGACTGAGCAGTCTGCTGGTGTTGCCTATTCTAATGCTTCACTAAACTTGGAAACTTTCCCTCGTGCCTCACTTGAATTGTGCTAGCTGCATATTGAACTATTAGATATTGATCTATTTAGCTTGGAGATTTTTTCTGCTTTCATTTTTGCATCAGTCCGTTAATGTACTTGAGCATGTCATCATGTTCTGTCTTAACTCTTCCTGCTTCAAGCCAGGCGGTTCTTGGTTTTGGTTTGCTTTATTGCTGGTTTCTTTCCCCCCCCGCCCTCGTTATTTACATGGCTCCCTTCTTCTGGGCTTTGGCATTTTCATTTACGCATATGGATTTTCTGCAGTGCTCTTACACTGCACTCGAAGTGTTACACACAGTTGAATATAGGATTTCAGATGAGACCTTGGTCCGAGTAATAGAGAACGATTTTGTCATGTGTCCTGCAAGCTGTATTCCTCTTTACATGAAGAGTTTAAAAAAAAAAAAGAAAAAAAAAAAAAGACCAGCAAGAATATCATGCATATTTTGTGGATTTCACTATGGCTGGTTTACTGAGGACTTAAAAAAGTTAGAAGGCTATGGAATTCACTGTAGCAGAAGACTGTTTAGCAAAACACCAGTGTTGCTTGTAAAGCCACAGTTAATTCTGGCTTTCTTACAGTTTCATTTTGCACCCATTTAAACATACTTTTTACCAGTTTTTGGAATTCTTTGTCCAAATATAATGTGTGTATGGATTTTTTTGGGGGGTGGTTTTGTTCCCCATATAAATTCCATGAAACTGTGGGACATGCAAATACAGCAATGCAGCAAGCTGTGGTGATGATGCAGTGCAGCTACCATTAATGATGCGTGCCCCAGTACAGAGAGCAATCTGGAAACACAGCAGTTCTCTGTGTCAGGTGGCCCTCTTATCCCGCACGAGCAGGATCTGAAGCTCCAGAGCAGGCTCTTCTCCCTTTGTTCAGACTTCTTGATCTGTTCTGTAGTGAAGTTTACTAGTAATGTTTTTAGCTACTCTATTAAACAGGAACAAAGTTTTCTCAGTCTTGTTTACAGTTCATACAGTAGCTATAGCAGTTTGACAAGAGACCAGCATTAATCACCTGTGATTGGTATGTAATTTTGATCTTAATCTCTGAACTACAATAACACAATTAGAGGTAGCCTGGGCAGGACAGGCAAGTTGAATGCATGATGGAGAGAGGAAAAAAGATATTGTTCTCCATGTTATTTAAAAAAAAAGATACTGTATGTTATACTACTTATTTTAAAAAATAATAATGTGACTTACTGTTCTTCTCTAATCTTCTGAGATTCTCAATGGGATCCAGATGCAGCAGGTTTTGTTAATACTCCTTATAATTTCCAGCGTGATAATAACATAAGGAGAGACCATGAAGTCTGAGTCTTAACAATTTAATATTAATTTCTTTGTGATGCACAGTGAATGATCTTGGAGGTGATTTCAAGGGATATGGCAAGAGCTCCTCAGCTGCTGACAAAGTTGTCAATGAAATCAGAGCAAAAGGAGGCAAAGCAGTACCCAATTATGGTATGTTATTTTTCCACACTACTGTAATGCTTTATCTATAGGAATAGTGGACCTGTTGCATGAGCGGTTGATGCTGCTTAATAAAGGACTACTGCCAAGTTGTCAATACCATACATATAAGTTAAATAGGTGTAATGTAATGTGGAGTAGGGAGACAGAGATGGTAAAAGCAAGTGCATAAATTGATTTTTTAAATTAATACTTGTCTAGTAATGCCCTATTCTTTCATATGCTTTCTTAACATTTAAATACTAAGAAACTGTCCATCTGCAGTTGTCAGAGGCAAAATGGGAATGGGTGATTCTTACTTGTTTTGCTTGTTGTTTTCCTAAATGGCACAATGTTTGCCATTGCAGGACTTACTGTAAGGGATTTGCTTTAGGCTACATGGAGATATTTGCTGAATTTGAGTTTATTTTATTTTGGGTTGTACACAATTTATTTTTCTTAGCTCCATGGAATTAGTTGTTAATATCCTGGAATTGCAGTATACCCAGGTCATTTTACTTGGAAATTCATACTTTTTTTCTTATAGATTCGGTGGAAGATGGTGAAAAGCTTGTGAAGACAGCACTTGAGGCTTTTGGGAGGATAGGTACAGTTGCTTAATTCTTGTTGTAATGTGTTTGCAAGCCTAGAGCCATTATAAGGAGTGCAATTGACAGCAAGTGTGTGAAATACAGTGTGACAACAGTATAACTCACCAACCCTTGATACACTTAGTGAAACCTAAATCGGGGACTTTCCAATTTAATTCTGAATGGGCAACTTTAATGTCTTTTTGGTACTTTTTAGCAGAAGTTTAAAGCTCAATATATGATTGACATTTTCCTGCCTTCAGAAGTTTGGTAATTCAGTAACGGTTAAAAATGTCTGTCTCAAAGCACAGATCATCAAGTATTATAACTAGCTCTATAAAATTAGGATAAATAATGTTGCTGAAGAGTCAGAGATGCTCTATTATGTTTTGGAAGCTCTTTTTGCCTATATGATTAAAATGTTGTAATACAAAAAAAAAGTTTGAGGAATTTTATTTAACAATACTGTTCTTCTTTCCTATACGATTGCCAGTGTTTAATTGTGAAGTTCGTGTGATTTTAACTGAGGAATAAATGGGTAAAAGTATATGTAATTAAAGCCAAGAGGAACCAAATTAAATATTTGACAAAAGTGTGTTGTGATCCAGGTTGCTTAAGTGGCTCTGTGACTCTGTGGTTCTCCCAGTTATCTTTTGGGTTTACTGCAACAAAGATGATGGCACAAACTGCATAATTGGGAGCACTCTGGAATTCAAAGCAAGCTGTAAAACTGTGCAGGATGCCTGCGTCCTGCAGGTGCTGTGTTCTGAGATAGCCAACGCTTCTCAGCTATACCTCCCTGTCTGGCTTTGTTCTGTTGCCAGGCCGAGACTTGCCTGTACTGAAGCTTTTTGTCTTTATTGTACAATGGTGGGAGTTCCACTGTCTGGGATAAGGAGCTATAGAGTAGTAATATGATGTATATGTGCAGCATTCTTGTCTGTAAGTATTTTTAGAAGTGGGAGAAAAATAGAAACAAGCTTGTGTTTTATCAGTGCATTTATTTTTTTTTTTTTTATTGCAGATGTCATTGTAAACAATGCTGGGTGAGTAAACCTGAAGGGTTTTTGCTGTTTGATTGTGGGCTGTCACTTTTGTGTAAAGACCTCTTGTTTGTTTATTGTGTTATGTTCTCCTAATGATATGTTTTAGGATCCTAAGAGACCGTTCATTTGTTCGGATAAGTGATGAAGATTGGGGTGAGTTGATAAACTTTAAAATGTACTTTCTGTGTGAAAGATGAAAGCTACATTCCTCCCATTGGTACAAGGAAGAAGGGAAGGTGGGGAAGGCTGTCTATGCCAGATCAGAGAATTTTCTTTTGCCCTGAAAGCTTTGTGGTAAGCTGCTTGTGTTCAGCTTGCAAACCAGATCTGTGCTGCACTGCATGGTAAGTTTACGTAGTTGCAAAGGGGAAGAAAAGTTTTAGCTGCCACTCCTAGTTGCCGAGTGGAATACAAAAAAGAGCCATGTGAAACACACACAATGGTTTTTGTGAGCCGAACACATTCCTAGCGCCAGCACTGAATGGCTGAATACTAAACAGCCTTAAAAGATGCAGAACTAACAAGAGGAAAGAAAGCTGGTGTGCCAGGGATCAGAAGAACACAGGGCAACCTTCAGTGAGATGGTAGGTGGTGGTAAGCCAGTTGAGCAGACTTTTGCAAAGATCTTCTAGTTTCTGTAGTCCTTGTTTGACTGCTTAGGTGCAGGAATTTTGAATTCTTGTGAATTCTATACAGGGGAGCCCCATCCAAGAGGCAGAAGAGATGATCAGTGTATGTTCAGGCAAGCACTTCAATATGATCTGGCAAAAAGGAAAAAAAAAAAAAGCCTGACACTTTTTAGTAACAGTTTGAGAGTGTGAAGAAAGTGCATTTTTTGTCATGAAGAAACAAATGGTGTATTTCAAGTTTGGGATGAAATGCTGGAATTATTAAATGGACATTAATATGTTCCTAGATATAATTCATAGGATTCATTTGAGGGGATCGTTCCTGGTCACCCGAGCTGCATGGAATCATATGAAAAATCAGAAATTTGGCAGGTAAAAATTTGTCTTTGTTTTTGGTTTCTCAGTAGGGTGTAATAGAGTGATGCATGCTCTGACAGTGAAGGAGTTTTTCGTCCTTTTTTCACTGTCACTGGGATGAAACAAAGTCAGTCCAAAAGTGTAAGCCCTTATCCTTTTGGTTCTGCTCCCCTCCCCGCCTTCCCAGCCAAATGTTTAAAGATTTTTTCCATGTAGATGCAAATATCCTGGACAGGAACCGTAGGGTTATAGAAATACAATTTCTTTTCTTGAGGACTGGTTAGAAGTGTTTGTTACTTGTATGTTATCCTGCTCCTTATTTGAATGACAGGTACATGCAGTTCTGCTTGTGATTCTTTTTTGCCTTTTTTTTTTCTTCCATTTGGGACTGGGGTTCCCCCCCCCTTTGGATGAATATACTTGTCTTAGAAGTTGTGGGAGCATTCTCACTCTGTTTTATTACTGTTAACTGAAAGAGTGCAGTGAATTCAGACCTTTAAGTTTTTTATCAAAACACTGACATGATTATATTAATCTTAACAACCATACCCACATGATGAAAGCTGTATGAGCTTCCTTGTCGTTCTGTGACCAGACTGAAATTCATTCTCATGCAGGGAACTGAACTGTAAGAATAAGGGAAGAGATCAGCAGGCAGAGTACATGGCTGAAGTGTAGGAGTTGCATCCGTTTAGGAAAACGCTTCCCTTTGTTCCTTCTCTGTATTAGCTTAGATAACAACGGTAGTGAGTGTTTCTGCGGGTTATGTAGATGTGTGCTGTCTGCAAAATGCCTGCTTTGTATAGATTTTGTAGCTTTTTTTCGTCTTGATCAAACTGAGCCAGTACTTGTAACACATCTCTTTATTTAGATTAGAACCAATGGATTATTGCCAGTGAGGCAAATAATAAGAAAAAATGAAATAGATTTTGGTTCCAGCTATGCAGCGTGTTTACAGTAGATTGGAACAGATTCTGATAAGGCTTCTTTCAAAAGCGAAGGTGTAGACCCCTTCCTTTTGAATTCCAATTTGTGAGAAGACTTGCAGCACAATGTTTTCTTGCCTCAAACCAGGCTATGAACTGCAGTGGCTTTAGTGGTTTCTTCTGAGCAGTTTAGTCATCTCCACAGCAGTAAAGTTAGGGGACAGTAAGGGCAAGACTTTGCTATCTTCTTCCTTCTTGTGTTCAACACACATGAGGATTCTTTGAATGTGAATTCTGTAAGAATTCATCTTCACATATTATCAGGTAGATACTAAGGTGAAGTCATTTTCAATAAAATAATTTTCTTCTGACCGCTGAAGCCATTTGTGAGTTACGAGAATAATGCCACTTGAAGTGCAGCTAGAACATGAAAATACTTTTCTCTGTACCTACCCAGTTGTCACAGAATGTTTGGTCTAGTTTTGCAGTATAACACAAAAAGGCTGACAACTTTGTTAGTTTTCTCCTACTGTGACAATACTTCAGGATTTGTCAGATGTTTGCTATCAATCAAACATAAAAAAAGCATCTGTTTGTTAGCAAAAGCAAAAAGTAATATTTTCTTATTTGCGCACTTTTGTGGGATATGAAAAATATAATGCTGAAGCTGAAAAATGCTGTTGTGTAGAATTAAACAACTTGAAGAAATCATTGAACTTTTTTTTCTTTTTTGTTTCCACTAAGAATAATTATGACTTCCTCAGCTGCTGGAATATATGGAAACTTTGGTCAGGCAAACTACAGTGCTGCAAAACTTGGCCTTTTGGGTCTTGCAAACACAATTGCAATTGAAGGCCGAAAGTATAACATCCACTGCAACACAATTGCTCCTACTGCTGGATCCAGACTGACCCAGACTGTCATGCCACAAGGTGAGTCATTTAAGGTTTATGTGTACTGATATTTTTCAGTGAATTGAAACATAGCCAACTTTCTTATCTCTCTGAAAATGCAAATCTTTTACACTTCATACACTGCTAATTATTATTCCTATTGTCTTTGTCTCTGAACTGTCAGCTTACTTAGTCTGTAGTAAGGAATACTTAATTTCTGCCACAAGATAAGAAGCAAATTTTCTAATTCACAAAAGCAATTTCATGTGGCAAGGCTCTCTAATTATAGTCTCTTCCAAGATCCTCCTGTGGTAGTGGAAAGACTTGTTTGTTTCATCAGATGTGGAATCAAGTACGTGCATAAGGTGTCTTCACTTGTTATAATATTTTCTAATTGCAAAATACTGGTTTTTGCACAACATGCCATGAGTGTACTTTGTTCCATGATCAGCACGAGATGATAATGAACAGAGTTGCCTAATATTTTATGTTTTTCTTTATTGCGTAGTTACTAATCTTTGAATGCTTGAACACGTTTTAACATCACTGCATTGGGAATTAGTCGAAAGGACATGGTAGGAGACAGCTGTGTGCTTAAAGTATAAATTTAGGATAAATAGAGTAACTAATTACTTTGGCAAAAGACTAGAAGAAACAAAAAATATTTGGAAAAAAATTCTAGAAAAGGAAATTGCTCTCCGAAAGTCTTCTAGAGTCAGCCAATCTCATTTCCCTCCCACCCTTCTTTTCCCTAGTGATAGGCAGTTTTCAAAGCCAGGGGAATTATTACATTTTTAGGCTGATACACAAGATATTGAAGAATAATATATTGTACACAGTTATGCATAGATTGAATGCATGATATTGTTTGACTAAATTTCTGTGTAAAATGTCCTGATATAGGTCTAAATCAAAGTGATCAGGAAATCTAGTACCTCCATAGGTGTAGGTTCCAGGGATTTATTGCACTTACTTACAGAAGAGTCAAATACATTCAGCTTGCATATATAAGTTCCTGAAGTATGGAGTTCAGTAGCTGGAATTTCCTGAAGGTATTTATATAAGGTGATAAATCCACCTCCTAATTTTCTTAATTAGTCATTTTAAGAGTGAGATCGTTTGGTCTTCCTGTAAGACAATTACAGCACTGATCACTTATTTCTTACCTTGTGCTCTCCCTCCCTGTTCAGTTTTTTCAAGTACTCTTAAAAGGTTTGGACACCAGAAGTTTAAAAGCATTTTCATATGTCTTATCAAATTATCCTTGTTATCTTAGTACTTTTCTGTTCATCTTTAGATATCTGCAAGCTCCTATGCTTTAGCATTGTCACAGTTATGCTTGGTCAACTTGGCCCACTTACTGTTGTTCATGCTAGAACTCCAAATGTAGTTTGCATCTTTTGTGTGTGTGTTTTTTTTAAACTTCTGCCACCTATTTCTTAATTCATTTAATAGTATATTAATATTATTAGTGATAACAGTCTAGTGCTAAATTTTCAGGCTAAATGGTGTGTGGCATAAAGTGGAATACTTTGAAAAGCCTAAGGCTTTTCTTATGCACTTAGAACACACTATACTAAATGGGGTTCAATTTCCTTTTACCTTTGTGGAACTTCTGAAAATGAACTTCTGTTACATCAGCTTGGCTATTAAAGAAGTACCTGTAATGCTAAAGAGCTTTCCCAGCTCTTCACCTGTTAGGGTATATTTGAAAATACTTGCTGATTTTAGCTGAGGAACAGCTGTGTATCTATTGCTGTTGAAAGAATAAATTCTAAAGCTGAAAAGGGAAATTAAACTAAGTTATTTTTTCTTTTCAGACAGTGGACAGAACTGGTGATAAGAGCTGCCTGGACAGCCACACTGCTCCATGACAATATCTCCATTTTTAGATAGTTTCCTCTTGTGCCAGACAAGAATGAAAATATCAAAATACAATTGATATATAAATGTAGCAGGGCTGATATTTCATTTGTAAATATTGCAAATGTTTGAGAAAGGGAATGTTTCTCAAATATTCAGCAGCTGCAATTCTTTTCATATAGTCTCTTTCTTTCTAACTGACTAGCAAATTAAAAGGGAAATTACTTCAAGTACGCCTCTGTCAGGATTATGACTAGCTGGCTTGCCCTTGTTTCAGGTTGCCCAACAGATGGAAATTTAGGAAGGTACCTGGCTTTGCAGTCTGCATGTTATGGTGTTCCCAGCACTTAGACAGTCTTTCACCTTTCTGGCTGAAAACCTGTGTCATTGGGTTTGGAGGCATACATGCGTCTCATGAGTTGTTCTATTTTAATGAAACTTCAAACGTTTCATTTCATTTGTCCCTTCTTTTCATGGCAGAATGCTGTTGGTTAAATTCTCTCTGGCTCTGCTGTTCATCAGAAGGTTTTAGAGTAAGAATAATTTGGTGAAATAAAACAGTAATTCTATTTTATGATTTCCACCCTCCAATTTGCTCTAGATCTGGTCGATGCTTTCAAACCAGAGTATGTTGCTCCCTTAGTTGTTTGGCTTTGCCACGAGAGCTGTGTGGAGAATGGCAGTCTGTTTGAGGTAATTTTTTTTTCCCTTTCTTCCCCCTCTTTCTTTTCCTCTGCCCCTTCCTCCAAACACAATCTTTTGCTTTAGCCTGTCTAGTCTTAACTTTTTTTTCAGAAACTGAGTTGTCGTGAGACATACTACATACTCAGCATAGACAGCAGAAATGTTGACGCTGTTGTGCTGTATATGACAAGTACATCAGGTAGTAACAACCTTGTCAAATTCTGGTGTGTGTTCAAAATACTACTGATTGATTGATACAACTCTTATTCCTCCCTTAAAAGTTTGAAAAGGTACCAAAGCAACTACTTCAAAAGAAGTTTTTGTTTTCTAAATCATTCAAACCCAGAAAGCAACTTGCAGGAAGGATGAATTGCTTATTTGTAGAACCCATTATAGGTGTACAACCAGCAATAGTTCAGAAATTTTTATTACGTTGCGTTTGTTCTGAAGTATCGTTTTGTTTCCCTGCATTACCAAAACTTTGCTTTGTAACGTGTGGTAAAATGATGATTTTCTTTGTTCTTGGCAGGTGGGAGCTGGATGGATTGGAAAATGTAAGTACTGTGTGTTGCGAGATTTATTTTGTTTTCTGAATTGACAACAAACGTGTGCAAATCATCTTTGCAGTTAACCTCTGCTCAAGACATTTTTATTTAGGGAGAGAAGATTAGCAAAAGCCTAGGGTTCTGAGGAGACTACTTATTTTAAGTAAAAGTCATAAATTTCAGTACACATGGGGGAAACTGGTAATTTAGGTATGTGCTTTGTTACACTTTTGAACTGGCTAATAATAAAGGGGAATCTGCCTAAGTAACCTTAACTATTGGATCCTGGGGGTATAATTGAAATGAAGAAGAATCTCCATTTTTTTGGTGCTAAGAATATATTGCTGCCTTTTCTTGATAACTCCAATTTTTTGTGGTGTGAAAGTAGCACATGCTGGTAAACAGGCTGTTTTTTAGTTGATTTTCAGCTTTATTTATACCTCTATAAAAATACTAGTGATATGCATTAACATGTTGAGGCAGTTAGCCTTCTTAATTACCAGTAGCTACGCCAGTGAGTCCAGTAACTAGCTTACATATGGATGTAAAGAGAACTCGCAGACGATACTGAGGGCTTACAAGATGGAAAACTTAATTCATTGTGTGGAATGTCATAACTTTCTTCCTAAATATGTGGAACCTAATACTGGCATTACTCTCCTGAGCTGTTCAAGGACTTTTCAGCCTATGTGAATATCACCAATGGGTTGGAAGTATGGCCATTAATTCAAGAAGTGCTTCCTCCTTCTTCCAAAACACTTTTTCGCCCACTTGATAAGTATTTTGTACATTTCTAACTATAAATGTTTTGGTGGCACTGGAATAGCTTTTCCCAGGAAGTGTATTAAACAGATGAAACAAATTGGGGCAGCAGCGTAAAACCTCTTGCTGCCCTCCACAAGGAGTTGAATTTTAATACAGCACAAAATCTGTGGTTTCTCTTCTCTGGTCAAAAGAAAATACAGTTTTTCATCATTATAATGGCTACTATTGAAGTCTTTAAAATGAAACCAGGTTGTTAATGAGGTACCAGTATGGCCTTATTTATTGGCTATTGCTAATTAAGAGCAAAGCCAACATGACAGATTAAGGATTAATTGCATCCAGGAAGTCTGTATCCTTCCAGAACTGACTTCACATTAGCCTTACCAGTTTCTCTCAAGTTTTACAGTTGAAATACAACTTCAGGGACCATTTGGAGGGGCTGGCTACTGGTACTAACAGTCCTTCATAGAGTACAAGTACATTTTCCCTATAGTCTTCCAAGGCTTTCAGAAGATTCCCAAGCATTAGTAGCCAAAATCATGTCAGAAGAGAATATCTGTAGATACATATACTAGCTACAACTTTACACTAGACAGAATCCTAAAACTGATGTAGTATTTTCAGAGACCAATCAGTCTGTTGTGGCTTTAATGGCATTTAAAACCAGCGCTATTCCTTTTCTAAATGTTAGTTAAAAGCAGTGAGCCCTTTTAGTCCAGCTTGAAGTTATACTGGTGAGTTAAATTGGAGTACTTACAACCTTCCCTTTCTTGCACTGCATTGAAAGTAGTGGCTTAGATGAAAGTGATCTAAAGAAACTAAAGGTTTCTTTGTTTCTTGAACTCTCTGACTCATGTTTCCCATTAGTGCGCTGGGAACGATCCTTGGGTGCTATTGTCAGAGGAAAGAATCAGCCAATGACGCCTGAAGCAGTGAGAGAGAAATGGGAGAAGGTTTGTGACTTTGATAATGCCAGCAAACCCAGAAGTATCCAAGGTAAGAGAGACTTCTATAATGCAGATAGTTTGGGCAAGCAAAGCTTAGAGAATGCTTTCGTGTCAGACATTAGCTGAAACCGTACTTCAAAAGTCTATAGAACCAGTGAATCGTTTTGTAAACATGTAGCATCATTTATTGTTTCAGTATGGTCAGATCTTTTTAAGGAAAATTTTGTGGTCTTGCCTGTAGAATTAACACAGTTTTATCTTTCTTAGGAGTTCCTAGGAAGTGACATCACTGTAATTTTATTTATTACAGCCAGACTAATGGCAGGGTTTTATTTGATTTCAGCTACATACAGGTAATAGGAGTGTAATAAAAACATTGTATTTTCTTTTCAGTCCTGGAATTTTGTGTTTTGGTAGACATTTCCAAACCAAAAAGCTCTCTGATTAAGTCATTTGGTATAACACAACAAAGAAGTTCTTTACTGCCTCATGTTCCTGGGTAACATAATCACCTTGGCTGGTGACTAAGATGACTGTCTCTTCCAGTGCTTTGTTTACTTTCTTTTTTTCCTTCCCATTAATTTTTTTTTCTTTTTTTATAGCCAAAATTACTCCGATCTTCCCTCCTGCTGTACTTGCCATAGTTGTCATAGGTCATAAATGAACAATGCAGACTAATTTTCCTGACTGCTTTCCAGGAGTTCTCAAGATCACAGAATCACATGAATGGTAGGGGTTGGAAGGGACCTCTGCAGATCATCTTGTCTAACCCCCCTGCTTGAGCAGGCACACCCAGAGCAGGGGGCATAGGAATGCGTCCAGGCAGGTTTTGAATGTCTCCAGGGAAGGAGACTCCACACCCTCCCTGGGCAGCCTGTTCCACGGCTCTGTCACCCTCACAGAAAAGTTTTTTTCTCATGTTGAGCTGGAACTTCCTGTGTTCCATCTTGTACCCGTTGCCCCTTGTCCTGTCTTTGGGGACCTCTGAAATGAGTCCGGTGCCATCCTCTTGACATCCACCCTTTAGGTATTTATATGCATTGTTAAGATTCCCCCTCAGTCTTCTCTTCTCCGGGCTGAACAAACCCAAGTCTCTCAGCCTTTCCTCATAAGGGAGATGCTCCAGTCCCCTCATCAACTTGGTAGCTCTCCGCTGGACTTGCTCAAGCAGTTCTACGTCCTTCTTAAACTGGAGAGCCCAGAACTAGATGCAGCACTCCAAATGTGGCCTCGCTAGGGCAGAG
This sequence comes from Phalacrocorax carbo, assembly GCF_963921805.1. Taxonomy (NCBI): domain Eukaryota; kingdom Metazoa; phylum Chordata; class Aves; order Suliformes; family Phalacrocoracidae; genus Phalacrocorax; species Phalacrocorax carbo. The sequence goes on along the minus strand of NC_087548.1, from coordinate 66,776,037 downwards.
TAGAGGGGGAGGATAACCTCCCTTGACCTGTTGGCCACACTCCTTTTAATGCAGCCCAGGATACCATTGGCCTTCTTGGCCACAAGGGCACGTCGCTGGCTCAGGGTCACATTGCTGTCCACCAGCACTCCCAGGTCCTTCTCAACAGAGCCGCTTTCCAGTAGTTCAGCCCCCAGCCTGTACCGGTGCGTGGGGTTGTTCCTCCCCAGGTGCAGGACCTTGCACTTGCTCTTGTTGAATTTCATGAGGTTCCCCTGGGCCCAGCTCTCCAGCCTGTCCAGGTCTCACTGGATGGCAGCACAGCCTGCTGGTGTATCAGCCCCTCCTCCCAGCTTGGTATCATCAGCAAACTTGCAGAGGTCACACTCTAACCCATCATCCAGGTCATTGATGAATATAGTAAACAGGACTGGACCCAGCACAGACCCCTGGGGAACACGACTATTTACAAGACTGCACTGTGATGACAAACCCTCTGAGCTCAGTTCTCTGTCCATCTCACTGCCCGCTCATCAAACCCACACTTCCTAAGCCTGCCTGTGAGGACGTTATGGGAGACAGTGTCAAAAGCCTTGCTGAAGTTGACATGAACAGCATCCACTGCTCTCCCTCCATCAACCCAGCCAATCACACCATCTTAGAAGGCTCTCAGGTTGGTCAAGCATTATCTCCCCTTGGTGAATCCATGTTGACTACTTCTGATAACCTTCTTTTCCTCTACATGCCTGGAGATGACCTCTGGGATGACCTGCTCCATCACCTTTCTGGGGATGGAGGTGAGGCTGACTGGCCTATAGTTTCCCAGATCCTCCTCCTTGCCCTTTTGAAGACTGGAATGGTATTGGCTACCCTCCAGTCCTTGGGCTCTTCTCCTGTCCTCCATGACTTTTCAAAGATGATGGAGCGTGGCTTAGCAGCAGCATCCACCAGCTCCCTCGGCACTCATGGGTGCATCCCATCGGGGCCCATGGATTTGCGAGGATCCAGTTTGCCTAAATGGTCTCTAACCTAATCCTCCTAAACCAAGGGGAAGTCTTCCTTTCTCCAGAATTTCTGGCTCACCTCTGGGGGCTGGGATGCCTGAGGGCCAGCCACAGCAGTAAAGACTGAAGCAAAGAAGGTACTCTGTAACTCTGCCTTCTCTGCATCCTGTGTCACCAGGGCATCCACCTCGTTCAGCAGCAGGCCCACAGTTTCCCTAGTCTTTCTTTTACTGCTGATTTATTTGAAGAAGCCCTTCTTGTTATCCTTGACACCCCTTGCCAGATTTATTTCCAAGTGGGCCTTGGCCTTCTGTCGTGGTTCAGCCTCAGCTGGCAACTGAACACCACGCAGCCGCTCGCTCACTCCCCCCACCCCTGTGGGATGGGGAAGAGAATCGGACGAGCAAAAGAACTTGTGGGTTGAGATAAGCACAGTTTAATGATTACAATAAAATGATAATGATAAATGATTATGATAATAATAACCATAATGTTAATATAATAAAAGGGAAAAGGAAGGGAAAGGGAAAACAGGGAAAAAAAACGCAGAAACACGAACGATACAACCGCTCACCACCCGCCGACTGATGCTGTTGGCCCCCGAGCCCCAATTGCTGCCTGCCTCCCCCAGCCAGCCCCTCCCAGCTAGCATACTGGGCATGACGTTACATGATATGGAATATGCCTTTGGTCAGTCTGAATCCGCTCTCTTAGCTGTGCCCCCTCCCCTCCCAGCTTCTTGTGCACCCAGCAGAGCATGGGAGGCTAGACATGTCCTTGACTAGTATAAGCGCTACCCAGCAACAGCCTAAACATCTGTGTGTTATCTCAACAGGTTTTTTTTCCCATGCTAATTTCAAAGCACAGCACTATACCAGCTAGAGTGAAGAAAATTAACTCTATCCCAGCTGAAACCATGACACCTTCCTCGTTGTATCTCTGCATACCCTGACAGTGTTCTTATATTCCTCCCAAGTGGCGAGGCCCTTTTTCCACATACTGTAAACCTCCTTCCATCTGAGTTTCTCTAGAAGCTCTTTGCTCATCCATATGGGTCTCCTGGCTCCTTTGCTTGACTTCTTCCTCCTAGGGATGCACCAATCTTGGGCTTGGAGGGAGCGGTACTTGAATACTGACCAGCTCTCTTGGACACCTTGACCTTCTAGAGCCCTAGCCCATGGCATTTCTCCAAGCAGGTCTTTGAAGAGACCAAAGTTAGCCCTCCTGAAGTCCAGGGTTGTAATCCTACTTGTTGCCCTCCTTCTACCATGCAGGATCCTGACCTCCACCATCTCATGGTCACTGCAGCCAAGGCTACCCCCAACCCTCACATCCTCAACCAGACAAAGCTTTGTTAGTATAAAGTTGAGCAGCACATCATGCCTCGTTGGTTCTTCCACCTGTATCAAGAAGTTATGCTTGATGCTCTGCAGGAAATTCCTGGATTATGTGTACCTCACCGTGTTGCTTTTTCATCAAATATCAGGGTGATTGAAGTCCCCTATGAGAACCAGAGCCTGCGATTGTGAGGCTACTTCCAGCTGCCTGTAGAAGGCCTTGTTGACTCGCTCTTCCTGATCAGGTGGCCTGTAGCAAATGCCCACAACAGTGTCACCCGTATTTGCCTTCCCCTTAATTTTAACCAATAAGGTCTCAACTCATTCTTCCTCCACCCTAGGCAGAGCTCAATACATCCCCGTTGCTCCCTCACATAAAGAGCAACTCCCTCACCTCAACTTTCTGGTCTGTCTTTCCTAAAATGTATGTAGCCGTCCATGGCAGCATTCCAGTTGGATGCAATGGCATTAGCATTGCCACTGTGGACCCCGCCCAAAATGTTACCTTTAGTTTGTTAATGTGAGTTACATGTGCTTGGTATCACTGCTGTTTTGTTATTATGCATGCCGTTATTCAGGTCAAAGATTGAGTACATGTCACATTAGGAAATGCCAGCATTTAAGTGTTTGGGGGAGGAGAGAAAGAAGCATCCTTATGTACAATGACAGTTGAATTTCAGTGACACTTAGATACACAGTAGGTGTTTAAGCTGTTTGTCCTGAAATCCATTAGGGCATTTTGTTTAAACGTTAGGGATATGTTTTTAGATGCCTAAACAAAACCAGAACAGGAGACACTTTGTCCTTTACCTCAGACATTGGTAGAGGAATGTAACCAGCCATACAGTAGCTCTGTATCACCTTACTGACTCTTCACTGATCTTTGGCTTACAGATGTCCCATTTCCAACTGTATGTCCATTTAGAAATCTTTTTTTGTCTAGTTATGGAACGGAATGCTATTTGTAACAACATAATTCCAGTTTCATAGCTTCTGACCTGTTGTCCAACCTGACACATGTACTATGTTGTTTTTACTGGTTGCTAGCAGAAAAATAGTTATGGATGGGAATTTATTCTGAAAGTTGCTTCAGCTTTACATATGATATTCCACATCTGCCTGTTGATGCTATCAGGAGGAAAAATGGGACAAGATTTGGACTCCTGAGGTGAATGTGCTTATAATACAACATAGCACATTTCTACAGTCAGGAAATTGTAAATACTACATTAGCATGAGTCTCCATGCCATGAACATACCTTAGCTTCTGTTTTGTTATGAACTTAGCCAAAATACAGCATTGTAATTTCAGTGACATCAAGCCATAGATACTGCCAGTCTGAATGAAAACTCTTGCATTAATTCGTTGTATCTGAGAATCAGCAGAAGGGTTGAGGACCATTCTGAAGAAGTTAACTTAATAGAATTTCCAATTCTATATTAAAAGTTTTTTTTTTCTACTGCCAAAGTCTCCACTTTATTGTATGAAGGTTTTCAACTGTTAAATAATAGAAACTAGTTAGGAGTACTTGTATTAAAAATGAAAAGCTACAATAAGTAATATCTGCAAGTTATAACCCTCCCAGAAGATTTCATTAAATAATGTGATGCTGTGAAGAGCAATCATATACTAACCATTATGTATAATCATAAAAGAAATACCAATTAGATAAAGTATTTGCTTGTAATATAGTATAAAATCCCATAGATATGTTAATCTTGTTTCATAAGTTGGGCATACTGATCAAAGCAGTTTGACTTTATTCATTCTAGGTTGCAAAAAAGTAGAAACATCAGCGGTTGGTTTTTTTTTTTAAAAGGTGATTTTTCTTACTTGTATATTCTTACATGATAACAGTCATACATAAATGAATACTTGTATTCCTGTTGTACTTTTTTTTTTTTTACTTAAAATTCTCTTTTTTGCAAGCATAGGAGGAAGTAATTCTCTTGAAAATAAATTAATTAAATGCTCCACATCTAATATCTGCATGATCATGCATTTAGAGCCCTGCCTAGCAAAGCACTCATTTGATGTTTAACTAGGACATGTTCATAGTTGTGTATTTTAGCAAAGGTCATTCTGCTGGAGATGCTTGAATTCTTGAAGAGTAAATGGTAGTACTGTCTCATCTTCATGTTTTAGTGGTGGTTCTCTAAGAAATGAAAACATTGAGTTCTTTTCCTTAAAACCAGTTTAAATAAAAAGATCCAAACTTTTTTTTCTACCTTTTTTTCCACTGTTTTTAAGCATTCATTCAGTTTGTAGGCTTAACTTGTTCTCTTGGCATGTACACTGAAACAAGCTAAAAACCTATTGCTTTTGTACCAGAATATGATTTTATAGGGTTTGTGCAATTTTAATTAACAGGAAATAGCTAGTTGTCATTTATTTTGGCAGTTGACGTTAATTCAGTAACTCAGTGAAGTTTCTCAGATATCATGATAATGTGCACAGTAAAGCAATCTTTCATGGTAGTTACCGTAGTTTCTAGGTGGGCAGCTGCTGATTGTGCAGTAGTGTCTTTTGCCCAAACTCCTCTACTTACCCCAAAAGCTGTCTGACACAGTAGGGGTAACTGGCTATGCCTGCCTTTTCACTTTCATTTTAATGCCTCGAGTGTCTTCGAATGTTTTCTGTAGTTATTCTGTAAGGTTTACAGGCTTAGTCCTTAATGTACTTGGAGAAGTTCTGGCAGTTCTTCTGTACTCCCACACAGTTTCAGGTATAGTCCTCTTAACTAGCAAAAGATATGATTACTTGTGCATTCACTACACGATGTCTGTAAACAGCAGAAAAATCTGAGAGCAGACTCAGATTTTCAGCTTCTCACAGCTATGTGAGAATTTAGGCCTCAGGAAGTTGAAGAAGTGGAAGATGTAGTTTTTCTGGCATGTATTCTTCTACCTTCCCTTCACCAGGAGTGAAAGGTAACCATCTACTTAACACAACATGAAAATGCCACTGCCTCTGAGGCAGCAGTGAATCTGCAGTGATTTATGTGTTAGCTTTTTCCTAATTTGCATGGTGATGTAATTTTCTTACTAATGATTAAACTGAAATAATAGGTTTAGCTTACTTCATACCACTTCAGAACAAGCTAGAAATCTTTCAAGAAGATAAGCGGCGCATAATCAGAGCCTTACGGTTAGCACACAATCAATTTACAGTACACATCAGGGAGTCACTGTAACTGGCTCCTTGTATGCGCTTAGGCAGTAGCAATTGCAGAATAATGTGACTTGGCTTAACTAGTACTAGAAAAGAATCGCTCGGGCTCTCATTTCCAGCTGGATCTAGTGAGCTGACACATTTGTCATGGTAACATGATTCTGTATTTTGAGATACTGAGAGGTCCTGGGCTCCTGTGCCCGTGCATAAGCAGAAAGACAGATTAAATGTGATACAGAAGCTTCTGAATGTGTGGTGCATGTGCACGGGCACGTTGCACTGCATGTTGGCGTGGCTCCTGTTTGTATTCCCCCTCAGATGAAGCTTGATCCAGTTGCTCTTGCCTCTACAGTGGACTACTTGTTCTTGTGTCCTAGTCCAATTCTTCCTGTTACGCAAACGGAGAAATCAAATTGTGTTGTGAGATAGGTGGAAAACAACCATCCTTGTCTTGCAGAGTGTATGTTGTATAGAGCATTCTGTATACACATACATTCTGTATGTTTAGTTGTTTTGTTACCTAGGAAAATAGAATTAAGTGTCTCTCACCCGTATGAGGCAATCTCTCTGTCTCTTCCTCAGTTGTGAAGATACAAGCCAGTTTCAGCTAAATCTAGTATTTTAGAGGTCTCTAATCTGTTCTTATATTCACGTGCATTTTTATTTCTCTTAGAAGCTGTCTGTGGACAGAAAACAACTTCAGTATTCTCACTGGCTGACTTTTGGCACATTTCAAAACCTTATCTTTGGTATAGAGCAAAATAATATAAAACACATAGATGGTGTGTATGTATGTATACTTTGTGTGATATAAAGAAAAATTTTGTCTAAGAAAACTGTTCCAGCTTCAATTTCAGTTTTCTTCATATGTGTTTAAAAAGGATTTAAACACTGGTGCTGTTTCCCCCATATTTAAGGGGAATGGTTCACATGCAATGATCACTAATTGGAAAGTGAGAGGAGTACTTTACAAAAGACACAGGCTTTACCATGACTATTTTCAACCTTTGCTCTTCAGGTTAATCCTTCCCTGCTAGTCATTTGCTCTATAACAGTAGATGGTGATGGGGTAGTGGACATTTAAGGTTCTAGAGTTCATTGACAGTGTAACAAAATACCCCAAACCCAATATTAAAAATAATTATATTAATGAAAAGGTTTCCTACTGGGTTTGTTTATGCCAAAATTATACCCTTTGAGTTATTTCTTGGATGTTAGAAGAACCTTAGTCAACTTGTAGAGTCATGTATTAAAGTACAAATTGTCATAGTTAAGTGTACTGCTGAAAAATTAATTTCAGACATCCTTGTGTGTTTAGATGACTAAAAAGCCACGTACCACTCTGCTTCCTTCCCCATCCCTTTTACTTTCAGTACTCAAAATTAATGCAAAAAAGAAATAATCGAAACCATCCTTATCAGTGTACAAAATCATTATGAGTGATTTTGTAATGCTTCATCTTTCTTTTTTGGCAATCTCTTGTAGCATTCTTAGCTCATAACAATTTATTTGATCATAACCTTTGTAATTCTTAATGCAATAATCTAATTTACTCTTTCTCTGAAGGTGTAACCCTGCCTTAAGTGAAAGATTCATATCTGTTCAACTGCTATAATATTACTGTAAGTCTGATGCTATACTAGTCTAGTTTCTTATGCCAGGCAGCAGAAGAGCAGTGAAGACTGAAATAAACTAATATGTTGAGACATTTTAGTTGCATGCTGCTCTAGCACTCCCTGGAAGACGAAAGGAATATGTCAGCACTGGGGTTCTTAACTAAAGAAGTTCTGTAATGTAGTAATTCAGGAGGAAAAAAGAAATTAACATTTTTTCCCTTTATTAAAAAAAAAAAAAAAGATTTGCTGCCTGCATTTGATGATATTCTAATAGCTTGTTTAAGCTTTTCAAGCAGCCCAAAGAGGTGGCATCTTAAAAGTAGCTTTGACCTTAAGGGATGAAAAACAGCTTCAAACATAAAGCCATAACATAAGCTTTCTGCTGATACCTCTCAAGAAATCTGGGCCTAGAACCATAGACTTATCTCATGCAGTTGATGTCTGTCATAGATATAAAGAAATAAACCCAGGAGTTCTTGAAAGAACATTCCCTCCTTAAAGACAGCTTTTTCTGAATACATGTGCTTTGAATATCAATACAAGTGTTGATCCATGTCAAGTGCTGTTGCTAATTATGAGTATAAAAGTATGATAAAAAAAAAAGACCAAAACCAAACCAATTTTGATGAGGCCTTTGACGTTAAGGGTGAGCACCACCACATCTAATTTTAAAAAGGGTAGAAAGGAGGACCCAGGGAACTATTGATGTGTCAGCATCACCTCTGAGCCTGGCAAGATCATGGAACGGACCTCCTAGAAGCTATGCTGAGGCACATGAAGGACAGGGAGGTGATCTGAGGCAGCTGACATGGCTTCACCAAAGGCAAGTCCTGCCTGACCAACCTCGTGGCCTTCTATGATGGAGTGACTACATCAGTGGACAAAGGAAGAGCTATGGATGTCATCTGTCTGGACTTCTGTAAAGCTTTTGACATGGTCCCCCACAACATCCTTCTCTCTAAATTGGAGAGTTAGGATTTGATGGTTGGACTGTTTGGTGGATGAGGAATTGGTTAGATGGTCGCACACAGAGGGTAGTGGTCAATGGCTCAATGTCCAGATAGAGATCAGTGACAAGTGGTGTCTCTCTGGGGTCCGTACTGGGACCAGTACTGTTAAGTATCTTTATCAGTGGGATTAAGTGCACCCTCAGCAAGTTTGCAGATGATGCCAAGCTGAGTGGTGCGGTTGACATGCCTGAGGGATGGGATGCCATCCAGAGGGATCTGGACAAGCTCAGCATGTAGGCCCATGTCAATCTCTTGAGGTCCAACAAGGCCAAGTGCCAGGGCGTGCACCTGGGTCAGGGCAACCCCCTATATCAGTACAGGCTGGGGGATGAAGAGATTGAGAGCAGCTCTGCGAAGAATTTGAGGGGTACTGATGGATGAAAAGCTGGGCAGGAACTGGCAATGTGTGCTCATAGCCCAGAAAGCCAACCGTATCCTGGGCTGCATCAAAAGCAGTGTGGCCAGCAGGTCAAGGGACGTCATTCTGCCCTTCTGCTCTGGTGAGACCCCACCTGGAGTACTGCATCCAGCTCTGGAGCCCTCAGCACAGGAAGGACATGGAGCTGTCGGAACAGGTCCAGAGGAGGGCCACAAAGATGATCCGAGGGCTGGAGCACCTCTGTTACGAGGACAGGCTGAGAGAGTTGGGGCTGTTCAGCCTGGAGAAGGAAAGGCTGCAGGGAGACCTTATTGCGGCCTTTTGACACTTAAAGGGTGCTTATAAGAAAGATGGGACAGACTTTTTAGTAGGGCCTGTAAGGATAGGACAGGCAGTAATGGTTTTAAAGAGGGTAGGTTCAGACTATATATAAGGAAGACATTTTTTAAAGTGAGGGTGGTGAAACACTGGAACAGGTTGCCCAGAGAGGTGGTAGATGCCCTATCCCTGGAAACATTCCAGGTCAGGTTGGACAGGACTCTGAGCAACCTGATCTAGTTGAAGATGTCCTGCTCGTTGCAGGAAGGTTGGACTAGATGACCTCTAAAGGTCTCTTCAAACCCAAACTATCCTATGATCCTATGATCTTCTTGATGCTCTGCCAGATACTAGCCAGCTCACTAATTTGAGAGTCTGGTCATATGCTCTTTTAAAGGAGTCTTTCTTCCAGAATATGACATTGCAGTATTCTGCACTATTATTAAATTACAGGTTGCCTTTATACTCTTTGTCTTAATGATGCCATTGTGTGTAAAATACATGTTGTTAATCTTCTCAGATTTCACCATTAAGAATGACAGTTATGTTCCTGGATGGAAGTGGGTTCTGGACATGAAAATTTTTACTTCAGGTTTACTTGAAGGTCAAGGCTGTGTTTTGCCTTGAAGGTTTTAAAGCAATGTGAAAGCCTTTCTTCGGTTTATGCAAGATAGGTAGAAACAGTCTATTACTTCCCAGCAGCTCAGTATTGCTTTTCCTTAATTCATTTCATGAATTAAAAAAGGGATAAAAGGGATTACCTTTTACAGGGTTCTTATAAATTACAAATCTCGTTTTGCACATTTTCACATTACGTAAATGTCATAACCTCATGTCACGTTATGACAGTGCTTGTACCCAAAGATAAAGCTTGTCTTCCACAGAAGAGGTGACAACATATACTTGTTTCGTAGTTGTTCCTTTTTCTTTGTGAGATATAGGCCACAAATAAAACATTACAACGGTTCTGGCAGTGATACTGAGAAGCAAGAAATAGTTTAGGAAATCAAGATTCTGCAAAATGGTATGCAGCTAACTTGCAGGATATTTATGGGAGTGCTGTGCAATAGAGCAACATGGTGTTGGTCCGAGCAATAGTGCAAGTCAGCGTGTGTATAGAGGGGTTTTGAAGTGGAGGGGACCAGCTCCAAGGTAAAAGTAGTTAAATAATGATTTTACACTCCTTTGATTTAAACATTTCCTTATTTTTCTGTGCATAATTCTTACAACTTTTTGTTTGGTTCTTTCTAACACACAAATGTTTAATATTGATTTTAGATGTACTGAGCTTCAAGGAGCAAGCTGTCCTTGATGATCTGCCTTTGTCATAGCTGAGTTCTGTATCTCAGCTGTGCATCATCTCGCTCATAATCTTGGCATTTTTTGAAGGCTCAGACTTATTTATTTATTTGTTTCTTCGTTTGTTTATTTGTATGATTTGGGAAAGAGGGTATCTGCCAAGAGATGAGACCTGTTACTTATATTGCAAATAATTTTTAAGATAAGAAAAGCATTGCTGATTTTCAGATGTTTATTTCTGAGGCAGTTGAAATGTAATGCTCATTTATCATCTCCTTAACACTGTGGTTCAGGGAATAAACCAAAGTATTACTGATATATTCCTCTTGGATTGCATGGTGGTTATTTACCAGCTGTGTTTCAGGCACTTGAATTAGATAGGTGTCATGGTTGACTGCTGGGTCCAGAACTGATGCAGTGTAGAGATCACTTATCATCAACAGGTGTGTAGATGCCTGTAAAATGCAACACCATGCTTAACTTGCAGATGTATATTTATTGTGTTTAAAAATTAATTGATAAGTACCAGCCTATGTCTCATTTGTTGGCATATTTGTTGTGTGTCTAACTGGAGTGTCTCATTTATGGCTGTTTATAAGTGATTTCTTTCAATTCCTTTCTCTAGAGTCCATAAGTGTATTGAATGATGCTCTAAGTCAGATAGAGTCTCAAGGGAATGTTTCTATGAATTCAACAAGCTCTGGATCAGTGACCTCTTCATCTGTTGACATGGTAAGTACCTCCATCTATCGGATGCACTCAAAGTTAGGTGAAAACCTTGAGCAGAGGCTTGTGTTGCTGATCAGCTTCTACTCTTGCTTGCTGTCTGCAAAAGAGAAGGTGGCTTTTAAACTGCGAAGTGAGGAAGCAGAACAAGAAACATCTCCAGACTCTTCAGGTTTTTTTTTTATTGATGATGGGAAAATTTAAGGCTATATAGACTGAATAATGCAGGATGCAAGTGCTTGCAAGTTCTGTAATCCTCTTTAGTTAGGGTACTGTTCAGAAAAGGGGTATGGGGCAGGTCTTATTAAGCAACGTGGTTTTTGCTCTGGTTCCTTCTCTGTAGATAGATAATTTTTCCTCATTCCAGTCTTATTGCAGTGCTAATTTTTTCATTCATGGCTGGTTTTAGAAAAATTCTTATGCATTGCTCTGAGTGGAGCAGTATGAAGTTATACTACTTATTCTTGAAGTAAATTGCTTGCAGCAAGATATAATGCATTACATTAGAGTTGCTTGTACTGCAACAAATACATTAACATTTTATGGTATATTTATTACTTATATGTTATGTTTACATATGACTATAAAGAAAATGCTCATACATTAATTATGTTTGATATGAGAATTATAGAAAGAAAAAGTGTAATATTAACTATTATGAAATTTTATTTTATACTGACTTTTAATTTCCAGGCAAGCATTGTTGGTCGGGAATTGGCTACCAATGTGTACAAATACACTCACTTAGAGCCTATTCTCTATGCCCTTGGTGTGGGAATGTCAACTAAGGATCCACATCACCTAAAATTTCTCTTTGAAGGAAGTGAAGATTTCTGCTGTTTGCCTAGCTTTGGAGTAATTCCTGCTCAAGCTTCAATGACTGATGGTATTCCTTCTCTTCCAGGACTAAATATTGATCTCACAAAGGTATGGAAGAGTTAAGTATCTAATTTTATTTGTGCTTTATATAACTCTAAGGTGACTTTAAGTAGTATGTTTGTAGTATTAATAAGTTCCCTTTATTCTAGAAAAGGAAAATTCCGTTTGTTTTATTCTTACCTCTGAAGACATTATTTGCTGTTTCACTTGTATAACCTATGTCCTCCTAAGATGGTATGATTGATCAATTTTTTGTTAAATTTTAATTTGTGCTCACTGTGATTTTACTAAGCCACAAAAGTTTAAAACTCTGAAAATATTTTTTGTTGGGGATGAAACTGGAAGAACAAAACAAAAAACTTGAGAGGTTTTTTTGTTTCTTTGTTCTGAACGCTTTCTAGAATAACTGTATTTCTTTGCAATTGTGATGGGGAAGTAATAGAATATATTGATCGTTGATATAGTGCTGCCTTTCTTTACACAGATGCTGCATGGCGAGCAATATCTGGAACTGTATAAACCACTGCCAACCTCAGGTCAGTCCTTCTGTGTCGTTGATTTGCTTTTCACTGTGACAGCAGTTCCTGTAGCCATATTATAAACAGAGATAGGGAAGCTCTGTTTCCAACTGGATTTTTTGCATCATCTTTCTATAAGGGGCTGGGGAGAAGAGAAGGAAGCTGTTGTATTATTGAAGGAATTCTGAGACTCTGTTCTTGGGATCATTTGTTGATTTTCTATAGTATACTTCATAAATGCATGCCTAATCTTTGACATAATAGGCAAATAAACTGCATGCTGGTGTATTACTCCTGTAATCTCATACGAATTAGCAGAATTTATAATTCTTTCTGTAAGGTTGCATCACAGAACTTTTGGGTTGTTTACCTAAAAATTCTTCAACATTCGTTGCATCTGTGTTACATATCTCTCTAGAGCAATAATCTCTTTAGAGACAAACTTCATAACCCCAGGCCCAGGCCCTGAGCTAAGCTTCTCTTCTGTACACCCATAGTTGTGTCAGCCTTTGAGCTTTTTTTGAAGTTGATGACGTATTTGAGTCTGAATTGTGATTTGTGTTCAGCTCTGAATACATAAACTATAGCAAGATTCTATTAAAAAAAAAAACTTTAAAAAAATTCCTCACATCTGCAAACCAAGATATGCAAAGATTCCCAGACGCTTCTATTATGATGATTGTGATTACTATGAATATTACTATGATTATTATTACCATTATTATTGTTAGTAAGGAAGTGTGAAGAGTGATCTGTGGACTTCATTCCTGAAGCAAAACCTTAAAACATGTATGTGTTCTTCTTTTCTTTAGGGCAATTAACATCAGTTTCAACCATTGCTGATATTCTTGACAAAGGATCAGGAGCAGTCTTGCTTATAGATGGTAAGAAGGTATATGATTTTTGGAGGGGATGCAGTAAAATGTGGCAGGCTCAGTTTTTAAGTAGCTATGCCAGTAACTGCCAGCCTTTCCACAGTAAACACTCTTAGATTATTAAATCTCAGTGAGATCTGAGAAATGAGCTGATTAGCAATAGCTTTCTAAACATATAATGTAATTGTTCTTGGGCAGTTAATGTGCTGAAATAAGAAGACTCTCTTCGGAAAAAGATTCCAGTGAAGATTTGGAGGTTTTTTAATTTGTAGATGGAATAGTGCACTATGCAAACTGAACACAGTTATTTAATAATAATAACACTTAGTCCAGTCTAAAAGGCTTAGTCCTAGCCATTTTAGATTCTGCCACCCTTCAACAAGGCTGTGTGTGTGCGCATGTGTGCGTTTGTTTTGTGGGGTGGTTTTGCAAAGGTTAGTCGTAGGTGGATGTTGTTTAGACTCATCTACAAAGCAGCCACCTTTAAGAGCACATCCTGCACTTTTTTTATGTCTACATTATTCTTTTCTGAACAAAACAAAACAAAATCCCATTTCCTTCCTGTTGTATCCAAGTTTAAGGATTAGAATGTGTCCGGAAGTTGATAAGTTGTCATTTTCAGAATTTTGTTGTCTTCAGGAGTGGTTATATCAAGGTCCCTTGGGAAATTAGACTGCAAGAGTAGGTTAATAGGCAGGGGATCTCTAAACACTCTTGAGCTTTTATTCCTTCAGTCTACAGATAAAATTGTAAAAAGGTCTTTACTGTCCCTTTGTTCCTCCTAGCTCTGTTTTGCTTCCATACTGGGCTAACATTAAGCCTGTCTGTTTCTGCAACATGGAAAAGTTCTTTTTGTGAGCAGGGTCTTAGTGGTTCTTAAATTTCCTCCGGAACTGGAAATTAACATTATTAACAGTAGTGTAGATTTCAGCCTAAGGTGTAAGGGAGTGGAATAGGCATGAACTGGAAATTGGAAGCTGAATCTTGATTCAGTGTTAAGAAGTTTAACTTCTTCAAAAGAAGAAACTAAAACCTGAAACTAAAGCTTGCTCTGGAGGTCTTTTCATACAAGGTACTAGTACCACTTTTTGTATGAGTTGGTAATGTCCTTTACAATCTAGAGATTCTTAATAGCTTCTAATATATTTTATGGCACAATTCTGTCATATTTAAATAAACTGCTAATGCAGTGTCAGATGCTGAAATAAATACTAATTGTAGCACTCTGTTGTCAATTACTTTTAGCAGCTTGAATGTCATCAGCATTTTGATAGCTCATTTTTTAATTTTAATGCTTTCATATAGATAAAATTCATGATAATGTTATTTGAAACAGATCATTAGTCTTCACTAGTTAGGAAGTAACATGCAACGGTGCAACATGAAAGTGTGACCATTGTCCCTTTGGCTGTTAAAGTGAGCTATGTCATGTTTGAAGCTGAACTTTTCTCTTGTAACAACACATGCTAGCTATATGAAATTGGAGATTGAAGATCATATATGACCTTCCTCTTTTATTGCCTTTCAGTGAATACCTATTGTGGAAAAGACCTAGTGTGTTACAATCAGTTCTCTTTGTTTTTCATTGGAGCTGGAAGATTTGGTGGAAAACGAACATCAGAAAAGGCCAAGGTAAATTCACATATATTCATTTTTAAAAAAACCCAAAACAAACCCATCTGTCAGCACTGCAAGAAAAATATTTGCTATGTCAGGAAGGAAGGATAAACTAAAATTTGAGCACTGTGGTGGTACAAACTCAAATGGAATTTAAATACTTCTGTTCACGGAAGAGCCTGAGTGGAAAGGTACTGTTCAGGGCCTGGGAAAACAACGGTTTTGTTTGACAATTAGGGAGAAAAGTGAATTCCTAAACATGCAACTGATGAGATATTCCTACATTCAAATATTTGAAATTACAGAGACGGAATATTCTAATGGGAAAGAGAATAGGAGATTTTCTGGCAAATGTTTAGAATCTAAATTCTGTAGACTTGGAATTAGAAAATTATGTCTGAAGTTAAAATTGAATTCATATAAAATGCATGGTCATGTGGACAGAATGCTCCTCTAAAGGATTCCTATTAGATATTTTAGAAGAGGGTCTTTTGAAGTTGTCGGTGTAACAGGCTGAAGTCTGACCCAATTTGACCCAGTTAATTCCACAGGAGTGGCAAAATCTGTAACACGTTGTACTTCAGGCTGTGCTAAATTCCTGAAAACCCTACTTCTGTAGGTCAGATGGAAGATGTTATCAGTTCAGCTATACAATTTGGCAGAGTCTTATTGACTCTTTGGTTTTATGAAACCCATATGTAAGCCCTGCAAATAATAGAAACTTTGTGTTTTGATTTTTGTGTGTAGGTATTCCCAATCATGCTCTCCATAAATGAACAGATGAAGAGGTTACTAATTTCTTGGTAAAAGCTAGCTTGGGAAAGGTTTTATTTTCTCAATCCACTTCTGATCTGAAAAATTTGAGAGATCTCTTAGATCAGAACAAGAACAGAGAAGTAGCTTTTATATAAGAGTCTTGGTTTTCTCAAGTGATTTGGAGAGCTGTACCTTTCTTAAGTGTGACTTTGAGAACAGATTTTTTGACTGCTCTTGTTTGAGCTTGGGCAGCAAGAAGAGTGACAAAGAAGTTGAGATTTTAGATATTCCGTCTAGGAGCCTACTACTGAACGGTTGGATTGTGCCAGCTAGACTCATAACAGAATCCTGACTTAAACCTGTCTCAGCTCTGCTGCCATGATCACATTTCAGTTTCTGCCTCAGTGCTTACATCTCCAGTTGGGAATATGTGATCTGTGTGTCGTCACTTTAGCATTACAGTGTGTTCTGCTGCTCCATCTCAGGGATTTTGTTTGCTTCCATTTGGGCGGGGCAGCACTATTTGTATTTAAAAATAAATTGATACCTAGTGATAATTTTGTGTGTATGTATACAGAGAGTGTTCATGTTTAGTAACTTGTTTTTTGTGTGTTAAATTTGTGCTAGTAGGTATGATCATATGTTAATATTGTGAGACGTTGCTCTAGTAAAAAGACTAGCTTAATAAAAAACTGAGAAGTACTCCGTGTGTGCTGTTGGGTTTGAACTTGCAATTTCTAGAAGAGATCTCTAGGTGTAGCTCTTTCTAAATCTACGGCTTTGTGTGGAAGAGGTTTAGAAGGCATAAAAAAAGAGAAGCAGCATTATAGTTTCTCACTTCCAGTGGAGTGGAACTCCTGCATTTTGGGAGAGTTAGCAGTGTCACATGAACATGTAGTGTGTATATGTCCATATGCAGTAGCTATTCAGCTACCTGACATGTAACTATTCTCCCCTTCTGGCCAGCTGTGTCCGAGTGTTGTTATTGTGAACTAGAGCCTTGAGGCGCTATAATTATCAACAGTCAATTAAATAGAGGCTATTTTAAGCCCAGTATTTTTGAAAATTTGTAATGAAATACCTAGGTTTTGTACATCTGTAATAGTGTAGGTAATGTTATTTGGGATTTTTGGATGTAAACTTAAAAGTTTTTTTACTTAGATCTATGTCAATTATATAGAAGTTTTCCCATACATAACTTTACAAATGAAATCTTGAAATGCCTGCTGCTTCAAAGAAAAATGGGAAAAACCTCTGTGTAGTATCAAAAATGCACAGAATATTGTTGCACAGAGTGTATAAAGGTCTTTAATGGAACCGTTAATTCTTCTGTGATAAGATTTTGTAATAGTACCTGTGAAAAATTAGTGGTTCAGTGGAAATGTAAATCTGTAGTGGTGGCATCAGTGAGTCCAGTGTAGTGCTTTGGCACTTTTTATTTAAACATAGCACTTCATGCAGCTGCAACTTCTTCACTCTATTTAGAGAATGCTATATAAATGATATTATGTTTTAAAATAAAGAATACCTGTTTCAGGCAGCAGTCCTTGTGATAGAAGAAAACAAAATGTAGTCTAGTTAAGACAACACGGTAATAGCAATTCAAGAGAGGGTTCTCTATGCAAGAGGCCCGTTTCAAATGATAAATTTTCCTGCTTTGTCTTCGCAAACCTTCCCAATCAAAAAGACTTTCACTTTCCTTTGTGCCAAAAAGAAATCCCAAGCTGATCAGACATACTTTGTAATGTGTCTTTTTGTCACTTTACACATTATTGTATCTGCAAATTAAGGAGGATGAATTTCCAAGTTGAGGTCTGTGATGAACAACACATTGTGTAAGTCATGTCTCTCCTCTTGAGTTGGGGTTTTCTTGCCCTGCTAGCAGGGGGTTTTCCTTAATTGTTCATATGGTGGCTAGTTTTAACATTTTAATGGCTCAGTAGGTCAGGTTAGGTTTCTTTAAGCCAACTGGAAGTAGATTGGCAAGCCATTCTTGTTTTGAAAGCATGTCAGATAGTGTCCTTGTTATCAGGCTGATTAATGTGTAGGTGCATTGTGGTTCTCTGAAGTGACAAAAGCAAGAATGATGTTACCAAGTCTTCCACCCAGGAGGTGGCCTTGCTGTACTGTTAATAAACAGGAAAGAGCTTTTGCTGCCATTAGATGTGAAACTACACAGCACTCAGTTTCTTTTGATTTCCCTTTTCTTTGGTAAAGAGCTTACACAAACTAAGATTAAGTAGAGTTACTACAGCTTAGAGTTAAGTTGCTTCTTTCATTTTAGAGCTTATGCCAGTTTCTCTTTGTTTGGGCTTTTTTGCTTGTTTGTTTTGAAAACCCAATACTAGAGGGGGAAAAAATGATTTCAGCTACTTTAATAGTTTTGAATTGGTTATGGTGTTCTTTGTGTTTATCATGACCTAGGATTTTCGCTGTCAGTAAAGTTTCTATCTTCAAAACTGAACAGTGAAACTGTAGCTTGCACAAGGAACAGCTTTTTTACAATAATATGGGGCTTAATATGCAGCATGTAATTGCAAAAACAAAAGAAAAAGTGCAAAACAAAGAAGAGCTGGAGGCTGTTAGAGGCCAAAAGTGATGTAGTCCATGAGTGAGGAAGTAAATAATTTTGTGCTCCATTGCGCTTTTTAAGGTATTATTTTAAAAGCTTCATTTTAATTTGTGTTCCAAAATGCTAATATCCTATGAAACAACTGTTTTTCCTAAGTGAATAATTCTTGCTTGAGCTTTTTTGGAGAGTTTGGAAGAAACGTAATCAAACTGAACAGCTATAACATGTAACTGTTAGCCAGAACTGGTGCCTCCGGTTTGCTGTCTTTGTAAAGCTAACCTTCATAAGGGACTTTTTCTGGCCCAGATATCTCTGTTTGTCTGTAAACACGGAAGGGGTAGGAGGAACCTTAACAGTTTTGTAAATGCTGTTTCTGTTTATCATACCTGACATATTCTGGCATGGATACGGATAAAAGATTTTCACAATGAGATATTAATACTACTATTTTTGCTTAGGTAACAGTGAATCCACCCAAGAGACCCCCTGATGCTGTAATTTCTGATGTCACTACAGTTGATCAGGTAAAGTTTTCTATGCTCTAGGTGTGGAAATACTTGTTTTGTTTGGAGGAAGGAGTCTTATATGATGTTCACTAATAGTTCAATTTTTTAATGTATCTCAGGTATTTTTGTATATTTGTGTGTGTATTTGTACATATGTGTGTGTATCTATATTGGTGTAAAATGTGCAGGTAAAATTTATGCTAGGTTAAGTTACGACAGTGTGTTCAACTCACTGTCTAAACCATTATTTTCCTAAGGCTGATGCAATTTTATAATTGTTACAGAATTCTGTGTGGAAGAGGAAATGACCATTTGTATTCCTGTGTAGTTTAGAAAAAGAAAGAGGTTCAAAATCTGTGACATTTACAACAAATGGTGCAAAGCAAACACATTGTGACAAAAAAAGTGCTTAAAGTTCACAGTTTTGAAACAGTTAAATTTCTGTACTAATAGCAGTAGTAGTCAGGGAAATGTGAAATACTGACAGATGTCTGTCGAGCTATGTTTCCATCTGCCCACAGTCCCACTGGTTCACAGACACCTACTTTCCATAGGCAAAAACCTGAGTAAATAAATACATCCTCCTCTGAAGGTAAACATGTACAGGTGTCAGACAAATAAGACAGGGAAGTCTGGAGCTACCAGTATGAAGATACTGAATAATATTTTCAAAAGCAACTTAGTCCTGGCAGGAGACTGTAGCTTTTGGAGATAAATGTTGAGCAGCAGCTGGACTGCGGTAACTGTGATGTCTGCTTAGCCTGTGTTTAAATCCAGAGTAATTAAACCTAAGTCTCATCCAGCTAATTCATGTGCTTGAAGTCCAAGTTACCCATACCCACTTAAACCAGGAAAGAGCTTAGATCAGCATTTCTGTTTCTATCACTGCTGTACTTGTTGCCTCCTAAAATTCACAGCATCAGTCTAGGAGGTACAGATGTCTAATTTTTCTGAGTTGGCTTCATCGAAAGTTGGCAAGGTGAGCAAGGAACAGGGAATGATGAGAGTACTTTGATCTTGGGAGCTGGTTAAATGTAGTGGAAGGTGCTCTCTAGCAGCTGGTACTTTATTAGATAAGAAACAGCAACCCTAATGGCACAGTAGTTAAAAGCGTTTACTTTGAATGTTGGAACCCTAGTTCAGGTTCTCCTCTGCATGATGAAATCGGAATTGATTCCAGGTCCATCTGTTTTCAGATTGCATTTGTGATTCCCATGTTCATACAGTAATCTCAGTTTCTGAGCCTTAAACTCTTATGTCTGGAATTGATACTGTGTATAAAATGCTAAGTTCATGAGATAAAAAATTATGGTAGTGACCATATAATGCAGAGTTTGGGAAACTTTGCTACTGCAAAATTGATTTTTGCAAGTAAAGGAAATGGCACAGAGTAGCCATGACACTTGTTTTAAGAACTACTCTGATAAATAGATAAGGAGAATTCCTCTCCAATTAGATTTTGCAGGAGCCACAGCCAGCGCACTGTGACAAGGCTTATCTGCCAAATTATATAGTAGCATCTGCGCTTAAGTGATGGTGCCTGTATACAGGAGGGGGAATGTGTAGTACTTGGGAACTTTATGGGCAGGAATACAGACTTCCATGTGAAGGGCAGCTTGGGGAAATGTTATCAAGATTTTACATTTGTGTGTCTGTGGAATGACACAGGGCTGCCTAAAATCCTTTTTGAAATGGAATTGGGCACACAAATTGCATCAAAGTTTCTGAAATTCTTTCTCTTAGTGTATGAATGAAAAAGGCTTTGGCAGAAATGACTGTTGCCATTCAGCTATTGAATTAGTATAGAGTATGAGACAGACTGAGAGAGTCAGTTTGCAGATGGCATTTAAGTTAACCTGAACTGTATTGATTTCCAGTGATAGTTGTGACATTCACCACTCAGTTTCTGTGTTACCACAGTTATGTGGCTGAACTGCTCTTCATAATTAACAATTTTCCTCCTTGACTTTTCATAGCATCATCATGTAGTAAACTTCCTGACAAGTAGACCATAATGCATATTTTTAAAATGTTTACAGTGATGACTCCTATCTTTCATTGGAGTCAATGACTCTGGCTATCTTGAAAGTAATATTCAGTTCTAACTCAACTACATTGGATTAAGTTTTTTTCCAAGAGGAAGAAAGTTCTTTACATGTTTTCAGACAGGAAGAAGTGCTGCGTAGTGAAGAGGATGCTGGGAACAGAGGGGTTAATAACCATGTTTAGCCTTTACCATGTGTTCAGCAGAATGGGGGGGTACAGCCACCTACAGTTCCTTGAAAAATGACTGAGTTATGCCAATGACCACTGGCAGAACAAACTAATCCTTTCGGTTAGTGGTATCAAAGGCTAATAGCATGTAGAATCATAAATGTTTATCCCTTTGAAATCTGTACCCATTCCTGAGAAGTTCTTTAAACACCAGTGAGTGTTCATGAATGAGCTGCAGTACCATGGTGTAAGCTGCTTAAAGATGAAAAATGTTAAGAAAAATTTAGAACTATGTGACCTTCTAAAACGCTTTAAGGCTTAAAATTTGCATCCTGCCGAAGAAGGACATAAAATACTTCTTCCGTGTGTTTATGAATTTTTCTGCAAAGAACTAAGTGACATTTTTCCCATCTTGTCCTGTAGAGATGTGCTTGTGCAGCAGTATTTTTCTAGCTTGTCCTCTCTCTGTAACCTGAGCTATGCTTTACTAGATATACTGCCATAAATCTTTTGAATAAAATAGACCTTTTGACAGAAGATCAAGAAGTCTAGAGGGTGTTTGGCTATTAGCTGTTTAGCAAGAAATGAATCATTCAATTTCAACCCTGTAGGGAGCATTTAACGTAGTTACAGAGCTTCAGTATCACCAAGCTACTCTTGTCCTGCCGGTTTCCAAACGGGGCCCTTAAATTAATCAAACAGATTTTGCTGAATGGTTCCTAATGCAATGAAGAATCACAGGCATTGAATAGTCTGTATCTCTGGAGAATTTTGTCTCTGCACACAGAGTTTTCTTTTCACTCCCTTTCCAAATGTGTTGATTTCTTGGGAATTAATTTTCTAATGACACACAAAATAAGCTGTAGTGGGTATTTAGAGCGGATGATGTCCACGTGATGCAGGTCACTTTTGAGGAAGGAAACAGGTATGGAGTCCTAAGTTTGTTGGGGGCTTTCTGTGAGATTTTTTTTGTTTGCTTGTTGAAAAACTCACAGCATTCTGCTACTGTGCAGGTTGCCTCCCAGGAAATAAACTGTTCTCACTATAAGTTTCTGCAAAGCAGTATAATGTGAGCTATCACATATGAATTTCTTCCAGAGCTACTTTTCCACGCAATTTGGGTATCTTAAGCACATTGTACTTCTGCTCTGTGGTCACGGTCATAAAAATTGGCCCTCCTTGCTTTCAAGATTTTTTATATTCCTTGTTAGAGCTGATGAAACTGAGACTGATACTGGCCTGTTGGAGAAACAGGTTTCTGACATCCTGTCATTTTTAAGTTACTTTCGTTTGGAAAACTGCAATAATGCTTTAAATGTTGCAGAGTCTCTAAAAAGATAGAAATTCAAATCTTGCTTTGTTTTTAGGCTTAATCCCCTTTGTATACAATGCTTTATGATATAGTTTTCAGTCATGCAGGCATAAATAGTGTGTGTGTTCCCTCTCCTTCAAGAACTCCTTCCACAGGCAAAGAGAGGCTAAGATAGTGTAGGAAGGCAGTTTTCCTATGTTATTTGTTGCAAGAAGTTGTGTTCTGAGGAGTAATGAGAGGAAAACGATCTCATGGTTAGTGACTGATTGGAGCTGCAGTTCCTTGACAATGGATTTTCTTTTGCTTTGTCCATAAAATTCTTATGGTCTGTGGGCAACTGTTACCCAGACATCCCAAAGTACTTAGGCATGGGTGCTTATTAATCAGTGGCTAGTAGGAGAGTATCAGACAATGGAGTTTGAAAGATGAAATTTGGGAGTTGGGGTAGCAGGAGGGTGTCTGAGCATCACAGGCTGAAATTGAAATTCAGAGCAGCTCTGTTCTGAACTTGTACAGTGCACTTTGAAAATGTGATGTGCTGTGAGGAATTAGGCCTTCAGATGTTAAATTGGAAAGCCAGAATTGGTTTGTGCTGCGGACAATTACGACCACTTCTGCTGTCTTACAGTTTCCAGTCTATAAAGTAAGGATGTTTATAAATGAGGTATTTTAATAGTCCAGAGAGCATTTAAAGGAGTGGCGATAGCATCCAATGGTGATTTTTGAGAACGGGATACAGTGAGCAGCATTAAAAAAAGCCAATTTAGGGAATATAATGATTCTTCACTCATTCAGAGATTTTTAGAGAGATTCAGTAAATTCAGGCTAATCTGATAGCATTTAAAATGTGCAAGCTATGTAAAGCCTTCTGTTCCAGGTATAGATCAAGCATTGGCTGACAGGGTGTGAAGAAATTGCTGCATTTTAGTGGTTTGGTTTTCTTCCTACTGTACAGTTCTTTTCCATTTTCTCTGAAAGAGGAGAAAATAATTGGCACCTGCCGGGTTTCAAGGAGTGTCATCAGCATCCTGTGACTAAGACTGCAGGAGTGTCTTTCCTTTCCTGAGTCATTCTCAGTCCTGCAGTCCTCTTGCTCATACTGCTCTCCTCTAGTTACCTGAGTTTAGTTTTTCACTGTCTCAAGTTCAGCGAAAATTGCGGTTCTTAATACAACTGGAAACAACTGTGAATGCGATTATGCACAAATCTAGTTTGTTTTAAAAATAGACTTTGCAACAAAAAATTGTTAAAAAGACATCTTGGAATGTGGATGGGAAACATATAATAACCTAACGAATTATTAAACCAAAACCTACTGTAAAAATGTTTTCTGCCTGTTGTCAACAGGTTCAGTACTATGAGTGGTTTACTTTGAGGATGGTGTGGTAAGACCGTTACAAGCTTCTGTGTAACTGGGATGTGGATACTTATCTGTGGAAAGTAATCTCTTATTCTACACAGATTTCATGTGTGTTTTAATTTTAACAGTATATAAATGTTTGTGTGTGTTTTTGTAGAACGTATGTGTAGATAGAATAAAGTAATATTATATGGAAAAAAAAGTTGGTTATTTCCAGCTTATGTTTGTTTCCATGGAGAGATTTGGAGATTTTATGCTTATTTTAGACAGATGAGAAGAAAAAAGTTGTAGGAAGGTGAGTGTTTTGAGTTAAGGTTATTTTTCGGATGAGTGCAATAAAGTCATGTGAGAGAGAAGATGATGGAAACATGTGCACGGATGGGGAAAATATGGTTACAGGACAAATTTTTTTTTTATGTCTTGCTTTGTAAAGATCACAGCACAGTGTTGCCTGAAAACATGTAAATTTAAATTAACTTCAGAGAATAGCACAAGAGAGCCTCAGGTGATTTTTTTTCTCTTTGTAGCATAAATAATTTGTTTCATGATAGAGAAAATGAAGTGCTGCAGTAGGTTCATAGAAATGGAGAGCATGCCAGAAAAAAGTGCATGACAACAAAGGATGATACAAGCAAAACCAAGGGATGTAAAGCCCTTGCAAGGATTTGATAATGTTTTCCTAATTTGTTTGGAGATTTCAATATGCAGAGATGATACTCTCAGAAGCCCTGAAATTGTATAGTGAGTGACCATGTGTAAGTAATTACTTTAAAAGTTTGTTAGATGTTATGCTTTTGGGATGGTCAGATTTTTGTGTGCTGAGATGATAAAAGAATAAAAGATACGAGCCTGGCAGTCATTCATTTAAACAACATGCTCTTCATTACCAGGAGCTTGTCTCATCCTGTTATCTATGCATGTCTTGGTAAAGGATATAAAAATTGTTCCATTTGAAGTTCCCCAAACCAAAGTGGTTTGTTCCTCTTTAAGAGAGGCACTGTCAAAGGAAGGGCTTCTTATACATTTGCCATGCTACTGAAAAAAGGCTAATGTACTGTGAAGCCTCTGCCAGAATATATAAATTGATTTTAAATTTGAAAAATATGTGGTAGGGATAAACAGTAAAGACACGAATAATGTGGGATGAGGAACGAGAAAAGATGTAGCCCCATTTTATACCTATTACACCTATTCCTGTTTATAGCTGTTTATGTGAAGGTGTTTTAATTGAACATTTTAGTAATTCTTATTCTTTAGGGAGTAAAAAGTGTGTAGGGAATAAAGTAGTGTTTGGATAGTCTAGACCACTAAGAACATATAACTGCAAATCTCAGGTAATCCAGGAAACTATACACTTGTATCCCTTAATTACAATCTTGTTAAAAAATAGAATAATGTATGATCCAGATTTCCAGAAAATAAATTCAGGCATTGGAAACTATTATGAGCAACCTAAGTCATCTATTTCCTTTATTTTCCACATACAGCTACTTTGAGAAAATAGTTGGTTATCTGGAGGAACAAATAAACCCTTTTATCTTTCTATGTATTGGTTTCTACCAGTTGCTCTGTCCTCATATCTCTCCTTACCCTATCCTCCTTACCCTAATATATCTCCTTACAGAGATAATTAATTAAAAAAGAAGGTATGGCAAATGGAGATCTCAGACAGTCAGAGTAGCTGCTTAGTACACTGAATTACTTAAGTACTATGCTAAATTTGAGTCCTTGAAACATCAGCACTGCCAGTTTAACTGGAAGCATTCATTATTCTTAGTGTAAATCAGAGCTCATTGAAATCTGTAGATGGGATTTGTGGCTGTTTTTTCTTCATGAGATTGCTTGACGGCTTGCTCTTACTTAAATAAGCTGTTAGGTAAAGTACACATACATATATGTACAGACACATATGTGTGTGTATACATATACCCACACATACATGGTGAGAGCTCTTCGGAAGAGCTCTTTTCTTCCCTAGCTAGAAGGGAAAATACATGGATAGTTGGCTTCCTTTTCTTTTAGCTACCACTGACCTTTATTGCAGTCCGCAGGCAAGACTGAAAAATTGGCATAGACAGGTTGGATATCGCCTTTTCTTTTGTGGTCTGGCAGAACTCCTAAATTGTTAGGAAATGAGGCCTGACAGTTTGTGTTATTAATTGGAGAACAATCTAACCATATTATGACTGAATTCAGTCTAATGCCCCACATCAATTGACTCTTGTCATCCTCCAAGGATGCATCACTTTTCCTTTTAATGCTATCACTCCGGACTTCAGGAAATGTCATTATTGGAGGAATATAGAAACTAGAGCCAACAAGGCTTTAAAACAATACTGTTCTCATACAGATTATAATTTATATATGGGAGTAATACCGAAGACTCTGGTAAATGAGGTTTGTTGGCAGACCTGACTTTGCTGCGCTGAGTCTGTAATAACCTGCTGTGTAACTGTTTTATCCAGTTCAGCCTATGTGTTTTCCAGCTGTGACCAGTGACGCTCTAGTTGTTGAAAGTACAAAAAGATAAGTATTGTCTCTGTCCTGGTTTCAGCTGGGATAGAGTTAATATTCTTCCTAGTAGCTGCTACAGTGCTGTATTTTGGATTTAGTATGAGAATAATGATGATAACACACCGATACATTAGTTGTTGCTAAACAGTGTTTACACTAAGTCAAAGACTGTTCCAGCCTCCCATGCTCTTGTCTGCCACGTGCACAAGAGCTGGGAGGGGAGGGGGCACAGCCAAGGCAGCTGAGCCAAACTGGCCAGAGGGATATTCCATACCATATGATGCCATGGTCAGTATATAAGCTGGGGCAAGTTGGTCAGGGGATATTGGTCGCTGCTTGGGGATGGGCTGTGCATCAGTCAGCAGGTGGTGAGCAATTGCATTGTGCATCACTTGCGTTGTATATTAATATTATTATTATTACTAATACTATTTTACTTTTATTTCAATTATTAAGCTATCTCAACCCATGAGTTTTTTCACTTTTACCCATCTCCTGGGGGAGAGTGAGCAAGTGGCTGTGTGGGCCTTAGTTGCTGGGTGGGGTTAAGCTATGAGAGTCTCCTATAGTCATGCACCAGACTTTTGGTTAAATACATTGATTACATTCAATTCTCTGAACTTAATTATTTCCTAAATGCTACATCCATTTTGTTAGCGAAGCACAAGTATTTTTTCCTACAGTAATTTTGAAAAAGCATTTGGTAGTATTGTCTTCCAAGTAGTGCTTAGTACGACCTGAAATAAATGTCTAGTTCTTATTACAGCTGTAGTAAGCAACAGCTGCATAGCTAAATTTGAGATTTGAGCTTAAAAAATTGTCTTTTTTTATCATACATAAATAGAATTTTCCAGTACTTCAACTAAATGTTATTTAGTTTGAATTAAAATTTATTACAACGGCTCCTGTGTGAAAATAGCCTCCTGACAGCTTTTGTAAAGATTGAAATTAATGGAAGAATGAAAGTGGGACCTTAGAATTTTGATTTAGTTAAGAAGTAATTTGATTATTGAATTTCATTATTTCACACCTGACAATTTTTATATTATAGTTCTCAAGAGTGGCCATTTGCTGTTAGATTTTTTTTTCTTGAAAGAAAACCTCAGTAATGAAGGGTCATACTCTACTTTGTAGAATTCTGTCAAGACCAACTCTCTTTAAATAGTGAGGTTTTAATTTAAAAAAAAAAAAAAAGGAACTAAGGGTCTGTTCCTCACTAAAAGTCTCTTTCATAGTGTTATAACTTTGATATTAGTGGCAATAAGGCCTTAGACAGCTTGTAGCAAAGAAGTCAGTGGTACGTCAGAGCAGCTCATCTCTACCTTTCAACAGTGAAAACAGTTTTAACAACGGCTCAGGGAAAGAGTGGGGATAAGTGAAAACACAGCATGTCGGAAGAGCAGTATGTGCCTGTTCTCTGAACCCCTGCTGCTGTGGGTTTCTTATGTGTGCAAGTGGGAGTGTGATGGCACTCTCAGTTCCTCATTTTTGTTCTATTTGTGAGAGAATTGAGATAAGAGAGAAAAGTAAGTGAAGGAAGCAGGTGCTCTCCATGGATGGTAATTGTTAGCCCGTTTCCAGGTGTCTCTTCCCGCTCATCACTTCACTCCGGCTGCCTTAGTGGTGTAGGAGAGTGTAAATATTTACATTATCATAGTTTGCTTTCCTGTTTCACCCTCAAGCAGCACTGTGTGTTTCACCACACACTCCTTGTGTGCCCCCTATCGAATGGCCTCTGTGGCATAGGATCACTTGGCCGTCCATTTGGCTTGCTCTTTTGGACTTGATTTGGCTTGTAGATTGCTAGCTGAAGAGTCCTGGAACTGGAGGATACTGCCTTCAGGAAAGCTTGACTTATTCTTCTCACCAGGTGAGATATCTTAGCTATTTCTACTTCTTGGTGATGCTATAAGATTAATTTCAAGTTTTCTGTTCCTTCAGCAAAGTATTTGCCCTCTCCTTTGTCCCTTTTGGAAGGTCAATCTGGGACCCATCTAAACTGTAGTTTTACATTAGTATGAAATTTTCAGTGTCTACTATTTTCCTAAGAATTTATAGGGTCAGTTAGAAGATAATTACAAAAAAAAATTTACAAAACAAACTATAATAAATACGTGTTTTGAGCAAAAGTAGAGTTACAGTGAGAAATTTCAGATCCAGTGATGTCTTCTTACTTATATATCTGTTTTCAGAAGTGTTTAAAAAAGAGTAAACAACAATGTAAGCAGCCATGGAGAAGCATTAGCTTAGTACTTGTCTTTCTAAGATTTGTGTGCTTAAGCTATGGTGTAGTTTAGGACACTTCTTGCTGTTTTTAGTGCGTGTGTCCAGCGCTCACACACAGAAGCAGTGACAAGCTCTTCTATATTCCACCATAACTGAGACTCGAAACATTTACTATATTGGTGAAGGCTACCAGGACAAATAAGAGAGAATTAGAGCTTAGTGTGAAAGCTGTATACGCTTAAAGAAATGGACCTCAATATTGACAGATTAAAAATAAACCAAATGGATTATGGATTAAAATGATAACATGAGTTCAGAGTCTCTTTAGTGATGCTGCCTTTTGCTTCAGATTTCATAGAAAAAAACAGTGTCAGGCATGTATCAGAAAATCAGTCCTTTGCGGAATCTTCCCCCCCCCCCCCCCCCTTTTGAGGAATCTGTTAGCTTCTTTCCTCCAAGCAGAATTTAGTGTAGTTTACCCTCATTTAGATAAAGACAAACCATTTTTTACTATACCAGTCCAAAATGCTGGGAAAAAAATGTGTAGTGATAAGGGGTTCCAAAGGCCAATAATGTGCTCAATTAAAATAAAATTTATTTTCAGTTTAAAAGCTCTTTCAATTAAATTAATGTTCAATTTATATATGCCATAATTTAAAACTACTAAATTTTTGAAATCTTTACTAGTGTTAGTTAATGTGATGTGTTGATTTTCTTTGTACTTCTGGAAATGTACTGGAGAGTACTACACAGTCATTTAGTCACTGGATTTCAGTGGAAGCTGGTGACCAGGGGATAAGCTTTTAGACCAGAAAGATGTACAGGTTGGCTTGTCATACCTCTCATATTATGGACTGCTGGCCGTACACATCCAGCAAATATAAGATTTGATAATGAGAAGGCTAAGGCCACCCAGAGACAGAAAACTGTACTAGTACAGTAGCCATGTTCTTAATAATTTCTCAGGTTTATTCACAGTTACAGTATGTACAGTACAGTAAATCTGTATTTCCCTACTTTTTACTACCGAAGCAGAAGTATTCTGGAAAGCTTGGCATGTTGCTTTGGGTTTTTGTTTGTTTGTTTTTAATATTGGGACCAGCTACCCACGAAGATTGTGAGAGAGAAGTGTATCACGATTAGTCAATCATGATACTCTTAAAATGGAAGGGTAAGGGTATTTCTGGTCTCTGTAAGATAAATGTTGAAAAAATCATGGTAGTGTGTGTATTTATAAAAATACGTAAGTTTTTTTTTTCATTGTGGGTGAATCTGTCATGGGGGAAGACTCTTTAAAATTATACTTGAAGCTAAAGAACCTATCGACAAATTCTAGAAAAACCATTACATCACTGTTGCCAAGTTTTAGTCAAGCTGGATCTGTAGGTCAGCAGAGTACATTGGTTGTTCCTCCCATTGAGCAGTGGGATTATTTTATTTTGTACAAAGACCACGCACAGTTCTTGGCACGCTTCCCTGGAGCTTCAGTAGTTTGTCTGCACAATAACATTTAATTTCTATTTTACCTGCTTTGTTGTAGAGTGTGTTATCTAAGGACTAGTAAAATTGATTGTGATAAGTTTATTAATCTGACTTTTTGAGTGACTGCTGCTTGTTTCTTCAAAGCACAGCTAGACTCCCATTTTTCTTTCTCTGTTTCCACAGGCTGCCTTATACCGGCTGAGTGGGGATTGGAATCCTTTACACATTGATCCAAGTTTTGCTGCTCTTGGAGGTGAGCTGAGGGATACCACTGTATTAATATTTGGACTAAGGATGGTGTAAATTTATTTTTAATAGTTTTTGTCTTTAACAAGCTAGAAAAAACAGTGCTTTTTTTATAGCTGTTCTTAGAGTCACCATTAGATGTCTTCAAAGTTACGTGTGACACTTTAAAGCATTGCTTCTTGTAGCTGGGAATGCAGAATGATGATTGGACTTTAACTACGATGGAAACCTGCCTCCTACCCCATTTTCCTTTTAGAGCTTATTTGTTACCTCTATCCCATCTTTACAATCTCTGTTTCATAAGCAGAAATAATTGACTGTCAAAAGCTTCAAAAGGAATTACATAAATTCTTTGATAGATAATTCTTTCCATGTAAATAATTTTGAGATTATGTTGGTCTTGGTGGAATTTTCTGTGCTTCTGTGTAGTCTTCTCAACCCAAGGAATCTCAGGAGCATGGGAGAGAGGGAGTTTGTTAGCACTTCTTTCTATGAAATTGCTTAACTGCACCTCTTGCTAGCACAGTAGCTTGTTAATTTATGTAATGATACATGCCAAAGCAACAGACCATAGGCTAACTGATTGTTGCAGAGATGTTAACTACTAAAGAAGGGTCTGTGCATAGTGTGATTACTGCAGGCAGACAGTAATTTGATTTACTTAGGAAATTTTCCTGAATATGTATGCTATCATCATAAACTTTACATGAAAGTACTGGTCTGTAATAATTGGTCTGCAGTTTTCCAGTGAATTCTTTTTAATATATGAGTATCATTGTATGGTGTTCTTACCCAGACAAATAGAGCAGAGCTTCCTTGTTCAGATCATGCTTAACATACTTCCACAAATCGTCTCCTTTCATAAGTAGATACTAATTGTTTGTTTAACTGTTTTGCATAATTCTATGTAAATTTGTGTTAATAAATAATTATAATCAAATACCAGAGTCCATAAAGAGATTTTCCCAGTTCATTAAACCATTCTGTTTGTTTGTTCAGCTGATGATTTTGGATAAATATTTAGATGGAATCACCCAATTACTCTTGAAGATGCTGGAGGAGAAAAATACATGTTTATAATTGAAGCCCCAGTGTTTAAAATAATTATGATAATCCTATAAAAACCTTACCTTTTCTACCTGCTCACACAAAGAGCACTGACACTTATACAGAGTGAAAAGGGAAATTAACTCTGTAGATAAGGTAGTCTCTTTGTTGGAATAGAAAACTGCCACACTGGATTTTGGAACTGTGGCAGTCTCCTACTCAAATACCTACACTAAATGTAAGTTCAGACAAAGAAGAAAATGACTGTAGAGATATTTCACAAATATTTTTTTCTAGTTACACAAAAGCTTTTTCATTTGGGCACATTCACACACCTTCTTGTCTTTAATCTCTGTCAATGTTCTCTTTGATGGGCTCTCACCAGCAGGCACAGGAAGCAAGCATTCAGTGTCATGTGCTCAGGTCATTCCAGGGTTACTGTTAATCATTCCTGTAGGTAATGTTTCAGAGGATATATACTACATGAAAACACCTGTTTACATTCTTGTTCCTTTGTTCCTGTAGCTTGTGAGTATTTCCAAGATATTAGGAAGTGAAAGCAACATTTGCTTTGTTTTAATTTTAGACTAGATAAGAAGTAACTTGATTGGATTTTAGTTTAAGTATGCATTAGTTCTTTAAAGAAAACACTGGGGAGGATACGACCATATATTTTTCTGTTCCTGAGTTCTGAAAATAGTGGTGTTTTTTTGTTCCTGCATGGTGAATTGATCTAAGCTTCTAAAGAGCTAAATGTCACTATAACATTCTGTGTGAGAGATACTGAATACTGATACTGTTAAAATAATGCCAGTAATCTGTTTTAAAATTGACTGCACGATATCTTTGTGCTTTCAGAAATACTCTGTGCACAGTGTAGAAAAAACAGAGTGCTATTAAAAGTGTGTATATTCTTTCCTGTAAAATGTTTGAAATGGAAGAATGATCAGAGTGGGATACTTAATAGTGAGAAAACAGACCCATTTTCCTTTTAGGCTGTCCATCACATCCCCTCTCCTAATCTAATGGGTCAAAATTTTGATTTCTCATCCTTATTCCTGCTAGCCTTGTCTTCCCTTTGGGCCGCATCTCAGAACTCCCATCTTTCCCAGCATTGAGTCATACTGGCTTCATTGTCTCTGTCTTGAAGGTGACTTCTTCTGAAATCTGAACAACAGAACTGGCTCAGCAGCAGAGCTCAGAGGGTTGTGGTCAATGAGGCAGAGTCTGGCTGGAGGCCTGTCACTAGTGGTGTTCCCCAGGGGTCTGTGCTGGGTCCAGTCCTGTTTACTATATTCATCAATGACCTGGATGATGGGTTAGAGTGTGACCTCTGCAAGTTTGCTGATGATACCAAGCTGGGAGGAGGGGCTGATACACCAGCAGGCTGTGCTGCCATCCAGTGAGACCTGGACAGGCTGGAGAGCTGGGCCCAGGGGAACCTCATGAAATTCAACAAGAGCAAGTGCAAGGTCCTGCACCTGGGGAGGAACAACCCCACGCACCGGTACAGGCTGGGGGCTGAACTACGGGAAAGCGGCTCTGTTGAGAATGACCTGGGAGTGCTGGTGGACAGCAAGGTGACCCTGAGCCAGCGACGTGCCCTTGTGGCCAAGAAGGCCAATGGCATCCTGGGCTGCATTAAAAGGAGTGTGGCCAACAGGTCAAGGGAGGTTATCCTCCCCCTCTACTCTGCCCTAGCGAGGCCACATTTGGAGTGCTGCATCTAGTTCTGGGCTCTCCAGTTTAAGAAGGACGTAGAACTGCTTGAGCAAGTCCAGTGGAGAGCTGCCAAGTTGATGAGGGGACTGGAGCATCTCCCTTATGAGGAAAGGCTGAGAGACTTGGGTTTGTTCAGCCCAGAGAAGAGTGAGGGGGGGTTTCATCAATACCTATAAATATCTAACGGGTGGGTGTCAGGACGATGGGACTGGGCTCTTTTCAGTACTGCCCAAAGACAGGACAAGGGGCAATGGGCACAAGATGGAACACAGGAATTTCCAGCTAAACATGAGAAAAAACTTCTTTCCTGTGAGGGTGACAGAGCCGTGGAACAGGCTTCCCAGGGAGGGTGTGGAGTCTCCTTCTGTGGAAATAGTCAAATCTCCAGAGGTCCCTTCTAACCCTTACTACTCTGTGATTACATGATTTCTTCTTCTGTATCTTCTCATTCTCTGCAGGCTAGACTTTCTACTGTCTCCTTTTTTTTCGTTTTTCGTTTGTTTGGTTTTGCTTTAGCCTTTTTCTCCCAGCTGTTGTCCCTTGGGACAACTTCTCATGCTGTGCAGATGCCATGAGGAGCTGTTTAGAGCTCAGGAAAAACAGACTCTGGCAGACAAGAATGGCAGATGAGTTCCGGGCAAAGCAGCTGGTTTCGGAGCCAAAGCTGGACAGATTGGTCTCAAATCCATGGGCTGTTGCAAGTGTGATCAATTACTGTTCACATGCTCTGTTGGGTCAGAGCAACCTGTTAAGGGATCAGAACATACTCAGTACAAGCAATATCTTGAAAACTTAACTGTTGCACTTCAACAAATCTCAGGCCAGTTTTCAAAGGTTTATTTTGTCAGACTTTGACAGGACTTGGAAAAAGATTCAGCGCTAATACAAAGATTATCCTCTGCCGATGTTCAGCTACTGCTACAAAGCATAGAAATGCGAGGAAACCTGACCAAAAATATGAGTATTAAAAAAACACTATAAATTTTTTTCTTTTTTTTTGTTAGATGTGTTCAAAATGTCTGAAAGCTTTTCACTGTTTTTTTCCACTTCTAAATAAAGAAAAGTTAATCTTGAAGTGTGCACTATATTTGAAGACTTCTAGCAACCATGAACAGGAACTAAAAATTGGAAGCATCAAATAATCTTAGTATCACCTCTTTTTAATCATCCCAATACCTCTTACCCTTTATACATACTTACGTGTAACTGTGTATCTAGTGTGGCTATGCATCTATACTAAAACAGCCAATCTGCTCATTTTTAATTTTGTTACCGCTACAGACAGGGACTAATTCTACTCGGGTCTTACATAGCATAGGCAGTATTGGAGTGCCAGTTCTTAGTGAGCACTTTCCTTTGCCTCAAAGTAGAGGAAACAATAAATGGAAATAGACACTTTTTCAGTGATGTAAACTAGGCTAAAAAGGATTAAGAACATTATTGGAAGAAAATACTATGAATAAAATATAGATATTTGTAGAAGCAACATGCATATTCCTCATATTACAAATGCTAAAATGTTACTTTTTGAAATAGGATTTGAGAGGCCTATACTTCACGGACTATGCTCCTTTGGGTTTGCTGCTAAAAACGTCTTGAAGCAGTTTGCAGATAATGATGTGAACAGATTCAAGGCGATCAAGGTCTGTGTGTTCATTCTTTGTAGTTAATTTTCTTGATTTTTCTGGGTTTAGTGGAAATAATAAATTCTTTGGGGGGGAAGAGACTTTTGCAGTGTCTTAACTGCCACAATTGCTTCTAGTTATTGCTACATGCATTTTAATGCCTCTATGTTTACTTAAATATTTAGGCTTTCTACATTGCAGGTTGACTTATTTTTGGTTTTTTTTTCTCATTTCAGTGGAGTCTATGCTTTTAAGCTTTGCACGTACATATGACAGATCTGCTCACACACCCTCCCTTTTTTCTTTTTTTTTTTTTATTAGGTTCGCTTTGCAAAACCAGTCTTTCCAGGGGAAACTTTACAAACAGAAATGTGGAAGGAAGGAAATAGAATCCATTTCCAGACCAAGGTCAGAACACACTCACCATTGTGGCCTTTAGAAATGATGTGTTGGTTACAAGGCTGGGGCATGGAAGCAAAAAAAGTGGCTCATCAAGCACACCATTGAAGAAGGTTTTGTAAAGAAATTAAGTGAATAGAATGAATTATTTTTACTTATGGTGTCACTAAGATTCCAGTGAAAATACCATTTATACTCATAGAACATAATATGCTCCTTATATTAAATAATATGAGAACTCATTTCATTGTATTGCATTTTCTATGTTTGTCCACTGTGGAAGAGCAAAAAGCAGTAATTCTCAGGTCAGCATAGTCTGTACTTGTTTTCTGCAGCTAATCATAACCTTGTGTATGCAAGTTTTTTTAACATTCGTTTATCTTGAATCAATTCCTGATAGTTTATACATGTAAACTTCTATAAATCTGAGTTAAACTTAAACTGCATCACATGGAACAACTTAAAAGTGTAATTTTCATAGCAGTTGGACATAGTTACTACAGTGAAACAGAGTTTACAGTTTTATAAATTCAGTTTTTGCATTATTCTATTTTCTTTGGCATCGTTAGCATTTTGTGTGGGTATCCTGTAATTCTCTCCTACTCTTGGTAGGATACTTACTGGAAGCTAAGGGTAATATACTCCATGTAGACACAAAAAGTAAATTCTCATTGCTTCTGTTGTAGCATCCTGTGATCATGTCACTTTCTTAAAACTATGATTCACTACTGGTATTAGTCAATATGTGTGACTGACATATTTGTCAATATGCAGATGCAACTTATATTGCTTTGGCTGGCCCAAGTTTTGTAACCCCATCTCTGTAAAAATGTAGCCAACTGTTGACTAGTGAGTACAGCAGCAGTGATAGTTGCAGCTGCAGGGAGGACTGGGCAGGGAAAATCAAATGAGGAAACGAGGAGAGTCATCGTAAGGGCGTAAGATTGCTGTTCTCACAGGGACACATCTTTATGGAATAAATGTTGACTGAAGGAGGTAAATTTTGCTTGCAGACCTGATGGGTGTTAGCAGCTATAGAATTTCAGAATAACAACAACATCAAGGCTGGTATGTAAAACTCTCCATCTCTGGTTACAAATATGTAAGCAGGATGGTTTGGTGCCTCAAATGAGCTTTGCATATTACTGTACTAGAGGTGGTGTAGCTGTATTTAAAAGGTACTACCACCCAGTCCTGACAGAATTTCTAGACTTCAGGTATTTACTTTTGAGGGTTTGCACGTACAGTGTAAATTAACAGAATATCATTATATGCTTCCAAGCCCTTTGGAATTTGTGAACAGAGTGGGATGTTCTGTTGTGTTTAAAGGCTGGACTTGTCATTATGCTTGGTTTAGTCATTGCTATTATGTAGAATTTTGGGGGATTTTGTTACAGGTCTTTTTTCCACAAATGTGGTGTAACTTACTTTGGAGAAAAATGAAAATGTTTAATGGGATTATGGAAAACCACCTTGTTTCAGCAGTTAACAAATTGTGCAGAATTCTGTTTTTTATTACATGTTGGATTAGTCTAAAGTAAAGCCATCTTTGCACTGCTAATAAACTCTGGTTAAATCAAACTAAAAGTAGACATATACTTCGATGTGCTGGTTTAAATCCATCTTCAGCATTGTCTGAAGTGCAGTGGCAGCAGGTGAAAAGCTCTTAGGCACTATTTGAATAATTGTCATTTTGTGGTCTTTCTGTATTAATTTCCCCTGAGCAATAAGATAGGCTGTGATAGTGGGTATCCCTCTGCCTTGGCTATTTATCATATATCTCTACATGCATTGTCAGTGAATCATTTTGCAATCTTCTGTTTGCTGCCATAGGTCAGAATGGTTTTTCAGACCACTTAAAAAGATAATGCCAGAATGAAACCAAATCTCTTCTCTGACTTAACTATTTCAAAAAATTAAAACTGAGGGGCATTCAGGTATTTTTCATCTTTCTTCTTGTAATCTTTCTGGTTTTACAATACTTAAAAAATTTTTCCTAGTGCAAGTTACAGTGTAAGGCATATGGAGATAGTGAAACTGTCTAGATGAACTCTTTTGACCACTGCACATCTACCACAAGCAAAAACATTTTAGAACACTATATTTCTCAGAACTGTTCATGAAGTAACATTAACAGTAAGTTACAAGACTGGATGTAAATTTTCAGATAAATAAGGTTTTCCTACTGTTTTGTGAACAAAAAAACAGCGATATATAGGTATAATTCTTTAAAAATCAAGTAATTATATCATTTTAAGATCTGTTTGCAAAGCATGGTATACCAACTTGCCTCAAGACTACAGTGCATTTATGGGGTGGTTTTTTTCACTCTGGAACTTTTATCTTTTCTCTTTTCTTAATCTCTGATTTTGAAATGTAAGGAAGACTCTTTGGTTCCCCTTCTGTTGTGATTTTTGTGTGAATATGTTACCTCTTTAATGAAATTTTTTTCCCCCACCGCAGGTCAAAGAGACTGGAGAAGTTGCTATTGCAGGGGGCTATGTGGATATAGTACCAGCCTTGGATAAGTCTTCTGCTTCAGAGTCTCCAAAGGTAGGGGGAAGCAACAGAAATCTTAACTTGCAAAGCAGCATAGTTAGGCTTTATTTTTGTACAAAACACATGTAAAAATACTTAGATCACTTACAAGTCTTATTTGCAGTACTTAGATGAGTATATGAATTAAGATATGTGAACACACACATTTTGTTTAAGGTACAGAGGTTCATGGATCTATTTCAGGGGAAAACTACAGATGTTTTAAGATACACAGGATGGCTGATGAATTTTGAAGTTCTCGATGCCAGCTGAACTGCCAGAATAAGCATTGCGCTGTATGTTACAAAACAAGTGAGGCATACACCAGTGAGGGCCACAAGTTTTGAGCACTTCATGAACTTAAGAAATTAGTCCCTATAATTTGGGGCTGTAGCTGTAAAATAAGCATTTTGTTTTTATCTTGTGGATGTTACAGGCCTCAAACTCAATGTAAAATGTCAACTTATTCACACACACAGTGTGTGACCTTTCTCAATTTTTTCAGAGACACATGGGGAGAGTGGCAGGAAAGCATTAGAAGAATGGAACAAATGAAAATGAGATCGTGTACTCATAGAAAAGAACAGTTATGCCATCTAATCATTTTGAAAGGAGGCTTTAATGGCTGTTTATGCATGTGGTTAGGCCTAACACATGATATGCACTTTGTATTATATGTATTTTAAAAAATTCTCTGCATGCATGCATTAAGCCTTGGGTACTGGACTTGCCACAAAAGATGGAATTGTACATGCAATGCTGAGGATGTTTTGAGTTCTTAATGTGGTCCAAAAGACACGGGTGCGCAGTGCATTACCTTAATAAACTACATCTTTTTCCCCATTGATTCCTGCCTGTAAAGGATGAAACTTTAAAGCATTAAAGTTTATGAAGTATGGAGATAGTGGCATTCATATAAAGCTTGTGATATATTTCTGGAACCTGTTTCTTTTTGCTAGCTTTGTTTAGTCGTCGGGCATTCTGAACTCTTGCCAAATCTGCATTTGAAGTTCAAGCACATAAACATTAGAACTTTTCAGTGGAATAATTGTAGAGATTTTTTTTTAACATGGGCAGAACAGGGGTTTTTCTTTAAGCTTACTATGAAAATTAAAGTGCTTTGGCAGAATTTTGCTGACAGAGGTAGACCTCCACCAAGGGAAACTAGCCTGAGTGAGTGAAGATTGGCAAATTTAGATGTCATCAGGAACTCTTATGTAACGGAAAACGTGACGCTTAATTAAAGAGGTGATGAAATAGCAGCATGAGGAGTATTGCGTTCTGGTGTACAGGTAGGTACAGCAGAACAACTAAAGCTATGAAAGCTTCTTTGCTCTAATTCCAGCTATGTGAAAAATGTCACCGGCACAGCTTCTTAAAGAGTAGCATTTTATCCAGTACAAATATTTGTTAAAGAAAGACAATGAAAGGCTTGCAAAATACTACTTTTGAAAAAGTTGAAAATGTAAATGTAGCTAATCCCCCTCTTAAATGATAAACACGTTGTATCTATGCTGGAGTTGACTGTGTTCATAGTACAGTATGTTTTGAACATCCTTCATGTCAAGTTAAAGTAATGTGCTGGTAAAAATACATTTGTGGTCTAAAAACTAACATGCCATTCACCATGGAAAAAGTTGCAATGATTACCCTCCAAAGGGAATAAAGGGCAATTTAGAAGCCCTTAAAACCTTCATTATAAAACATATCTTAAATCGTAGTGATAAATGACAAAAACTGCAAAAGCAAGATTTGAAATAATTCTCAAGGAGGAGCCCATGAAGCATTTTCTGCTTGAATGTACTCTTTAATGGTGACAGTTGCTAGAGGTGATTATTTGTGGTGGAAGAAATCTCAATTGCATGTAATAATTCTGCAGTGGAGACCTTCCTGGACACAGTACTTGAACTAATACACATATTTAGTAGTTTTTTAATGGAGTATCAATTTTCAGTTCTTCATACTCACTCTTTTTTTAAGACTGCAGGGCTGCAGTGTGAGCTTGTGTTTGAAGAAATTGCTCGTCGTCTAAAAGAGTCTGGAAATGAGCTGGTAAAGAAAGTAAATGCCATATTCCAGTGGGACATCACTAAAGATGGAAAAACAGTAATACAGTGGAGTAAGTTGTAGCTTTTATATAGTGTCCTAATACATTTTTTTAAATGAAGTGAGATTAATTATACTTATTCTAGTTAAACTGAGATCTTGGAAATAAGCATAAGGTAGTAGATGAATATTCACTGGGACCTAAATATATGAATGCATACTGAATGCACAAGTGACAAGGAAGTCAGGTGAAGTTCTATAATGGCAGTTACTAACCTTTCTAGGAACATACTAATGTAACTTGCTTATTTAGATGTAGGCATAGGCAATCCATCCTCTAGAACTTTAGTGCATTTTTATTTACCTTTTTCAGAATGGGTCACCACTGCACTCATAAGAGCAGGCTAAATTAATCTGCTAGGAGATGTGTGTTACAGTAATTAGTCTGCTGGTGATGTACACGCAAACTAATCTAAAACAAATAAGTATTTATTTCTACTGCATTGTTACAGTCACTTCAGTGAAAATATAGCCCAGTTTGTTTCCATTCAGATTTTTTAAGATCAAGGTTTAATGAAGTTGTAATGATTCTTAACCATCCTTTAAGCATGGGAATGGGTTGATGAAGAAAGGCTAAAGCTTGTAATAGCAGTGGGTCAGACAGGAAGTGTTTCCTGGTAAAGTGGATTATATCAGTATATGAAATGGTCTGACAAGGGCAAAACTACTGCCTCAGAAAACTTATTGTGTTCAGTTTCTACGGACACGTATTGGAAAAAGCAGTCTAATTTTAGTAATTGGATATATTTCATCGTCTTTGGAATCATTCCATTTTTTCGGTGATGTGTCCTTAATGGTGTATTACTAGACCGTAAAGTTTTTCCAAAAGGGTAAACCATAAACCATACAAACCAAAGGTTTGTAACTTCCAGGCATTTGCTTTTCTGTGGAGAAATGCAAGTCTTGGGGTCAAGTCTGTCACTTAGACTGCTTCATTTTGATTCATCTCAATGGTTGGATCGAGTCAGAACAGTTTTGGGGGAGATACAGAAGAGGTGGGCTGCCCTTTACAGCTGAGGGGAGACTGACATGTTGGTAGGTCAGATCAGGTCTGCAATGTGCTTTGTCCCATGGACTGTGACTCTTTTTAAGTATTGTTGAGTCTGCAATGTCTGTTCTCAGTAAATGGATACTGTGTTTAAGAAGCTGCTCTTCCTTTTACAGAGAGGTTTAGAAACCTGTAATTTCACTATCTCTTTCCCCAATGTTAACGAGCAGAGGTTTGGAGTAGCAAGACTGCTGTTAAGTTTCAGGGAAAATATCGTATGTAGGTCGATCGAGATAGTTCTGTTCTACCTGTATTGCCTTCGAAGCAATTTTTGAGGGATAAGGGGTGATTTCCACTTGAATAGCAGTTAATCAATATATTGAATATACTTGTGTAGATTTTGCAGGCTGAGTACCTATACATCATAATGAGAGAGTGGTAAATACTGCATAATTCAGCTCAGAAGATCTGTCTTAAAAGTCATTACTGCTCTTAATCATTCCTGCTGTCTGCAGATTTCCACTTTTATATTCAGTAATTGAAATGATGGCCATGCTTAGAACCTGGACAGCAGGCTTATGAAGTCTTTCCTTACATTTTTAGAACATCTATTAGAAGTGCATAGATTAAACTCCAAAACGCTTAAAGTGGACAAGAAACTATCTTCAAGATGATTTATCATTGTCTTTAATTTTGGAACTGCTTTG
Organism: Phalacrocorax carbo; assembly: GCF_963921805.1. Lineage (NCBI taxonomy): Eukaryota > Metazoa > Chordata > Aves > Suliformes > Phalacrocoracidae > Phalacrocorax > Phalacrocorax carbo. The sequence goes on along the minus strand of NC_087548.1, from coordinate 66,734,988 downwards.
TTTGTCACCTAAATTCAGTATTATGTATGTTCAAAGAATGGAGGGACAAATCAATGGAAGAAAAATCTGATGAGGAGTGTTCAAGACATGAACAAAATTTCTCACTCAGGAATACCTTAAGCTGCAAACTGCTGAATGCAGAACAGGCATATTTAAAGATTTAGGCCTGAGCAGTGGCTTTACCTGCCTCATAAGGCATGTCTCATAAGTCTGATAAGACCGTGTTTCAGTAGAGGGGAAACAGGTGGATGTTTTTGCCATTGTATCCAGAGAGAGAGAGAGTACTCCTGCTTTGAGCAGATCAGGAGTCAGCCTTTTCTGTTTTACAAACAAAGCTTGTGTTCTTCTGTTTCCTACTGAAGCAATAAGAGAAAAGTAGTGCCTTCTTCAAACACTGATTTCCCTATGTAAAAGGAATTAAATAGACATAATTCTTCTTTGTCGTGTTCCCTCTGCTTCTGTTGCAATAAAAAATATCTGTACTTTTATAGAAATTTGGACTTACTTAAAGCTCCCAGTGGGATGGAGGGTGGAGGAGGTAATCTAATATTTTAAACATTTCCTGTTGCTGACTACTGTTAGGAGCTTAAATGAAACATTTCCAAAATCTTGGAAAAGTTACTGCAAATTTTTGTAAAGTGTGGTCAGTTCCTTCAAGCTTAGGTGTCAAAATACTGGCTAGTGTTTATGAATTATTGTAGTCTCTATGGTGTAGTAAATATGTAAGGCTGAATGTAAATATCTAGGTGACGAGAAGGGCATCTGTAGAAAATGTTGCCTGCTTTTCTCATCAGGAATATTTGTATGTGAGTATTCCCATTTTGTATCACTTTTTCAAATAATTTTCTGTGTCATCTGATGGTTTTCTGGATATTTTTGTGTGTCTGAAATTTCAAGCAGATGAAGAACGAAGAAAGCAGGATTTGGTTAATATCAAGAAAAAAATAATTAAAATTAATTTTTTATTAATAATTTAAATATTAAATTGTAATATTAAAATAGTTATGTAAAATCCCTGGCAGAGTCTTATCAGTTGTGATAACTCTCACAGTTTGTCCTTCTGTGGATTGATAGCACACAATGACACACAATGACACAATTCTGGTCATTAAAAAAACCCCAAACAAACACAGCACAAAAAAAGACCTTTCAGGGGCAAGCACTCAAGATTTGTAAGTAATAGCAAGTTTAATTCCTTTTGCTCGTTTGCATATGTTATTATTCAGTATTCAAGAGCATTATCATGTATTATCTATTCTACCAGATGCTACCATAATTCATTTTGCATGGTGAATGTGGAGGAGAGTAGGAAGACAGCTTTCTTCCAGTTAAGATATTGTTGATAACCCAAAAGATTTCTGACAGATTTTTGTATGGTCATCACAAGACTTTTGTAATGCACATGAACCACGACAGCCGGTTTAGAATATGTAACAGTGACAGTTCCATTTGCTGACTTGAATGCTTGACTTTTCTGTTGTCAATGGAATGGAAGCTTCTGTACATAATTAGAAATTTTAGCCTTTGATAAATTATTTTTTTACTTTAAAAGCAGAAGGTGATAGTAAGATGTTACTTTTGCAATAGCTTGAGTTTAATTTGGTGTCACTATTTTGACTCGTTTCAAACCTGCTTCAGATTTTAACGATAGTCAACTCTGTCAGTAGAGTTGCACTTCTTTACACTACATTTAAATTTGGCCCACTGATTATTAGTTGATCTTCTGTGTACAATAATTTTAAATTGGTTTTGTAAATGTTATGCCGTTAGATAATAACAATCTTGAATTATCTTTCTCTTGAAGTAAAATTGCTATTTTGAGAGCTAGATTCCCTAAAGTACATAGCTACAATAAAACAGAGGAAAATATGACATTAAAATTAATTCAGAATTTGGTTCCTTTGGATAAATATTGCATATTCCTTCAATGTATGGCCAAAATTCTTGACATGTTATCACTGAAACAACTGAAATGTGAGGAGGTGGATTATTTGGGTGTGGAGGGGAGTGTGTTGTTTTAAGCCTTGAGTTGATGCTGTTTGTTTCATTATCTCTTTTTAGGCCTCTCTTTCTAAGGGCCTCCCAGGCCTTTACAGGCAGTGGTTGTGGTTCTCTGGGGCCACCTGCTAGGCCTCTGTCCCTTACTAAATTTGTTACATAGTTGTGCTGGTTGTCTTTTAATTTTTTCACTTGTCACTTTTGCACAACTTTGTGCTGTAGTGAAAACTGTAGCAATTGACAGCACTAGAAACAATCTGTGCCCCACAGCTCATTGCTGTCTTACTCAATGATTGTAGCTCCAGCATCTTCTGCTAATGTCCTTGAGCCTCTTAAGGTCTGGGAGGAGGCTGGGGTGGAAGCAAATGCAAGAAAGCAGCAGTATTAAGAACCGCTGTGAAATTTATTCTCATGTACACAGTTGTCCTGGTGTTTTCCAGACTTTCAGGAATCAAAAGTTTGTTGTTTTTTTTTTAATTATTTATATTAACTTTTAGTGTTTTGTTTTAACTGCAACGTAAACCTTTTGATCTCTGTTCTCTGCAATAAGCCACAATTTTTGTTTATTACTTTAAATGAAGTGTGATTTGTGAATTGGGTTTAGCTTTCGTTATTACAGAGACACTTCTTGATGGTAACACTGATACTAGTAACACTAGTCTGTGTAATTAGTGATGACCTTTACTTTTATGTAGTTCTCTGTGGATGATGTGAAGCCATGGGGGGTATAGAACCATTGACCTTGCACTCAGGATCTGAAATTTTGCACAGCTCATTCGCCATCTAAACAATGTTCAACTGCAGCCACTGACAACTGGTCTTAATTAGTAGTATTTCTTTATAGAAGCAAGCTGTTCTAATTTAAGAGGATGCTGAAAATCCTTTTAAGAAGATAAAGCAATACAGATTTTGGAAGTATCAAAACTTAAGGAATAAGCTTAGCAGTAGTGGAGCTATCTTTTCTAATTTTGTAACAAAACTCTTAATTGAGACACCCCCCCCACACCCCCCCCACACCCCCCAGCTTTGACTTCTCCAGTTGGCTTCACTACCTAAAGCATGTTTTTTGCTCTCTCCTGCATATTTATTACTGTACAACAATTGCCTTTGTTTTCAATGGCTATAAAATATTTATCTTTTTTTTAGAGTTAAGCTACTTCATTTCAACTTCTTTTTCCATAGAGAAAAGACATTGCCATTGAGATTTGTTAGCTGATAGTTAATCGCTCTCTAGAACAGTACTCTGAAGAGTTTACCCATCTGTTGCTTTTCATCATGCATCTGAAGGCGCTGCTGAAGGCAGAAGATACTTCTGTTCCTTTCCAGTTCTCAGAAAAATAAATCTTTGTTAGGAAAACTGGGGAGAAATCATTACGTGAATTTGACTGTGAACATCTGACAAATTACAGCGAAACTGCTTAATAATTTATGACGTGATATAACTTCAGGCAATGAAGAGTGGGTGACACTTTGTTTCATTTGCATTGAGGATGAGTCTTACATTACAGTTACTTACCCTCTGTAAAGCACAATAAAACCCATACCAAAACAAATAAAAAAGTCTGACCCCTTGATATTTCTCTGGTAAAGCAAAACCTGTGCCCCAAATCTTAGATTTTCAGGCTATTTGGCTACCTACTGTAGAATGTCAATGTCTGATGTTTTAGCCCGTATGTGTATAACATTTTTGACCTTTTTATTATGTCTCTGATAACAGTGTCTTATGGACAATAATAATTTATAGATATTTAATTACTGTAATATAACACGTATACAAGTAAAAACAAAAAATTGAAGGATAACTACTGTTTAATCCACTGAAACTGCTTGATTCTGCTTTTCTGCCAGGTGTGTAATACTAAAATTTTACATATTTAAGAAGTTACTTGATTTTTAAAAGGGACTTCAGCTTTAAGTTTCATTTGTGTTGCTACACACAGTATTGAGTACCACCACACCAGTGTTTCCAACTTCTGTTCTTGTATGAAGCGGATCAGCGATGTGAATGGCTAGAAGAGCTGTTACTATAGCAGCCACAGAGCTGCTGTTCTCAGGAACAAAGAACACCGGAGATACCTTTAAGCTACTCACGTGTTACTGGCAGCAGTGGAGCTGCAGTAGCTGTGTGCAAGGTAGGTGCCTGGCAGCCGCCCAGGTCACCAGCCACCTGAGCACTGACACAGCTACACCAGTACCAAGTCATTACCAAGCTGGCTGCTGCAGTTGTAGTGCAGCGTGCAAGCTGCGGTGACAAGACAGTGGCTATAACCATAGAGACATGTATCGGGGAGATATGTGTGGAAGACATACAGGAGACTTGGATCAAGACTGTTTCCTGCTACAGCAGGCAGCTGTGTTATATAGCTTTATCTCATATAGTTGTATTTTACAAGGAGGTACCATGTCTGATCATTTTGGAAGGCTAGAATTTTTCTGCTCTGATGACTGGAATCTGTTCTGGTATTCGGCTCATTTCTTTCATTGCTAGTTTATATCCATTTGTCCATGTGCCAGTGCTGTAGTTTAGTCTCAGCTGTCATCTGAATACCCTAGGCTAGGTGTACACCAGGAGGCAAGAAAAATGATTGTATATGTTTCTAATACTTTTTTTTTTTTTCCCCTGCAAAAAAATGGGTGAGCAAGTTTTTGGGGTAGTTTTCCATTCTCTGTAAGGAGGGGGAGTTCCTTTCCCTCTTTAAAATACCAACAAATGATATATTTTGGATCACTCATTCTCCAGTGTGATTCACCAGAATTTACCCATTAGGGCTTACGTATTAAATTTCAGTATTTCATTTTCTCATGCTAGTTTCTTTGGAGTTTTGGGTGGCTTTTTTTTTTTTACTGCTTTCATTAGACATGTCATAACTCTTTCATGATAAAGCTTAAAAGAAGGGGTGGGTCAGGTAACTGTAGAAGGTCCTTCACATTTTGGTGAAAAAGACAGTATTTTTTTGTCACAGAGCTCTTCTCTTTTGTGGCTGCTCTGTTCTTTTTTCTCTTTTTTTTCCTCAGCAAAAATTGTAGCACCCTTTAAATAGAATAAAGAGAAATGGAAATGGTATTTTCATATTTTTGGGAAAAGAACATGCTATTAGATTGAGCCTTTTTTTTTTTTTTTTTTCTTAAGGATTTCTAATAAGTTTTAACTTGAGATGGGTTAAGGATTGGATGTGATTAAATGTAAGTTTTGCCTACGGTGTCACGATTATGCAATGTTTACAGGCATATCTGTGCTTTGAGAGATTACAGTTACAGATGTGGATTGATAAGCGATGCTCTTGAGACTTAGATAGGAAATTGAGAAGGAGAACAGGGATTGTAACAATGTTAAGTATGTACTCTATCCAGATGAAAATCTTAGGAGTTGTTAGAACTTGCCTGAGTCACTACGACTTTTTAATTCTAACTCTTTGCTGTCTAAACTTTACACTGCTGAGACTCATGGATGAGTATTACCAACAAGATCTATCAAAACTGCTTTTCTAGCCAGTGCTTAGAGAAGGAGAAGAGTGTCTGCTGCGTCCTGGGAGATGTTACATCAAGCTTTCAGCATCTGGGTTCCCTTCTGAAGGGTAGCAACAGCCAAAGTCATTAATGCATGCAAAGTGAAACACAAGAAGAGAATCATGCTCTTTAGGTTTCTGAGGTCCAGAAGTAATTTAAAATAATTAAGAACTACAATCCTAGAAAACCATGTGTGTGTTTTGTGAATTTATATGTGGGGCTTGCTGACCACTGCTTTTTGGCTCAAGGGGAGCTCGCTTTGGCTACATTGGTATGGCTCGTAATATTGCTAGCATTTGAGCAGAGGTATATTTTAAAAGCACATTGACAATTAAGTTTGGTTAACTTAGTCTGAGGAGCCCGTAACCACTGTGAAACTTGCATTCCATGATTCAATAGAATTTTTTGTTTTTTAAATAATAGTCTGTGCCTGCATAACCTGCAGGAGCAATGTTTAAAGGCTGGCTTACAATGTTAGACTGTGTGGTAACCATTTTGGATCAAAATAATGTTACACAGCTCCTACCCACAAACATAGAAAGTATAGATTGTTCCTCTGGTGCTCAGTAATTTTTTTTTCTTTCTTATCCTTTTATTGCGTCAAGTTAGTGATGTCCATTAAACCTGCTCCTGACATAATAATTTCCCTTAAAATCAAGTGGATAATAATAATGTCACTTCTCACTGAGCATCATTGTATACTTCATTCCCCTTCTAGTTTTGTTATAACTGGATAAATATTACTTAAAACAGACTTCTGAAAATGAAAGACTTAACTCGGACAAAAGCTATTCCCAGTCTGTATAGTTCATCTTAGCCCTTCAGAAAAATTATTTGGAAAAAAATACACGACATAGTTTATACAGAAATAAGTATCCCTGGTTAGGCTAGTGTCTTAAAATTTGTCAACTAAGAGAAACCAACTCACAGTATTACCGTTGGTCAGGCAGCCATGACTCTGTGATTAGAGATGTCATGTCCTTGCAGGAACATGCCTTTGAATCATATTTTGGTTTGTGCTTGAAAAGCTGTGGGGGGATGAAGAGGAAAAGGTGCAAAGGGAAAGATTGGGAATTTGAAAAATCTGCCAAATCATTCACAGAGCACATCCTGTCAAAACATTCTTCTAATATTCTTCTAAACAAATGGCACAACATGTGACAGTGTTAGCCCTGTGATAGATTATTTTAGCAGGTCATTTGGTGTGGGAAAAGAACACACTGAAGTTTCAGGCACTTTGAGGAATTTTTGGCTTTCCAGAAGAAAAAGACAGATAGTTGGCAAGGCTTTAAATGCTCTTTGCGTGAAGCAGAACAGGCTATATTGCCTGTGGGGCAGAACAGGAAAAATGCAGCACCATGTTTGAACACCACCACATTTGCTTTCTCTGAATATAGGGTGCTGTTTTAAAACATTAGAGTGTAGTTACTAACTTTAACATTTTTGCAGTAATTGCACTAATTAATATCTTGTGAATCTTAAGTGTTGTTTAAAAATTATTTTTGCCACCTATGCAAGGATTTTCAAATGGCAGTCCTTGCTGTAAAACCCGGCCCCCTTAGTACAGGAATAATTTTTTTCTATTCTAATCTCAATTTCTGTCATTAAAGAAGAAGAACAATGAAAATGCTTTTATTTTCTAAGAGGCTCTTAGTTCAAGATTTATGTTTAGACCAGATGCTTCATAATAATAGATAAGGAGAGTAGTGTTGTTTAGACTGAATTTTATTTTTTTTCTAAATAAAGCTATCTTTGCTGCTTCTTCTCAGCAATTGACCTAAAGAATGGCTCTGGAGCAGTGTATCAAGGACCTGCAAGAAGTTCTGCTGATACCATCTTCATTCTCTCAGACGAGGATTTCATGGATGTGGTACAAAAAAAGATCAATCCCCAAAAGGTAAAACCTGTGCATCAGACATACTCAGTTACATGGGACATATTATTTACCTTAAATCAAGCTCTGGTTTGTGACTGTTTGCATTCCAAAATCTGCAACAGTGGATGTTTTGACAGTGCAAACCAGAGTCAGCATAAGTCATTATCTTATGCTGAATTAGTCAGAAGATATGATGAGGAATTTATGCCGTCTTTATCATCTCGAGACAAAGATACCTCAAATGACATAAAGCCTGGAAGTACAAAGTTGTTCATTTGTTTCCTGGCACTTCGCAATATATGATTTGCAAGGTGAGGGTTTGTCAGTTTGATCAGGGTGTTTTGACTGGTCATGTTACAGGAAGTGGTATTTGTTGCAGTGTTCCAATTTACTGCTACTACTACAGAAGAGAGAAATCTTGGACAATACATGCATGCAGATCCATTGAAACTGGTCAAAATATACCCATACTAGGTAGATTTAAAGGGAAAGAAAGATTTAATAAAGGTGTGTGATTTGGGTCTGCACTTTTAGCTTCTTAAAACTACTAATTTTACTGATTAAAATGGCTTGTGTAAAAGTAAATTAAACTGTCTCAAATTTAATATGTCAGCTTACAGATTAAAGCTTGAGCAAATGAAAACTTTAATTAAGCTCATCATATATCAAACAGTTCCTTTTCTTTGATCCTAAGCAGAAGTTGTTGGAGACTTTGATTGTAAAATTGGAGACTAATGATGATGGCAAATGTTTGTTGTAAGTCCTACATACCACATGAGTAAAATCCTTTGTGACCCTTGGTATACAGCAGGCATAAAGCATAAACAAACAAGATGTTGATGTGTAATCTTCAAAATGCTAAAGAACAGCAACTGCAATTCAGGAACGTTATCTGTTCTTAGGCATTAGTTTTTCCTTTGAGTTTCTGTGAAGTTTTTAATCTAAAGAAGCTCAAAGCATCTATTCAAATTCTTTTCTGCTGGCTCTCTCTATTCCTTATTTGAATGTATTTCAAGTTAATGGAACTATGCAAAAGCATGCTGTTTCAGAACTTTCAAAGACCTTTCAAATTGCAAAGCCACAGCGAAGCAAAACTAGTTTTGAAAGAATACTGAACTAGATTGAAACAGGGTATACAGCCCTTTGAAGTAGGGACAATAAAAATGTAATATACCAGCATTTCAGTGAAAATATTGGTTGATCTATGATTCTGCAAATGCAATGAAGTCTTGTTTAGTTCCTGTTTATTGTAATATGCTACGTATAAAGCCAGTGCATTTCTTTGCAGTATGTGTGTATGTATACTATGCAAGTTCTTGTTTGGATTTGTTATGAATTTGAGCGAGTAGCTGACCTTTTCCTTAAGCCTTTAATTTTTGTTAAATGGCCTTTTCAATACATTTTCTCGATTCATATAAAGTTACATGGGTATCTATAGCATAGGGAAGTGATGACTAGGAGCTTTATTTTTGTGTCCTGGTGAAGTTTTGCCATCAGTTTCTCTGGAAAAGTTTGTCTTATACCAGGAGTCCTCTGTGCTATACGTAGAGGAGAAATGGAGGCCACTGCAGTTGCTTTCTATTTATTTTTTTTTCCCCTGAGTCATAGACTTGGCCCTGCCTGCACTCTAGACAGAAAACTGTGATTCTGAATGCTGTTAAAATCGAACTTGGATGGTTTTCTGTTAATAGCCAATGGGCATTGCACACTGAATGCTTTCTCCTAGCACTAAACAACCACACTTATCCTTGGCTTCTTGTTTGGTTCTGGCAACTCCTAGGATTGTGGGTAAACAGTTGAATACGTTTTTTTTCCCCTCCTCTGCTTTTTGTAGGCATTCTTTTCTGGTAAACTAAAAATGAAGGGGAACGTCATGCTGAGCCAGAAATTGGAAATGATCCTGAAAGATTATGCCAAACTCTGAACTGCTTGATGATCTACCACAGCAGTGAAGAATTTCAGAAGATAGAAACTTCATTTAGTTCAGAACCAATGACTGAAATATTTGCAGGCTACTTAACATCAATGTTCTGATTCATTATACTTCTAATATGCAAGCTGTTTTAATTGCTGTAGACAGAATATTATTAAATGAATGTAGAGAATCATACTTTTCTCATTGCACACCTTTAAATAAAATGTATGTAGATCTTAGAGATGCGTATATTTCTATATTAATTCTGAAGAAAATTAAACCAATACACCTCTTTGATATCTCCTTTTGTGTGTCTGTCAGTTTTCATTTATATCACCTTTGATAGACTGTCTAATTTCTATGAATATAGCTGGTTTATTATTAAAACTAACATTTTTTGTCTTAAGTTCTCATGATCCCATTAATACAACTGGAAGATGGAAGTCAGTTGCATTTATTTACATCTTGTCATTATGGTTTTTTTTTTTTGTACAAGAAAAAACTCTTGAGCTTTAGCTCTGCCCACCTGATTTAGACAGTCATTTTTATATAAGGTACTCTAATAAATTACATAGAAAGTGGAAAGCATTCATTCTTTAGGGGAAGCTTTTTCATCTGAGAGGTATTACACTGCACTAAAGGCTGTCACTGTAGCCAGATTGTTCTTCGTGATTCATTCTTATGAGGGCCAGCATCATGGCAGCAGGGAAAGATATAAGAATGAATTAATTGTTTTGTACCTATGAGCAGAACTGAGATAGCAGGTGTGGCTGTATGTTCTCCTGAAGAAAGTATGCTGTTAATCACTGATTGTCACATGAACACCTGGAAATTTTATTTCATCAATATGACCAATATTTTGTGTGCGTAGTATCTGTTTTTTTCTCATTCAGACTTGTTCTATGTTGATACCTCTTCAAGAATTCAGGCCGTCTAAGGCTTGTCTCCTTAGTCAGAATGACTGAATCATTTTGCTTTTTCTTAGTTCGATGGTTTAACCCTAGCCAGCAACTCAGCCCCACCCAGATGCTTGCTCACTCCCCACCCCTCAGTGGGATCGGGGAGAGAATCAGAAGGGTAAAAGTGAGAAAACTCCTGGGCTGAGATAAAGACAGTTTAAGAGGTAAAGCAAAACCACACAGACACGCAAAGCAAAACAAGGAATTCATTCACTGCTTCCCATGGGCAGGCAGGTGTTCAGCGTCTCCAGGAAAGCAGGGCTCTATCATGTGTAACAGTGACTTGGGAAAACAAACGCCATCCCTCCAAAGGTCCCCTCACTTCCTCCTTCCCCCAGCGTTATATGCTGAGCATGACGTCATATGGTGTGGGATATCCCTTGGGTCAGTTGGGGTCAGCTGTCTCAGCCGTGTCCTCTCCCAGCTTCTTGTGCACCCGGCAGAGCATGGGAGGCTGAAAAGTCCTTGGCTAGTGTAAGCACTTCTTAGTAACAACTAAGTCATCTCCACATTATCACCACTGTTTCCAGCACAAATCCAAAACATAACCCCATACTGCTCTACCATGAAGAAAATTAACTCTGTCCCAGCCAAAACCAGCACACTTAAGAGGATGGATTCTTTTTTTGTCCCAAAAGTGAGAGGTACATCACCGCCCTTACTGTGTCAGTAGATTAACCATTAAAGAGCCTTTTGGGGCTGAAGACGAGTTTGACAGTTTGAGGATAAATTGTACATGTTGTGATACTGAGTCAAATTGTCCACAAATTTATTTCTTCATAGCTGTACTATCAGCCAATATGAAACTGAAGTATCTCACATAAATTATATCATGAATAGATGGGAAACAGAATAAGTGTGATGTTCTCTAACTCAAAGATGCCATCCAGTAGAAATGATTGAAGAAAAGTCCAGATGTTTAATTTCTTCATCTGCTTTGTGGCCTGAATAGCCATTATTAATGATTGTGGCATGTTGGTTTCATCTCTACCCTGATGTATTTATCTTCAGAATGTTCTACTTGGCTAATGCTAACTAGTAGCTAAACCCATTATTGTTGAAGATAAGGCCGCTATGCTGAATATGTATCTGAAGTGATTTGGGGGGTTTGATTTTTGTTTTCATCCTAGCATGTGAAAGCCTTCTGTTCATGGTTGCTAGATTTTAAGAGTAGTATTCTCAGAAACAAGCAATAAAACCAATTATCTTTAAGGGAATCCATGCAAGGAAATGTTAGCTAGTTTGGCAGGTCGTCATTTCAGTCTGAATGATTCTCAGCTGCTTTCATCTAGAATGGTGTCATTCAGTTTCGGGGGCTCATGTTTCAAACCTGTCCCTACCTCTTCCATCCGGAGTGGTTTTGGGGAACTTCCTTGCCATCCAGGAGCAATGGTACCAGTATAGTGTTACATCCATTTCCATACAGGAACTAGAGGTGTGCAATAGCAACACACTGCATTTTTTTTTTTTCAGGGTAGCTGTTTCTTTGAATGTTTTTCCTTTGCTAGGAATAAATGCCATTACCTTGGATTGCAAAGCCCCACTTGTTTGCCAAATATCTCAAATAGCTCTTTCGTGATATTGCTAAATTCTCTAGCAAATAAGGACATTTTTATAAGCATCTTAGCAGTAAAATTCTTAACAGTGCATATACTCTGTTTAATGTAGAGGAGAGTAGGATTGCCTGCTGTTTATTGCAATATGTGCTTTATAGTGTTTTGATTAATTCTGTATACACGTAAATAAGGTGCTGTCTGGACATCAGGCTGTAGTAGTTGGAGGTAGGAATTCAGTTGTTTGTCTGTCTGGAATAATTGAGTTAGTGCTAAACGTGGTGTGAATTGGTGTGATTTTTAATCATGGCACAGTATTATTTTATTTCTCTTTTTCCTTCTCCTTACATTCATTGCAGTCTTCCTGCTGGCTTGCAATTATGTCCATCCTCCAAAAAGTAAATTGCAGTTCCACTGACGTATGTCCTCTTGAGTCATTTATGGGTCCTATAATTAAAGCAGGAGAGCAGTAAAAACGGATGGGGAAAGTTATATAAGCTTTCTGTCTATTAGTATTGGCTTCGGAGAAGCCTGTGCTGAATGTTATGCTTTCTAGTCACTGGAATTGTTCTTAATTAGTTTATTTCAGAGGAGTTCAATACACCTTCCAGCTGTCATCAATAATTACAGATAACAGCTCTTTAAATGTTGACAAGTGCATTCATAATCAGAGAATATTAAAATAAGTAAAATGGGGGAGGAGCAGAGGCATAAGAGAGAGGTAAAACTGAGCAACTTCAGACAGAGAAACTTACATGCTGCCTGCTGTCTCCTCTAAGGCTTATTCCCACCTCCCTACAAGCACCACACTCCTAAGGGTTATTTGTATTCTAGTCTGTTGGGCTGTGCTACTTGTAAAAACAACTGTCCTTCATCACTCAAGAGTCACCTTGATAAATTAAAATGCTTTTAAAATGGAACAATTTAGTGGTATAACAAGTAAAGTATTCTAAGATGGATTAAGAAGCATTTTAAAATAGTTTAATGTTCTTTTTTGTTTTAAGTAAGGCTCTTTCCTATAATGCAATATACCCTGATAGAGGTCAGTGTCACTGAAATTATATTTTCCATTACCCACCACAAGCCTTAGGGGCAGAGCAGCATTTGGAAGGTGATGACTTTGTCTTTACATGACATTGCCTCCTTCTAGCGTGAACAAAGATCTGTGTAAGGAAAGTATGAGTCTCATTGCAGTGTTTTCTTTTTGATCATAATCTTTGAAAGGGTGATGGGTGAAAGGAAATACTAATACCTCCCAGTTCCTGCAGTGTTTTTTACTTCTACTTCAGTTGGTGCAGATATTTTTCTACTCGGATGAGAATGAGTTCTCCACAATGATTCATCTGCAGTAAGAAATTCTGTCCTTTAGGCCATCACTGTATCTCCAGCAGACTGGCCTAGACAGCATCAGACATCAGCAGATCTAAAGTCAGTTAGGAAAAATACAGTAGACTATGCATATGGTTGCCTGTATATGACTTCTAGATTACCCTCATGATACAATTCAGACATTTAATCTGTCTAAAAATGAGTTCATTGAACTGGCATGAAAGAATCTTAGATCAGTGGATAGGCTGAGCTCTGTAAGAGGTGGATCTCTGTGTCTCTCACCGAGTGCTATCAAAGTTCCCGTAGTCTGCTAAATTGAATCACGTGTTCTAAGGTCTCTTGTTTCAGCAAGTCAGTGTACTGAATTCGTCATCTTTTTTAACCCATACTTCCTCTTTCCCGTTCTCTACCTGTGCCCTCTCCCATTTTGCGAGTTCCCTTGTGAGGCATGTCAGAAGGAGCACAAGCATAGATTAAGCATAGCAATGTCAGTAGTTCATGAAAACTTGCATTTGGAATGGCAAAGAACAGTCTGTTGTGGCACCTAGATTTTGAGTCTGGATCTTACTCAACCCTGAGTCAGGACAGAAATGAAGCTCCAGAAAAGTATTGCAGTTGGGATTCCAGGACTTCTGTGAACTAAGTAAAAAATAGAATAAGCAGACAGAAGTTTGTTTTCTATCCAAGTTTGTGTTTCTATGTGCAGCCCACTCAAAAAAGCAGATGTTACTATGAATGCTGGAGAAACAGTCACAGTGGACTGCTGAGGTTTGATTGCATCCTCTAGCTTTACCCAAATAATTTCCTGGTCCGGCAGGATAAAGAAGAAAAAGTGTTGGTTGTTTTTTTTTAAAAAAAAAAAAACAAAACACACACACACAAAAAAAAAAACCCACACCACAAAAAACCCCACAGAATGTATTAATTTCATACTAGAGTCTAAGAGTCTACAATCTAGTTAGTACTTCCAATGTTATTAGGACAGCAAGTTCCCATAGAAAACAGAAATTGAATTGCTGCTTGCATCGATCAGCGTGCCTAAGTTAAATCTCAAAGCACTATACAAGTATTTTTCTCTTACATTGCTTTTTTGTGTAATGTTCTTTACTCGTACTAGTTTCTCCATTGAGATGAAGCACATGAGACTCATGAAGCTGCCTGACCTTTTCACGAAGCTGCCTGACCCTTCTGTTTTCTGTTCCCCAGTGTTTCTTTTCTGGTCAAAACTGGTCTGTGCTCTGCATGGTTCAGCCTTCTGCGCTGTGAAGCTCAGCCTGATTTTTATGAACAATGGGCAATGCAGTTCTGGATATCTGCTGTAACCTTATCAGAGCTGGTAACAGCTATGGTGCTGAGAGCATCGTAATCCTGTTAGAAAACGATGATAAAAGGTAGCAGAGGCAGCAAAGTTTCTGACTGAATGTAATATGTGTGGGTTTTTAGGTGTTTCTTCTTTTATAAAGACAAATTGAGGCCACCTGAGGACTATATCAGGGAAAATATGACCTTCCTAGCTCAAAACATATTTTAAATGAATTTTTGATTATTTGGTTCTTCAGGGGTGTTTTTCACATATGTGACCAAGCACAGCAGGGAAAACTATAAATGTAGAAAAGAAAGGGGGTGGGGGGCGAGCCCCACCTGTCATTTTTCATTTTCTGAGGAAAAAAAGAGATTTTAGATGTGAAATACATTCCTTGTCTGGTCTGTGACCCGCATCAGCGATTCAGTTGGGTTAAGCAAATGCTGGTAATGGTCAACAGTGACAAAGCTCCAGTTTGGCTTTAGGAAGTTCTTCTGATAGATGATCTTATTCACATCTTAAATAAAATCAAATGTCTGGTCCCCTGCGATCATTCAAAGTTAGAGTGGGGTTTTTGGGGGTTTTGTTTGTTGTTTGTTTTTTTTTTTAATAGAGATGTGTTTATCTGCATGACTTTTGCAACTTCAAGTTTGGTGATTAATTCCAGGCCACTTAATGAGTCTGCAGTTTCAGTAGTTTTCTTGGTCAGCCTAATATCTGAGGCCAATGTTGTTTATTATCAAAACACCTTATTTTAAAAGGAAATGCCAATTTATGGTCAGAATGTCATGCTTTTATTTACTTTTTCACTATTCCAAAAGGACTGGTGAAACTGCTCTTCAGTGGTCAAGTGCTCTGTTAAACAAGTGCCTGCTTCATGGTGTGAGATCATATGATGGCCTCTTGCTGTTCCCTAGCAGAACTGTGATTAGTGAAAGAATTTCCATGGTTATTTATGGCGGTTCCTGTAAACATTGTAGCCAGTCTTACTAAGCTAGGCTTTGAGAGTCTCCAGCACACAGGTATTTGGGGGAACTTTCTAATGAAGGTCAAGGAGACCTAAGGAAAAAAAACCTTTTTTTTCTTTTTTCCAGTGGCTTAGACACCAGAGGCTGTAATGTGTTTGATACTTAATAGGTCTCATAAAACAGAGCTATCAGGTAGCTCAGAAGATTGTAATAAAATATATACATAAGTGTGCTTCAACTCTTTAGAGCTGTTTGCAAAGCTCCACCTGTAAACGTGTTGCTGTAGCCAGTTAGTAATTTTTTTAAAATGCCTTTGTAATGTCAGAAGTCTTTAAGGAGCTTTAATCGTTACTGAGATTTTGTAGGTAGGGGAAAAATTACATAAAACATTGTTTTCTTGGGCTGATAAAATACTATCTGTAAGTAGACCAAAATTGAGACATTAACCCATACCAAACTGGGGAGAGCAGTACTCTGATGCAGTTTGCTCTTACCAAACAATTCACCCTCAAAAGAGGCCAAAAACGAAAGCAGTGGTGGGGTCTTGGATTTTGAAACCCTGCTGGGTGGTAGGTGCAGGGCCTGTTCTTTACATATAAATTTAACCATCATGAAAGCAGTCTGGCTGTAAACATCTTTACTATTCTCTGTACTACAAGAGTTTTAACATGTATATTTAATGGAGCACTCTGTCACTGTGTTGCTAGGTGATTGACAGAGACAACAACCAAAAGATGTGCTAAATTATGTCTTTTTCACTTATATTTAAGTAATTCCTGAAGGAACCAGGCTGTACTTTAACAGTGTAGTCACTGGTTTGGTTGCCTTACAGTCATTTTATGAAGCGCAAATAAAAGCAGACCACAAAAGATCATAATGACTCTGATGAATCTGCACACGTCTGCTAATGGACTGAGGAAACGTTTCTCTTAAAACCAGCTGTGTGGTTCCTGGCCTCTTGGTCCTGCTCCATGAGAAGACATTGTGCAGGCAGTACTTTTCACATGCACGCTTGGGAGTGGAGAGCCTGATTCCAGCCAGAATGGAATGTAACCCTGGATACTGAAATTATAGATTTAATAAAGGTTCTGGAAATTACCATTTCCCGCACAGTGTGTCTCAACCAACTCCTCAGTGAGTGATCTGCAGGTAGTAATTACTTGTGTCTCTCCCTCCCACCAGAGATAATGACGTACCATGTTTGTTATTAGCACCCCTTTATGCTCTGGTAGTGCCAGTCACATTCTGTTTCAAGTACTCTAATTATCATGGTTGTATTAACTCAGAATAATTATTCATATTCTGCATTTAGCTGGAAATTACTTCTGGTTCATACATGAAGAAGCAAAATGTGTTTGGACGCATTTCTGGCCTTTACTACAGATATTGGCTGGCTAATGCAAGGTTTCTAGTAAACTTAGCTGTTAAATTCTCATTAATTTCCTATTTCTATCTCTTCACACTCATTTGTTTCAACTTGTGGAATTATTGCACTATTTTGCTCTTTTATGTCCTTTTTCACAAGGAATAGTTGTCCTGTGTTACATGCAACAAATCTTATTGTTAGGGAAAAGTCATCTATGAATTTTAGCAATTCTGACTGCATTTTGCAGCAAACCTTAGCACATGCCTTTTATAAAAATTGAAAGCTTTGATGGGGAAAAAAAGAGATGTTTTCCATACACTGTGTCAACATAGTTGTTTCACTAGTCCCTTCTGTTCTTGGCTATGAATTGATATTTGGAGCCCATGCTGTGTTTTCAGATGTGCTGTGTATGCATTCCAGCCTCTTTGGTTTTACTGTCAGTAACAGTGCTTTCCTGAGAGCAGCTTTGTTATGCCTCTGTTTCCTGCCTGTAATCAGTGATTTTAGCAGACATAGATGTTTTTCTGTTTAGATTCTTCTTTATAACGATAGTTTGAAACTTCTAATGCTTCTTGCTTGGATTTTTAGCTTTTATCAGGTTTTTTTTAAGGTTATTTTGGAGCAAGGCAAACATGTCAAGTAGCTGAAGTCACCATGGCAGTACAAACTGCATTTTGAGAAACACCAATCTAAAACTTCTCAGTTGAGAAATAATTCTCTAAGGTAATTCCTATTTAGTGAAAACCTGCGGTACAGGATGGGCATGGATGTTATCAGTAATTAATAAATGGAGTGCTATAAATAATGCTTGGTTTGCTCATCACAAACACAGTATCATCACTCTCTAAGCAACAACGCACCTTTAAACAATCTATTATTTTTCTTTTTTGTGGTCATGAAGGAGTATGCAAATGTATATACGCAGTTTGAAATTCTGATTTGATTAATAAGCATTGTTATGTAGACTGGAATTAATTAAACACTACATTAACTTTGTGCGCACCCTGCATCTTGAAACTGCTGATTCCTCCTTTGACTCTTATCATATGAAGAAGTGGCATTCAAATATATACAAAGAATCCTGATAATCTCAGGTGGCAATCTCCAGTTTAGGCTGCTGGTTAAAACCTGTACTATTTCATCTGTTCAGTGATCTGGGAGCTCCTCTGGGCATATGAGACGAGGGGAGGGAGCTGGCAAGAAGGAGGGTGTGCTCTTCCAAATCAGCCTGGAATTTTAGTTGTTAATGACACAGACCTATTGTCTGTGGGAAATCAAGTGCCTCTGCTGTGGTCCTGCCACAGGTTAATGGTGTATGGAAAGCAACAAATACATTGCTTAAACTTCTGAGATCCCTGTAGTAAAAACCACCACAAAGGTATTCTAAGATACAGGTTTTTCAGATGAACATAACATCTTAATGCTGCCTTCTGTGTAACCACTTGCTTACATTTAAAGGAAGATGGAAATTATGTTGCTTGTCCAGAAATGTTATGTCTTGTGCAATTTGAATATCAATATTGTTTTCATGGTATTCTTTATGGCCAGATAATGAAAAAAAGTGTTCTGATAAAACCAAAATTACAGGCACATTACTACCTGGCATTATTCACCAAAAACCTGTTACGTGAAGGCAATGTTCTGTAATCCAAAATGAGGGAAAAGCCAGGAACTCCAGGTAGCCTGTCTACTTAGCACAGCAAATGGTTAAGCACAGTAGGACTGGACAGCAGTATAAACCATTAATATAGATGGAGTGTTTTAGCAATATTATTTAGCTATAAGGATAATAGAAGTTTTAAAGGGTCATCAAATCTTGTGTTTCTCTATGTACTCTATTATGAACGTAATTGCTTTCATTGATTGCTAGTACTGTTACAAAATAAGTGGAGTGATGCTAATCAATCATTTCAGAGAACCAGAAGAATAGGCTCTGATAATAAGTTCCTTGAAAATTTTTCTTTAGTTAAAAATCCAGCCAGGGAGGAGGGGGAATGCGATCATCCTCAGTGCTGTAGAGTGTATCTTACAGGTTCGTAGGTAAGTATTTTCTGCATTCTGGCAACGCAGTCAGAAGGAATGCTTTCCTTGGGAGGCTCAAATATCAGTATGTTTCTCCATTACTTCTATATGTGATTATGCTAAATTTCATTTTCATTCAAACACAGCACAAAAAAAGTAAAAATAAAAAAGGTTGCAGATGAATACCTTTTAACTTGAGGTAATTAAACCTACAATATTAGTTATTTTTCTAGGCTAACGTTGCTACTGGTTAAAACAGTTATTTTGCATCGTAGATTTTCTACAGTATTTGTTTTCGGAAGACACTAAAAAGGAGTGGTGTTCAGGTTTTCGTGGTGGATTTCTTTTAAAACCTCTTGCATGGGAGTTCTGGTCTTGCTTTAGTACGGATTCCTTCCTTGGACAGTAAGTACTTGCCCAGTGCCTATCTTTCTGCTGGTATTGTTTATGTAGCCTCCATTTTAATAACTTTTAAACTTATCAGAATAATGGACAAATTTGGCACACGGAAGCTACCTGACTTGCTCATGGTCACGTAACAGATGTGTAGAGCGGGTTCTTTAAGTTTCCAAAGTCCTACTGTACTGTGCAAACAACTGGGAGTTTGTTTTCTGTTTCCATTTCCCATTTTCTCAAGGGAGCCACAGTCTACAGATACCCAAACCAGAACTGTGTAAGAATTCCACTCTTTTATAAGTCTGAGGGTATGTAATAACTTCTATTAAACTGGGTCTAGAACATCTGAAAATATCTGGAAAACTTGGGCTGGAATTCTTTCTAATAATGAAAAAAATAAACTTGGGTTCCCATGCTGTGTTTCTTCATTCGTTACTCTGATCTTCTTTGTTGCATTAATAATACTCTCTTAAATATTTAAAATATTTCCCCAATATGCTGATGACAGTCCCCTGCATATCTCTTTAAAGTCATGCATAGACATCTGTCACAGAAGAACTGATTTAAAAAAGAATCTTCAGCGGAATGAGTGAAATCTGAGGGAATGTGTTATAAATCATTAATAACATGAATACATTAAATCTCCTCTAAGAGCTAAGATGAAAATTCCCTTGTTAGGCACGAATGTAGTGTTTATTTAGCAAAGGCAAAGATGATAACTACATTGTTGGAAAGACTAATTTGTTAACAATTCTAAAGTAATTTAAATGATAGATCAATTTGCAAAAATCTACATGTATTAGTCAAGATGACTGGTTTGTCTTGGTGCTAAAGTGCCCCAGGATTTCTTCCTGCTGCATGTATAATTGTTGGATTCTCCTCAAGTGGTATCATAGGTACCATGCGTAGGCGATAATGACAACTTGTTCCGTTTGTCAGTTTCTCACTGAAGCAGCCATTGATTATTATTTTCTTCCTGCATTTTACAGATTAATCCAGGATGTTAAAATGGTGCACTGAGATGTGCACTTTGTGCAAATTTTATCTGGGTCTTGCCAAGTCCCCCTGCATATCAGCAGGAAATTCAACATTTCTCACTGTTCCACAGACTAGTGAACAGTAATAGTGCACTGCCACCATCTGCATTCACATGAGGCAAATAAAATTTAGGAGATATGATCGAACTTGAGCTGACACCTTGCTGAGCTCAGAAAAATGCTCTCTTAGATCTTGGTAAAATTTGAAGAGCCTCCGCTCACGTGCTTTGTGAGTTAGAGGGAAGATTTTTATTGTTATAGTGTCTTTTGTAAGGTCTGTGGCTCTTCTGTCTTCTTAGGGCATCCTATTTTGTCTGTTTAAGATTCAGTGCCCGTATGAGAGAAATCTGCTGATAACCAGTCTTTAATTTTATTGCAGTAAACTGAGTGAGGTAGAAGCTGCATTGGGGAATGAGTAATCTTGCCCTGAAAATGAACAAACATGCAACCTGATGCTTTTCCAAATATCCTCTGTTAATAGCAACTTTCCTTTCTGTTGCAGAATTGTGAAAGTCTTACTAAAGACATACTGTATCAAATCCCACAGTGTCTTAATCTCCAGAATGGGACTGGGTTTTCTCTTCTATCTCAGAACTGGGAGAACTTGAGACATGCCTGTTATTCCTAGAGTGAACACTGCAAATCCTGTGATCTGTTGCTTTGCCTGTCCTGAGGAAGCTATCCCACTAAGCTCTGAAGGTATCTTACCAACATTTACTACTGTCCTTTTGAAGTGATATTTATTCTTTCTGATAAGGGATATAATCATGCACTTTTCTGACCTGCTGAGGTGTTTCTAGAGCAAAATCTAGGTTGGTAATTCTCAGATTTATGAAGCTGCAAGTAACCTTTTAAATAATTACTTTTCTTATTGATGTATCCTGATAGAAGTCTCCTCTCATCATGATAAAAGCCAAGGATTGAGAAATATGTTGATGACTTTCAAGTCATTGAAAGTTCATGGCTACCAAGAGTCTGTAGTGAGCCAGCACTTTAAGGAAAGAGAAATCCAAATTTGGATCAAATTAGGAAACGCCCAAAATAAGCTAGAAGACGATATAGCAATATGAGCTGTCATGAGATGGTGTTTAGTTGCCAGGTGCGGCCACATCATATTGGTTCTATCTGTACGGTGCTGTTCTTCTAATATGACAAGTATTAATATTCCCTGACTCCAGTAACATCCATTTAATTGACTTATGTATTGAGCAAATGGAAACAATCAAGTTAAAACTGTTGTGTGGCTTTGTGGTAACAATATCTGTGCTATTATCATTCTCTGTTTTGCTGTAATCACATTTACTAAAGGCACTACGGTCCCCATAGCTAACCATATTAGAGTGTAGAGAAATGGATATATTTTGCCATCTTTGATTCAAAGTGATATATAGAACAGTACTTTTAACTGTTAAATTACCTGAATCACTATTGCTTGAAAGAAAAGCTGCTTATCTGAAGGAGTAAGAAACCGTGAAAATTATATGCTCTGTTTTAATGCCCTTCCCCTTCATATTTGAAATACTTCTATTAGGGAATTGTATTTTTCCTCTGAAATATTACTGAACCAGCACCCTGGCTGGTCATGATGAACAGTTCTCTACTGGACAAGGTCAGATGTGTTTGATTGTGCGTCACAGACTGGGTGATATGATTAAAATATACCTGTCTGAGCTCCTGACAACTAAGGTAAAATCTTCTGCTTTTCGTTTTGGAGAATGGGTACGATTCATCACTGCTGTGAAAATTCAGGCAGCCTTGAAGAAGACCTTAAAGTATTTAGATGATAGGCATATTTTTATTGCAGTATTGTGCATGCTTTTCTACTCTTGTCATTTCAATACTTATGTGTAATAGAACTTCTATATTCAATGCAGGAATTTTTTAAAACATTAGGTCATACAAAATTATAATATTCATGAATGAATTATTTCCAAATGCAAAGAGATATTTCCAGTGTCTCTGCATCAGTTTGGGTAAAATTTGGAAGCCATTTGAAATGTTTTTTTGCCATACTGATCTGGATTATGAATTAATTTTTAGTGACTCTTTTTCAGCATTTTATTAATGTGTTTTCATTCTTTATATGAACAAAAGCATAGAATCATAGAATGTTTTAGGTTGGAAAAGACCTTTAAGATCATCACGTCCAACCATTAACCTAGCACTGCCCAGTCCACCACTAAAAACCATGTACCTAAGCACCATGTATACATGTCTTTTAAATACCTCCAGGGATGGTGACTCAACCACTTCCCTGGGCAGCCTGTTCCAATGTCTGACCATTCTTTCAGTGAAGTCATTTTTCCCGATATCTAGTCTAAGCCTCCCCTGATGCAGCTTGAAGCCATTTCCTCTCATCCTATCACTAGTGACCTGGGAGAAGAGACCAACACCCACCTCGCTACAACCTCCTTTCAGGTAGCTGTAGAGAGCGATAAGGTCTCCCCTCAGCCTCCTCTTCTCCAGGCTAAACAACCCCAGCTCCCTCAGCCACTCCTCATAAGACTTGTTCTCTAGACCCTTCACCAGCTTCGTTGCCCTTCTCTGGACATGCTCCAGCACTTCAATGCCCTTCTTGTAGTGAGGAGCCCAAAACTGAACACAGTACTTGAGGTGCAGCCTCACCAGTGCCGAGTACAGGGGCACGATCACCTCCCTGCTCCTGCTGGCCACGCTATTCCTGATATAGGCATATGGACATATTGATCTTCTTACTGTCTGTGTTAAAATTAATTAATGTTTTTAAATGCTATTGCAAGTTAGAAGATCCCAAGTTTGTAGGTCAACAAAGACAAACTAAGTCTGTGGTTCTCATTAGCGATCTTTATTTCCTCCTCATTATGTTTTCTGGATGTGGAAAATTGTAACTGAAATAATCTCGGAGCTGATCTAAGAAAATGTTTCTTACGCACATCCATATGATCTCAACAGCGAAGTGAAATTCTGTGAATTGACTGAAAGGCAAAATAACCCCTCAGTGCTAGCCTAGTGCATACTGACAGCTGTGTGCAACGAAGTCTGATATCCAATGGCAATTGCAAGTGATTTGTGGTGGTCTTTGTTTTCAAGGCACTCATTTCAGGATCTAGCACAAACTTCCTCTGTTTTAAGATTCTCTTTCAAATTGTCTCTGTACATACAGAATTTATTTGTGCCTACCCTTTTTTCTTACTGTCCTCCTTATCTGCATTTCCTGCAAGTCTCAACCTGGTAGCTGGGTATGTACAACCAGTCTTTTGAATAGCTTTCATGTGTCAACTACTCTGGTCCTTTAAATTTGAAGACACATCTCTGTCTGTAAAATGTTTTGCTCTCTCACGCTGATTTCTGTGTCACCGCACTGCCAGGGAGTTTGGTCATTCCTATTTACTTCAAAGATGACTCAGATAACAAAGATGAATTATCTCAGGCTCGCTTAGCTGACTAGATAGGAGGAAACTGTGGAATTTGAGTTAGGGAATTTGTAGAAAATCTCTTGACATTTTAAAGCTATTTGATACTGGGAGGGAGCCTTAGTAAGATTGGGGTTGGCTGCCCCAGACATCCTTATGTATTTTAGTATCTTTCATTTGGAGCAACCTCTTCTGCATTTTCTGTTTGAACTACTAGGCTTGTGGGAAGACTGCATTCAGTTTCAGTGGGTGAAGCTCTGCAGTCTTCAGAGCTGCCTGGCAGAGGGGCTTCCAGGGGCCTCCAGGGGCTTCCAGGGACTTCAGAGCGGCACGAGGGGGCTGGTGGGAAGCAGAGCTCAGAGCGGGCCATGCAGCTCGTGCTGGTGCTCCTGCAAGCACCAGCGGCAGCTTGGTTGGTTAAAGCTAACCTGGTGCCTTTTGCCAGACTGCAGTCGCAACACTGGCTTTGGTGGAAGCTTGTCCTGAAAACATGAAAAAACTTTTCTGTGTGGAGATGATGAGATTTACATGAATTAGCTGCATGGTTTGGCTCTGCTGTTCTGCTTGACTGGAAACTGCAGTTTCATCCGTTCAGCATTAATTAATGCATGTGAGTCTGAGATACTACCCGTGTATCTATGAACTAACACAAGGCTTTAACCTGATAACTGTGCTAAGCTTCCTACTTGCTACTTGGAGGACAGAATGGTCAACGTGGCACCTGACAGTCAGGCATTTGTTCAGAGACCTGGAAATGGGAAGAATGGATTGTTTTTCATTATGCTAATTTTATTATAATATTTTAACTGTCCGGTTTTGTTATTAACGATTTTCTTGACATTAACCATTAAGGAGGAAGCCTTTGGTAGGACTATTGTACTGGGTCAAATTCCCTACCTTCATTCTGCTGACCAGATGAACATAAAGATCTCTTCTGGTCTTCTGATCTTTAAACAATGGACATCAAAATACTGCTTCTTAAAGAGCAGTAGGTGTAAAATATTCCAGCAACACTGCTGCTAAGTCATACAAACCTTGAGCAGTGGTTAACCATGGCATCACACTCTGGAAAATGTTGATATAATTGTCAAAACATTTGGGGTATGCCCAACAGACATAATGTCTAGCTCACGTTGTGAAGGTTGCCTCTTGAATATTGCTCGGATTAATGCAGTTCAGTGACAAGTGTTTTGGCAATTTGTTTTCTCTAAATTAAAGAAGCGATAGCATGTTGAGTTCAATATAATTGTATGTTGGAGGTAACGAATAATAACAAATAGCATGTATTACTGTTGCTTTGTTGTAAACCTGGACAATGTCTTTTGATTTAGAAACAATGAGAAGTATTTAATGTAACACTGGCAATAATACACAGCATATTTTCCAGTTGTTAATTGGTATGCATTGTTGGCAAACTGACTGCACTATACTTCTATACTTGCTCAGATAGCCAAAGAGCAAACTGACTAAGTAGAATCTTAATTTATAGGCATACTGCTGCCCTGAGAATGAACACTGCTCAAAAACCTTGGCCCCTTCCATTTTAGTGAGGGAGAGTAGAGAGCTGACGGCTGCAGCTAGTGCCATCCCATCTCCTCGTTAGGACTTCCAGCTCTCTCTGCTTGCTTTTCCTGGATATGTTTGCTACCTATGCCTATGTGATCTCACCTTACTTCCAGATCAGTCCAGCTAAACCTCATGACTAAGTACAAGGTGTGGTTATAGTATTAGGGCCCCTGTTGCTTTTGGTCTCAGGCTTGCGATGCAGAGACGTTTGAACATCCCTGCATATAGCGACAGCTACCCATGCACAGGGATTGTGTGAAACCCAGCATAACCCCAAATGAGTGAAATTAATGGCATCTCCTGTTCCACGCTGGAATTTTTGGTATGGTTGTTTGCTTTCTCTTTCTGCCCTCCAAACTGGTTTTCTCCAAAAATATCTCTTTTTGTTTATTTGGGGGCAGCAGTTGTGGGTACTTTACAGCATAGACCTTTGCTCCTGAGGTCTAGTGAACATAAACATTGTTTAGAATAATTAATGAAAATTCAAGGCTTGTGAATTAGCTGCATTTATTTGAGTAGTCCTGTGCAACTGTTAACCTCATTAAATTAAGCATAGCCTTATGTAGCGGTTCTGTCAATGGTATATATAGAACAATATAAATAGTTTCTGAGGAAGGAAGTGAGAAGAATTAAATCATTTATCCAGTATATTTGACTGAGTTAAATGCATTTATGCAGGGACTGTAATTTATATATCTATCCTGTGCCCTCCACAATGAGCTTGTGCTTTTTGACAGCGTGTTAACAGAAGTTAAGCACAGGTTCTTGATTATGAAGGGTCTGTAAAAGCACGTAGACTGATACAGACATTTTGCTGCTCTGGCTGTCAAAAACACTAAAGAATTACCCAGACTTTGGTAATTGTTTACAAAGCAAAAAACACATGTTGAGCAATTGAAGGTTTCAAAACACTTTAAAAAGGAATTTGGTGTGATATGTAGGATAAACTAGGATTTAAGTGGTGCTGGGTAATGTGCATTGCTCAAAACCAACTTAAATGCTTGGGAAAAATTTCTGCTGGGATCCTTTGCATTTCTTAAAAATTTGGCTCTTACAAGAGGGTAGGCAGTTTTTATAGTTGTAGTTTTCTCTAGATTTTTTTCTTGAATGAATAGTACCTCAGTAGTCAATGCTTTACATACAATGAGAAAGACTTAATGTCTAGTGACAGGAAAATTATGCAGTTACTGTGACCTATCGGTGGCGGAAAGTGTGCGTGCAGCCTGCACAGTCTGTGTTTCACTTTATTCACAGCAGAGGTGGTGGCGCTAGTTCAGTTTTATGCCAAATCTCACTCAGTTTATCCAACTGACAGAATGTTTCAGCCTGGAAGAAGGATCTGAGTGCAGAGCCTGATACCTGATGCTTTCCTGATCCAGCACTTTACGTTTTCTGGTATTTGGAATGATTCATACAAGGTTCAGATAATATAGCTTCTGCAAAAGCTTGGGGTTAAACACCTTTGTCTGAGCACTCTTACACTGTTACGGAGGCTGTAGAAGTCATTCCGCAGTGGATGGTAACCAGGCCAGCTGCTACAGTCACCGCTGTCTCCAGTTGCACAGCTGCTGCAGGTGAAAGCCATTCTTGGTTTTGCTGCCTTTTCATTACTCGCCCTCTAAAATACTTGTGGATGGTTAGGATTGACCTCATATACAAATACAGTCATCCTAAATCCCTGTCTTACCTCGGAGCATTGGAACATACACTCATCATTTCCTTTGCAAGCCAACAAAGCAACAGAACATGAGAGGGGCAGTTTCACCATCTCTGTCATAACAGCCACAGCCAGCAGTTGTCTGCTTTGTTTGTCTCTAAACTCAGCATCAGAAAACAATATGGCAGAAAAGGAGTTGGATATAGTAGGCCATTAAACAAGTATTAGCCAACGAGGTGATGCTTCTGTGAAAAGGTGACTAGGCACCTGGGATGGGTAAGCAGGACTGATACAGCAATGCACAGCTATCTTATCTTGACCCCTGTAAGGCCTCAGTAGGGGTGGTGTGTAAGTTTGTGCTCATTGTAGGGTTATTGATAGCTGTGACATAAAATTTTTTAACACCTCATTTCACTCAGAATGGACAGTATTTTATTGGAAAGCTTAGCAAGGTGATTATATATTAAACAATATTTGCAGCAGGTGCATTAGTGGTAAAATATTGCTTTGAGGACAAAATGGGATTCGTAGAGATTACTTTTAACATTGACACATTGCCTGAAGGCCAATAGCAATGAGTACATTTAGGGCGGAGGTGTTTTTTCTTGTCTGGGTTGGTTTTTTTTAACCTCTATATCCTTGCTCATGTCTTCTGCTTTTCTCTCTTGCTGAACCATTTTTTCTTCTCAGTTTTCTCTTACTCCCTCCAGCCTGGACAGTGGTACAGTATTGTTCCCTGCATGCATCTGTTGAAAAGCTAGCAGGTTTACTTTTCTGAATGCACCTGGTTACCAGTTGTGAGGGAATAAGTGCTACTAGTACTTACCTAAGCAGTACACTGTTGATGTCCATAATCATATTTCAGATTTTTTTCCTTCTGTCACCCTTGCAAAAAGTCCCTGCAAATGTTTTATTGGGTGCACTTAAGGAAGATGATGGCACTGAGTAGTATCTGCACTTTCTGTTAAAATATTCTGTTTTCAGTGGTATGTCTGTGACAGCAGAAAATATCAGCATGGAAAGCTTTCTTTTAATATAGGTCCAGCTGTAAATTTTCAAGGGTAAATCTGGGTTCCTTTACAACTGTTGCAGATAACCCTATTACGCTCTTTCAGGTTTTTTCCCTTCATGCTTTAGTGATTCATGAGAGATTACATAAGAGGAGATTTTTTTATCTACAGTAAAATGTAAATGTAATCAATTCTGATTGAAGAGTCTTTTAAGTTGGCTTTCTTCTGAATCCTGGGCAACTCCAGTTCTTGCAGCAGGATACTGTTCTCCCTGCTGATGTGAAAAATATGCAAGGTAGCTGGGCTGTTACCATGGATATTATTTCTTTTGGAGGGGAGAGAACAGTGAAAGGACACAGATCATCTACTTTTAAATCTGTGTTCCAGTAGAAGTAAGAAGCACGTCCCTCTGGATTTCTCTCGGTGCAAGGGCAAGAGAGAGATTGATAATCTGAGACATAGTCACTGAAGAAGGTGATTACCAAGCAAAGACAGACTCAACATTTCAATGAGACAGAGGGGGAAAATGCTTGATGGACATAGGCTGGTTTGAATGGGACATGCAGCGCGGGCAGTGACAAGACATTAGTTCAAAGAGCAATAAGTGTGCCTCTATTCGTCTGGTAACTTTCCACCATCCTAAAGAAGCTGTTTTGTTTGTTGAAGCCAAAGACAAGGGTTATTTTGGTGAGCAAGGTAGGATGAGAGAGACTGTTTCACACCTTATATGCCTTCAGGATACCACTTACAGGTCACAACCAGCCCATGCTGGAAGGGTGACCAGCTGGGTGTGTACCTCTGTGTGCAGGTGTGCACATCTGGATCACATTGGTGGTCTGAGTTTTGGTGTCTTCCACTATGCATAGTGTGGGTACTGTGTTTCTGTTACACAAATAAATAATTCTGTCACCTTGAAAGAGTGATGTTAGTTTCCTTTCCTTGATTATCTCTGCAGTAAAAAGTAGAAAGCCAGAACACCCCAATTCCATCAGTTTTACAGCATCTCAACATGACTGAGTTACTAGCCACTGTTTTAACTCCCCTGCAGGACATATATACTGTATTCTGAGTTTTCAAACTCACAGGTATGTAATGGTTCTATCCCTAACAGCAGCATCATTATTCTAATGCCATTTATCTGAAATCTTGCATTTACTTGGACTCATGCCAGACGAGATGCTCATTATTGCCTGCCATCCCTGCAGTGCTTCCTCTCAAAACCTTTGAATTCTTCTAGCTTCCTTGGCTGTGGACAATACTGTCAGCCAGAGCTCCTCAGGAACTTTTGACTTCCCTAACCCCTTCATTAACCACTTATTTTCCTCCTTATCCCATATCCATCTTTTTATCCTAGGCAGTATACTTTTGGTTTATGATTAATGTGAAAGCTCTGGTTTAGCTGAAAACAATTGTGAGGGGGAAGGAGAGCATGACTGCTTGTGTCACAAGTGCAGTGTTTAATTTGGCTTTGTTTCCTTACTAATTATCCCTTTGATGGTAGATCACAGAAATTTTGTTGTGTTTCGTTCTTCCTTGTTATCACAGAATCACAGGATGGCAGGGGTTGGAAGGGACCTTTGGAGATCATCCTGTCCAACCCCCCTGCTTGAGCAGCCACACCCAGAGCAGGGGGCACAGGAACGCATCCCATCGGGGTTTGAATGTCTCCAGGGAAGGAGACTCCACACCCTCCCTGGGCAGCCTGTTCCGCTGCTCTGGCACCCTCACAGGGAAGATGAGGTGGAACTTCCTGTGTTCCAGCTTGAGCCCATTGACCCTTGTCTTGCCTTTGGGCACCACTGAAAAGAGCCCAGTCCCATCGTCCTGACACCCTCTGAGCTCTGTTGCTGAGCCAGTTCTCTGTCCACCTCAGTGTCCACTCATCCAACCCACACTTCCTTAGCTTGCCTGTGAGGAGGCTATGGGAGACAGTGTCAAATGCCTTACTTAAGTCAAGATGGACTTCTGGCCTTTATCATAGTTTATGACCTGAAGTAGGTGACAGGATGATTGCCTTCTTTTTAAAAAGTTTTTTTTTTTTTTAAAGCTGTTATATTTGATTTCTAAAAAATCAATATATGTGTTCTGACTTGAAGCTGTACTCGTAATTGGGAATCGGGTTAAAAATACTAATCTGTCAAGGTTGTTAATATGAAAAATTACTGTCTCCTGGTTACAGGCGATCCAAAATGTTTCCTTTAACAGTATTTTAAAAAATATAAATAACTGTCGTAAAACTTCATGAAAGCAGAAATGAGTGATCTTGATCGCTTCTGTTTTCTCCCTCCTCTGCAATCTTTGGAAAGCTGCATTAGGCCAAGACTTTTGATCATCAGAAGACAGGAAATAATATTAATAAAAAATAATACCAGTAGGAACAGCATACTTCCTGGACTGCATACTGCCTGTTCCATAAATATCTGACTTTCTCGATGGCTGGCAAAACAGCCTGTGATGTCTTCCAGGACAGTTAATGGCAATCTCCTCCATTGTCACTCTGCAACCGCCATCAGCATTTCAGACCCAATATTTTTGTTCTTCATTCTGGTATCATGCAAGAGATCTTGTTTTGATAAGGTGTGGTAAACACACTCACAGGAATTCAGTGCTCTATTTGAAAATACCAGCCTATTTGTTTTCTCACATTCCAGAGGGCCATATAGTCCTATGCCTTACATTGCTCTCAACATCTCTTTCAAATATTTTTGGAGATAGTCCTTTCTATTTTTATGGTGACTTGTAACAATTAGCATCTCATGCCTGGATGCTTTTATGCCAGTAAACTAAGGGCTAATATGCCTGTTTAAGACTATGTCAGCTGCTGTAAAAAGCTGCAGTTTGGGGAGTGAGATATTTTTCCAAAGCTGGTGTCTGACCTTGTTCTGTGATCATAGCTGAAGTGTTTAACCTCCCTGAACTCATGAGCCCTCAGTCCTCAGTCATTCAGCACTAAGCAATGTTTTGCAGCACTGCAACGTTTTTCTGTAAACCTCCAGAATTAATATATTTATTTTTACCTTTCACTTAAAAGAATATTGATCAATGGTATTTATTTAACAACAGGATAGGCTTATCTAGATTCCTGGAGACTTACAAATGCTGTAATCATTCTCATTTCTAAGGTATTCAGTGGTGTCATGGATCAGTATAAATAATGTCTTTCTTAATTTATCCATTTTACCTGATAAACCTCCCTGGAGTCTCTCAACAGCAAAAAGTATTTTTCATAGTGCTCTGAATCCCATTTGTGCTGAAAGTAGAGCATAATGCTGCCAGCAGAAACTCCAAATGTTTTACAGAAGTGGTAAGAAGCACCTTTCCTTTTAAGATGAATAAACGGAATGACAGAAAAGCAGAATGGAGGCCAACCACAGGAGGAGAGTCCACACTGTCTTGATACACCTGTGTCACTTGTAGCCATCACTTCTAATATTTACCTGGTCTTTTTTAGAGACCACCACACGCAGAAACAACATCTGTCTTGACTTTTCCTTTCGGCAATTTAGATGCATCATTTAATTTCCCCTCTACAAGGGATTTTTAAAGTATTCTTCTGTAAGGGGACAGGGATTTAATTTATATTTTTTTGGTTAAATTTTTTTTCTAGATAATTTGAAATTATAGAATCTGCTTCTGTTTACTGCAATTTGAGCTGAATCTTTTTTAACATTTTCTTTTTACTACCATACCTACAATTTCAGTAATGCTGCTTTGGTCAATAAAATCTCCAAAAAATTATTTAAAATAATAAAATTTTTTATCAGTGGAGCATTTTGTTATTTTGATTTGGAAGTTTTTCTTTTGAAATTACTTTGAAAAGTTATAGTAAACCCAGCACATTTCATGTATTGAAAGGGCATTTTCAGTATATAAAAGTGCATTTGTTTGCATACCTCTTGTTATAACCACAAGATGGCTCTGTCCTTGCATTCCCTACATATGATTGTGCTATGCTGTGAAGTCACATCTGTAAGAGAGGAAATTCAGTAAAACTTAAAAAATGTTGTAAAACAGAAACAATCTTCAGATTTTAATCATCTCAGTTTTGAGCTATAAATTAGCAGGAGGTTTATACACTTGGTATGTAACTGAAATTGATACTGAATTGTTACTGAAATTGTTATATAACTGTCTGGGAACCTTAAACATAATCCCTCAGATTTAGAAGCAGAAGGTTGTAGATTGGTTTTAGTCTGTACTTTTATAATGGGGATTTCTAAATCTATGGTGCAACAACAGTCTTTTGTTTAAATAAACTGAAATAAAGCAATTAGAATAAGTAAACAGGAAAACAAGATTGAAGGTATTAGAGACAAAAAAAGTGGCTAAAAAGAATAGTAAAAAGCGATGGGATGAAGACGGGAAAACCGGTGAGGTACACAATCAAGTTCTGAGGAGCAATCTGGAGGAAAAGCACGATTGCATTTAGTTATCTTATAACATGGACTCTATCTCTCCACAATGCAAAGTCTTACAATTAGTGGCTTCAGTATTCATCCCATTTTCTCTTTTTTTTCCCTTCCCTCTCCAACCTGATGTTTCCTGACATGCTCCTTCTTCATCAGCTGTGACAAATACACTGTAATTAATACTCACGATGAGACTGTGCTTCGAGAAATATGACTGGGAGTGAAGCAGAAGGCACTGTAGCTCCTACCGTCCACACTTAGGGAAGCCAACTTTGCATCCCTGCCTGTTTCAGACTGACTGTTATTCCTGTCCTGGACATTACAGAATTACAATTCAATGGCTTTAGTCTCGTGAGGCTCAATTTAACAATACCATGTAAAAATTTGCAAAGTTTAAGGGATCCTTTTACTGAAAGCTTTCTTTAAATAGATTGAAAATGCTGCGTATGCTACATAAAATAGCTTTACAGCCACTGAAGAAAATGAAGCTAAGTGTCTGACTATTCTTTTTTGAATATCAATGCTGTAGGAAAAAACCTGACCTTTCTACTGCCTGCCTCTGTCAGGGAAGCTACCCAAAGCCACATGAAAGAAAAACCCTAAAGTTAAAACTTAAAGAGGAGCTGTGCAGCATCTTCCCACTTCACCTCTGGCTCCTTTCCAAGTCTTAGATTTGACAGTCAAGTCCCAGGGTGAGAAGTGCTTCTCAACACCTGCCCTTTTAGACTGCTGTGCAGAGAGGGAAGGATGTGGCTCTGAACTTTAACACTGCAGCAATCAGTTTTCCTTTGTATAATAGGTGAGGCCTGGAATATGTTAAGTGTGTCCAGAAGTTTTCAGAATATGGCTTTTCTGTTCTCTCTGCTAATCAGGCATTCAGATAAAAAAAAGCCACCTTCTCAGAATTTGAGACTCATAACTGTTTAAAACCTTAGCAAATACCACAGTATGTGTATACTCTAAATGTCAGCCATATTTTTCTGGGGAGATTGGATTTTTGCAGGAGAGAGTGAAGAATATCAATTAGCTGTAGCCCAGTGACCCTTTACTCCTTGAGCTTAAAAGCAGATGTGTGTGGAGCTTTTGATCAATGGCAGAATGGACTGCTTCAGGAAGGATAACCTCTCTGAAGTATGGAAAGTATTTTAGGTGTCTAGAGCCTCCATCCTTTTCCCTTTTTTTTATTTTGGATTTATTGCCTTATAATGAAACTTGATCTCCTTCCAGATATTTTTGTGTGTGTGTTTATTTGCTCTTGGGGGACTTAAAATTTACTGCAATCAGTTTATTGCTAAGACTTTAGGTTTTCTTTAGTTTTCACCTTTTGTTCAATAGGTATTAGTCTTTGTCTGTAACCTCTGCCATCTTCTGGCTTGTCTTTAAAAACTGTATCTTTGGCCAGCTTGAGCTGCCTTCTCTGTATCAGTGTTGATTCTCTGTCTTATCTTGCAGGTAGTGCCTGTGAATATTCTCACTCATGTAAATAGCTTCACCGAAGCTGATTTATTAGTTTTAGAGGGATTATAAGTATTACTCCCAAATGATATCCCCCATCAATATAATAAGGCAGGAAAAAATATGTTTATGCTGCACTGCCCAGCAAGATATTGTCTTCTAAAGTTTTAGCAGAACTTTGAAGATCATCTATCTAAGCAACTCAAGAGGGCAGGAGGGGGTTGAAGTTGGACAGAAGCGATCTGACCTACAGCTGCTTTTATCTCTGTCAGATTTCTCTTTTCAACTCCTGAGACCAAGCAGAGCCTGATCTATTTTGTATGCTAACTTTGTTTTGTATGCAGTGGGAGAGCTGTTGTAAGTTTGCTTTTTACTTAACTGCTTGACCAACACCAGATTCCTGTAATAATTCTCTTGTCTTAGGAAGGGGCTGTTTTCTACTTCATTTTGTAACTTTAAAAAGAAAATTCCAAGCACATGATGTAAATTTAAACACATTTAAAAGCATATAAAAGGAACCATTAGTCTGTCAAGCTTTCTTTAAGAAACAATGAAGACACTTGCCTTGCAGAAAAGACTCATTTATACCTTGATTGAATCTAGAGGTGAATATTGTTATATTGTGGTCTTTTTCATTTGAACTGCATGTGTTTTGTCTGGTCTCAGTATATTGGTCGATTTGCTGATGCCTGATTCTGTCCACCCAGTGCAGCAGCAGGATGTGCCAAGCAGCATCTGAGCAGTCCCAGAAGGAGTTTAGTATATCTCTGCTCTTATATATTTCCTATCAGAGCAACCTGCAGCTGGCACATTTCCCCCTGATTTCCAAATCTTTGCTCACTGCCTCTTGCCGGTATAGAAACCATCACCTTCAAGTGCTCACTCTGACTGTTACTCCTCTTTTCAAGGGGCGATAACTATAGGCAGGGAAAAAAGCAAAGAAAAAAATAAGAGTACAATATTCCACATGGAAACTTTAATGAGCCTCTTTCTAGAGACAGAATCTTTGTAGTTTTTTATGCTTTAGGATGAACAAGAACCACAAATAGAATGAAACACATTTAGATTTGTGAAAGCCTGTGTTAAGTTTGTCTATAACAAAGTCAATGGGGAAGATATATGTTGTCAGACCTGCATGTAACATCCTCGAGAAAAGGTTAATGTCTTGAAATAAATAGCTATTTTCTTAGCACATTCTTCCACTTTTCGGGGGATCCTAAATGTTGGCATATTGAAAACTCAAAGCTGCCAACACTGGCATGTTGTTAATTTTGTAAATTTACAGTCTGTGAGAACTTTGGAAATCTGGTCATTTAGTCTGAACAGTTGTCAGTCATTTTCCAAATTAGAATTTAAACACTAGGGGAAAAGACCTGGTACTGATTTAAAATGGCGAATCAGGGAGATTCTGTTATGATTTGTAACATAGTTTTATATTGTGTGATCAGACTTTAAACAGCATTAGCTTCCATCCACTTGATAATGTTATGTTTATTTTGCTTATGCTATATGGAGATTATGTAACCTTTGTTAGGTACTTATCACCTTTTACCCTTCTGTTTGAGAAGTAAAGGAAATTGAAATTCTGCCGTTTCTCATAAAGCATGCTTTACAACTTTATATTTTTTTTTTGTGGCTTTTTCAAGTTCTCTTTGATTTATCAACTTTCATCTTGAAGTGTTGACACCAAATTTGAATGTAGTTGTAGAGTGGGTGTTTGAAGTCCTTGGGATTCCTCTGTTAATCCAGTCAGGAGGAGCACTTGTCTTCTTGACCTAGGAACTGATATTCAGCTTTTTACCTACCATGATTCCCAAGTCCTATCTGGAGTTACAGCTTCCCAGGATGATGCCCCGTGTGTAATTATTTACTGTGTTTTCATATTGCTTCAGTCTGGGCTAACATAAAACACAGAGTATAGGAGTGATCTCTGTGGCAGCAAGCACTCTGTGATATTGTACAGTCCAAGATGAGGCATTCCTACATGATGATGTTTTCTCCATGATGTTATGAGCTGTCATTTGGTCTTTAATCTAATTAATTTCTGTCATGGTATTTTATAGCCTTCTAATTCCCTAATTTGGAATTTTTGTGGTGTTACGTTCTGTGTTTTACAAAGGTCTAATTATATTGCATTGATATTACTTTGTAGTGGGTTGACCTTGGCTGGCTGCCAAGTGCCCACTAAGCCACTCTATCACTCCCCCTCCATCAACAACATTGGAGAAAAATATGATCAAAAGCTTATGAGTTGAGATAAGGACAGGAAGGTCACTTACCAATTACTGTCACAGGCAAAATGGACTCTATTTTTTTATTGCCCGTCAAAATCAGAAAAGAATAATGAGAAATAAGGACAAATCTAAAAAACACCTTCCTCCCACCCCTCCCTTCTTCCCAGGCTCTGTTTCACTCCCAGTTCTTCTACCTCCTTCCCCTGAGTGGTGCAGGGGGACAGGGAATGAGGGTTGTGGTCAGTTCATTCCAAATTGGCTCTGCCACTCTATCCTCCTCATGTTCTTCCCCTGCTCCAGCATGGGGTCCCTCCCACAGGAGGCAGTCCTTCATGAACTTCTCCAGTGTGGGTCCTTTCCACAGGC
Organism: Phalacrocorax carbo; assembly: GCF_963921805.1. Classification (NCBI taxonomy): domain Eukaryota; kingdom Metazoa; phylum Chordata; class Aves; order Suliformes; family Phalacrocoracidae; genus Phalacrocorax; species Phalacrocorax carbo. Next base: position 66,698,670 of record NC_087548.1, on the reverse strand, counting down.
TGCAGTTCTTCACAAACTGCTCCAGCATGGGTCCCTTCCATGGGGTGCAGGCCTTCAGGAACAGACTGCTCCAGCATGGGTCCCCCACGGGTTCATAAGTCCTGCCAGCAAACCTGCTCCAGCGTGGGCTTCTCTCTCCACAGGGACACAGGTCCTGCCAGGAGCCTACTTCGGTGTGGGCCACAGGATCACAGCCTCCTTCAGGCATCCACCTGCTCTGGCGTGGGGCCCTCCACGGGCTGCAGGTGGATATCTGCTCCACTGCTAACCTCCATTGGCTGCAGGGGGACACCGTGCCTCACCATGGTCTTCACCATGGGCTGCAGGGGAGTCTGCTCTGGCTCCAGAAGCATCTCTTCCCCCTCCTTCTTCACTGACCTTAGTGTCTGCAGGGCTGTTTCTCACACTGTTTCTCTCACTCTCTCTCCCAGGTGCTGTTGTGTGGAGTTTTTTTACCCTTTGTTAAATATGTTATTACAGAGGCGCTACCAACATTGTTGATGGGCTCAGTTTTGGTTAGTGGTGGTATCTTCTGGCCTCTTCTCACAGAAGCCACCCCTGCAGCTCCCATGCTACCAAAACCTTGAAACATAACGCCAATACATATTTATATCAGCTGTATATGTACTATTATAAGATGTTTGTAGTTGGACAGGATTGGTTTTGGATAAACTCATGTTAGAGTTACAGTTCTTCCTTTTACCTCTTGAATAAGTGATGCCTAGGTTAGCGAATCCATTATTTTGACTTCAGTGGCATTTCTCACTTGCTTAAAGTATAACTTGCTCTCACACTTGTAGGAGTACAGTTGTAATCAGAACATCTGAGTTCCTACTATGGGCAAAAAAAGACACGATGTCGTATTTCTGAGATTTTTCCTCTTCTCTTTTGGCTTCAGAACTGCTTGGCAGCCCATGTTTCTAAGCCATTTTACTGTTGTTTTTGCGTCTTCAGTCACAGATGCTTTGAATTATCACATTATTGTTTTTACAGCCCTCCATTTTCCACACTATTTTATCTGAGCTCTGTGAAGGATGCTTCAACCACTAGGATCAATTTGTACCAAGGGCACAGGAAGCTATAATATTATAATAGGGCTAGCAGTTAATGGGATACTAACTATTTGCATTTGCTGCACTAGTAGAACAATTTGTTCCTTTGGCTCCCTGTTAGCAGTATGCTGTTAATTCCTTTAATAATTTGCTGGTTTCACTCTTGAATCCATTTCCATTTTCTAGGTATGCTTTTACTATCAGCACATTTTTCTAACCTTCTTTCAGGAAATATTAAGTTGTTATATTTAGTGTGCCAAATCAAAATAGGAACTCATCTTTAGCTGTTGTCTTTTTCTTGCCTTTGCTGGAACTTGTTTCTGGTAGACTTTAATGATTGCATGATGTTTGTTGTATAATGTTTATTGTATGATGACATGGGAAAGCATGAGAAATACGTGTTCTGTACAAATGTACTAATAAAAACAACATACAGTTCTAAGAAATGTTTGTGGGTTTCTTCGTACTGGTGTTTCAACATTGGCCTTCAAACAGCTATAAATTAGAAAAGTAACGACATTGACATATTGTTGTAAAACTGTTCTGAGTTGAGTTTAATGGCACAAACAGACAGTTCATTTCACTAATTTAATTTGGTTTTGGTTGTGTTGCAGTGCACAATAGTGTGCAATGCTTTGCCACTGCATTTTGCCGTAAGGGTGGTAATCCTTATTAATACCACGTCTGTGCATTAGTAAGTCACCTAACTGCACTATTAAGTTTATATCAGCCATAAGCCCATGGCTGCATTCCTGTAAGCTATGCAAAAATTCAGGTAACACCATGATGCTTGTGGGAGAATAGGCAACGTGCTGGAAGAAAGTACTTGTCAAGCAACTGTTTTGTGAAAATCCTTTCAAAATGCTTTGAACAAACTTGGATAATGAGATCATACTGACTGAATGCTTAATTTGGGCTACTTAGGTCAGTGGTTTAAGCCTTCTGTGAAAGAATGGCCTTGTTAAAACAAGCAACATGATCACAAGTGATCATCTGCGTTTAGTCTTAGACATTTAGACAAGCCTTTTAGCCTGTAGGAAGTCAAGCTGACATTTCTATGACTTTTTTTTTCACATAGTTAAGAACTAATTGCTTAGGCTTCTTTGGGCTTTTTAACAAGAGTATTCAGCAGGTTTTTTTAAAGAGGAAGCACTGACCAGGAGGAGGCTATTTGTATCATATCACTGTCATTTTCTGGAAGAGTATTTGCTGTGTTGTGGGAGAAAGAGGGTTGGAAATCAGCAGCAGGGTGTAGGAGTTCCTAGTGAGGGAAAGAAACAGGCAAAAGTGAAAAAAGTAGAGGAGACATTTTGGGGCATACTGGAGTGATAACTGCATGTTGAAAAAGCAGGCTAACAAAAAAGTACTGGTTGGAGAAGTTGGAGGGGATTTGAGCAAAGGATCTGACAGGAGAGATTAGAAATAGACCACAAAGACCATGTGCCACAAGGTAAACTGGCTGCAGTTCACAGTGTTCACACCAAGCTGTGGAGCCTGTAAATGTCTGTGCTCTTTTGCCTCCTAGAAATGCCAGGTACAAAAATTCACTGTAAGGAAGAAGACCATACACAAAACAGCCTTTCTTTTTTGTTGAGGGGTAAGATATATTGGACTTTGCAGGAGAAAAAAGATGGAGTTTGAGTACGCAAACACATTTGTTTACTTGGCAGTAGTTCCTTATATCATGATCGAATGCACTTTGCAGAAAGTTTGAAGGTTTCTGATCACAAAATGTGATCAGTTGATGTACTGTTTTGTACTGCATTGTGCCTGTGTAAGGAAAACCTGACTTAAATCTTGAATTGTTGTGAACACTTGAAAACTTGCTATATATTTCTAATGCACAGATTTTATATCCCAAATGGTATTTCAGATTCCTAAAAGCTTCTGCATAACATCTCAGCTTCATAGTGTCTACCCCTCTGATACCCAAAATATATGTGTTTGATTTTCAATTTGCTTGGTTTGCATTGCACTGTTTTCTGTAATGCGACAGTTTCATACTTTGTATTTGTGAAAATGTCAAAAAGTAAAAACTCGCATCCTGTTATTCCTGGTTTGTTAATTCTGATAATCTTTTGCAGATCAGCACTGTGCTGTCTGGAGAAGTTCACCTTTCTGCATTGGCACTTTATTCTGTGTTCTTCACACCATTACTTCTGGCTGATGGACATCAAAGAGTTAGGAAAGTGCTTCACAGCTGTTACTTTATGTGACATGACCTTCACTTTGTTCCAGAGGGGGTCTTAAAAGCAATGAGGAGAGGAAGTTTTTTAAAATCTGATTTGACACATAGCCTAGAAGATGTGGTCAAATACTTTTCTTGGCTAAGAGGAATTGATGATATACTCAGATGCAACCCTATTCATTTGAAAGAATAAACGCTGTTGAGTGCCTCTAAACATGTAGGAATCAAACATCAGGAAACGGTTAATTAATAGTTCAATTTTTCCCATATTTCCATGTCTAAGTCAACCAGTATTCAGCATCAGAACTCTTTTCTCACTTTCCTCAGAATTACTTCACCTGTCTTTTCTGACATGTCTTATGCCGTATTCTTTTCTTACTGCATCCTTTTTAGTTGCTCTGCACATAATAAGCATAAATGTGAAAACTGCAATCAAGTTGGTCCTCCCACTTTGGCATTTAACATCAGCCCATATAATTCAAATTCCTGAAGGATTTCTAGTGAGGCATGCCATTTGTGTGATGGCTCTTATTGTTTCACCATCTCTAATCAAAGGGACATTTCACTGTTCCCTTGGGCTTCAGATGAAAGGTGTTTCTGTTTACCAGTTTCAGTCCAGTCTCTCCCAAGCCATAATATTCTTATTTTCAATACCTCATAAAATTGAAGACTGAGAATTGAACTGTCGGTGCTAATTATACAGATGATGTGGAAAGAACAAAGTAAGGAAGTGTATGTGCGAGGTTTTAAACATGAAAAAAGAATTCTTGGGGAAAGCATTTTTGTAGTCCTTTTGGCTTTCCCAAGCCTCAGAGCAGTAAACCAAGGGGAAAAAAATATTATGTTTCGTAGGAAGACTATAAAGGCTTAGCTGCTAACCCAAGAGTAAAATTTGATGGATTAGAATGAATGTTCTGCATAAGTAAGAATGAACTTTAAACCACAGAAAGAAGTGTAGCTGTCAGATGAGCTCAACTATCATATTGCTTGCTAAAAATTTTCTGTTAAACTCCATGTATGCACTTAATATTACTGGTGCTACATAATAGTTCTGTACAACTCAAGTTCTAATTATAGTATATGGTTCCTCTACATGTAATGTAGGAAATTTTATGTATGCTAAATCAGGCTCTCCAAATAACACCTAGTATTTTATGTGTTTACTGAGCAATTAAACAGCAATCATAACTGTGTATGTGAGAAACGATTTTTACTTCACCATGGAAGAGTTTGTGTAAAGTGTATTACTTCTCTGTTCTCTTCCTGTGATAGACGCTTACCTTAATAATTAATTGTACACTGAAAATATTTCTGAAAAAATTAGGTAACTGTAGGTTACTTTGTACTGCCCTTAAATAATGCACCCATTACAAACTGTGCTGTGCCTAAGCAGGATTAACAGTGACTGCACACTAACCACTACACTTTATCCTAATTAATAGAAAAATACAACCAGGATAACCTTACAAACACTAATTCCTTTATTTTTAAAAGACCAGGGGGTGTGGTATGAAGAACAGAGTGTCTTGGGGGGCTGTCATAATTCGTTGAAAACCTTGAAAGTAGTGTGAAATTGCATATTTTTGCTGTTATCAATATTTCTTAACTTCTTTTACTCTAATAAGGATGCCTCTAAGACAATCGTTTTACTGTCCTTTAAAACCCTAATGAAATTACTTTTAAAAAAATCCTTAAAATGTCAAGCTGACATTAATTTTCATTATTTGCTAAGAACTTAAATTAGTCAACATAATGTGCTGCTTTAATCTGTTGCTTCATTCTCTTTTATATTTGCTTTGATGCTCGTTAAGAACAAAACACTTAAAAAACCGCTGTTTTATTACTATTTTATTCCTACTTTTTCTTAGTCGGTAATGGAAATAAGTCTAATTTTATAATGCAAATTACAGCTTTTCTGCTATATGCACAGAATATGGGAAACAACTCTCAGCAGATTGGTATGAAAATGAAATTGTAAAGACAGAATGATGGAGGAATTTCTTCTGCTCTTATATTGTTGTTGTCACCAGTAACGAGCAGATAGGCTTGAGAAGACCCTGCTAGACTGCTATGTCATGCTTGAAGAGAATACTGGCTGTAACTTAGGCTTTCTGGATCCTGGAGCAGATTCATTCCCTCATATGATGCTTTGAGGCCATGGTACAGTAGCATGGAGAAAATCTGAGCTTATAAACACCATGAGAAAGAGGGCTGAGAGCTGTTTCATGGGAACAAGCAGGCTGAACAATGGGAAAAGTGCTAGCTATGAAAAAGCAAAACTGATAAAGGCACAGACATGGTGGTGGAGAGTGGCTTGTGCAGCTGGCAGCTATAGTGATCGATCACCCAAGGGAAGGATGGACTTCTAGTCCTTCATGTCCAGGGCAGGAGGGTCACCACTGGCAGGCTACCATTACCTGCCTTTCTGCCTACAGTCTCCTAAGCATTTGGGACAAATATTAATTTTGTCTCAGCTAGGGCTGAGAGTGTACAAAAATATATCAGAGTCTGGGTGAACTAGAGGGCTGTGCTGGGGTGTGCTTGTGGCACTGTGGCAGCACTGCCTGCCTGGGGAAGCCTCAGTAAATGCGTGTGACTTATGAAAGAGCTGTGCAGGGGTTTGAGCAGAAAAATACTGAGTGCTTTGTTTCAGCTATTTTGTTTATCTGCACGCCATTCCATGGCCGTATCCTGTTGTGCGGTGGCACTCTTTCAGGCTACATAAAGTCTGTCTGTCTGCTTGGACTCATCTTACAGCTCACTGCATTTGCTGTTTAGAATTAAAACTCTAGAAATCACTATAGTTGTCTTGTCATTTTGCAAGACTGCTTCAGGTTGCTTATGATTTGCTTATCTGTCATTGTTAGTCTGAGGTTTTGTATGCTAGATAAGTGTTTTGGCTTGTTTTTTTCTGGAAACCCCAAAATGACTAGACTGTTTCTGACCAGAAGAATGGGGGGAAATACTGTTTGTTATTCTCTACTAAAAAAGAAATGGATGGGTTTGTTATGGAAAATGCTAACACACGTCCAGGCTTTGGGCTGGGAAACTGAATTGTGTCCATGTGGCTTTTTTCAGGCATGTGACATTTGCCATAACTGTAAAAATCTGTCCAGGTTTGTCTTTTAAGTGCCACAAATTGGCATTTTCCAGAGAGGCTTGAAAATTTTGTTCACTGAAGGTTTTTCCTAGTTCTTAGTGTTTTCCAGAAAGTCCATGTACTGTTATCACCCAGTGACGGAGCAGGGCTAAAACGGTTTTCTCTGAAATGACTACCAGGATGAAGAGAAGTTGGCAACTTAACCATGACCGTTTTTCTACTGCATAGAATGATACTATGTTTGGCATCCAGGCTCAAGAGGATGGAAGGAAAGGGAACAAAATTTAGGAACAAAATTAAAGGGGAGCAGCTTAGGGCAAAGAATCTAGTGAGATGTGGACTGGTGTAGGAAGGAAAGAAAAATCTTGCTCTAAGCTAAAGGATACGTAGGGTAATTAGGAAGAGGATTAGAAGCTTCCCCAGCTTTGACAGGGGAAAAGAGGGTGGGACTATTTGACTGAATTGCCGGATCTCAGATGGAGGGAAATCTAGGCCTCGTAAACTGCAGGTTTAGGATGGAGCAGTGCATTTTGCCAGTGATTTAGACAGATCCTGGCAATGGTATGATGAAATGGAGGACTAGATACTGCTTATGGTCACTGTGTTTAGGAAGGGATGTGAGAGCCAGGACAAATTGCTCTGGGCAGGTGTCCAAGCCATGAGTCCAAATGTATGGTACTTGGACTAGCTTGCTCAAAGCTGAGGCTGATGAATCACCAAATGGTCAGGACTTGGTGAGGTACTATATTGTATTTGGTGTTAGAACTAGCTCAGTGTTGAATTAGCTAATCTTGAGCTGTCTTGAATATTGCTGTATAGCATGATTATGTATGTTTTGCTATGGTCATGTACAATGGGCCATGACACTTCTGTAGAGGGGAAATTTTCATGTCAGGGGTGCTCTGTAGCCTGGCTGTTCTTTATCAACGTGAAGCTACAGAGCCTGTGCATTTCGAGCAGAGGACTTTCCTATCTAAGCATGGCGCTTTACAAATGCATCTCTGCTGCTTATGATGTAAAACTGGTGGCTCACTGAGTACCTCTGTGCTGCAAAGGAGAAAGAAGGGATTTAAGACTGGTGTCTTAAATAGACATACACACATACATATCTATATATATGTTTGTATCTATATATATATATGACTTGTTTTGTTAACCAATAATAGATGCAGTGGCCCTAATGAAGCAGTTCAGGAGACATCACCATTCCATGGTAAATATTTAGATTTAGCCTGTACTACAATAAACAACAAACATGGATATATATTTCCATGGGGTGTGAAATTACAGATATAAAAGTAGAGCTGATTAATTTTCAGTTTGCCAGTACAAGATGACCAAGACTCATCTTGGTGTGTGCAAACACTTTTGCTGGAGGATGGGAATGTCCTTTGCAGTAATTATGGGACACTCCTACATGTTGTCACACTCTTCTTCATGGTCAGGCAGAATGTCGATTATGACAGGTCTGTCTCCCATACCCTACCATTTCAGCCTATTGAAAAATTAATGATGTAACATTACTTCTATTTCATATTCTGCTGTATATGTCCACTCAATGTAATAAAAAACTCTAATTTTGTTAACATTCTGGGTGAAGAATAATGGAAAAATCAGGAAAATGCTTGTGACACTGCTACAGTCTTGCTGGCAGACAGAACCATGCTAACAAAATCCATGACGTCTGCAGAAGAGTGATGATTTGTCAAAAAGAATCATTAATGGAAGGCAAAAGAAAATTCAGTAATGGATAATGTAAGTATGTTATAAGGTCTCTTGGAGGAAAGGACAGGCCGTGTCTTAAGAAATTGTCAAAAAAACCCAAATGAGCTGTAATTAAAAAAAAAAAAAGGTGTACATTTTTGGTTAGCTATCAGAAGTGGTATCTATTGATTACAGTCAACATTTGCATCAGAAGTGCTGCAACATTTAGCAGCCTGTGCCACAGGAACTGGGTTATATTTTGAAGCCACTGAAGTCTGGACTATTAACAGATAATTAGGTTTCTGTGCTTTGACCAAGATGTTTTTGGGTATGCTGTTAGTAACCACTTAAGATTCACCTGATACAGTGTTTTACATGTTTGTGGGATGACGACTGCTGAAGTAGCTGTACTCAGGTCCTGTCCTATTGTTTTTCAAAGGTCTGAATATTTTAGAATAGCTGTTCAGCAGGATCATTTGGTAAAATCCTGATTCTGGGACTTGTAGAAATGTCAGTCTGTCATCCTGTTTATCAGGATATCAGATATAGACCAAACTAATAAAAGAATAATTTTTGCTTCAACATCTTACTCCTGGCAACTGGCGATGTCTCAGTGGGAATTATGCATGTGATCTGTCCTGAGGAAGTCACGTCATATAAAACTTTCTGTCAGACTGAAAAGTGAAACAGAAATTTCCCTTTTATTTATTTTTTTTTATCTACAGCTGTTTTTATTTGTTTACAGCTTTTTCATCCTACACTCCTTTTCATTTGCCGACTGCTCAGCCAACATATACCCAACAATCTGGAACCCACACAGCCTAAAACTTCATAGTTCAGTGAAGCCAGGAAAATCAACAAATGAAACTTCTGTTTCCCTGGAGTCACCCTAGCTGACTATCCACTCAAAGGAAATACTTGGGCCTGGAGAAGGTACATACTTGATTCAGTAGGAAGTTTCAAACAAGTGAAAGAATTTGTCAAAGCCAACCTGTCAATGCCCAGTTTTCTAGTCCTAATGTTTGCTCTTGGGGAAGAACTGCAGAAAACCATAAACTTTATGTTGGGTCACTGTCATGTCTTCCAATCAAAACTTTAGTGCTGTTTTTAAAAGGAGCTGGCCCATTTGCATTATAAAAAGCCTCATAATCTCATTATGCTGATAGATACAGCTGCTTATGCTTAATTGATAGAATTAAGTAATTATTATTTTATGTCAGAAGTGCCTAGACTGAAAAGCCAATGTGCTGCAGCATGCTAGCTTGTATTTTTGAAGCAGTGAAGAGCCTAACCTTGTTAACATGGTACTTACTAGAAACAATTTTTATTTTCTGTGTATGATTTTAAAAAGTAGCCCAGAAAAGCAAGGAATATATTAACATCCATGCACTGACATCTAATTCAGTTTATGGCAACTCAGCTAAGAATGGCTTTACATGAATCTAAGGAATTAATATCTGTAGTGTAGCCTGTTACTTGGATCTGAAATAATTTATGGTTTTGCGAGCAAAGATCAAATATACAACCATCATGCAATTAAAAGGTTTGTTATTATAGCGAAGGTACTTAACATGCTATACAATCTATATGTAATTTAATTTCGCTCTACTACCCCATAAGCTGGAATGAGGATGTGATCTATGTGCTCTGGGATGTGGCCTAGAATTTCTCACCTGTGATTACACAGCATTTCTCTACTGAAATTGGATTTTTCTGGCAGAGAATAACTGGATTCAAGAAGGCAGCTGGAGTATGAACATTCTGGGCAGTTCAGATCATCTTTATCACGTCTGAAAACAGCAATAAATCTTCACCCTGTCCTGTACAGCCTGAGAAAATAATTGGCATGCTCATTACCTTTTCTTCGTGCCAAGAGCTAAGTGAAATTTACCCTTACGTAATATATGAAAAGGATGGATGTACAGCTTTTCTTGACTTTGTTGTGTCTTTGCAGAAGTATTTATTGTGCTGTTTCTTCGCAAATTTTCCCTTGTAGCTGTTTTTTTTTTAAAAAAAAAAAAAGCTAACAATGTTTTCTGCTTTCCAAAGAGAAGCTTTTACTTAAGATTTGGCTGTTTTGAGTTACAAATGCCAGTGAAACACGTTGTATAAAGTGGATCACAATCACAATTTAGAATATGAAGCAGTCTAAACAAATAATCTGTTAATCATATTTAATACTTTTGTTAAGTCTAATTTCTAACACTTTTTACTGCCATTCTTGTGGCATTCTTGTTTCTAGCCTTAAGAAATTGTTTCCATATCCTCCATAATCCTTTTTATTTTATTTGACAATGAAAAAAATAAAACCTGCACTAGAAAATTTCTTAACCATTTAGACTTTAGGAAAATGAAGGTAAGGCTAGGTACTTTCTTTCATTACCTGTCATTCTTAGCTACATAATATATGTTTTAATTTTTTCTATATAAAGCTTTTTTTTAAAAAAAATTCTTTAAAAATACTCTGTTGGATACTGCCAGTCTGGTTTTAAGAAAATCTAGATGTTTAGCAGTAGAGATAATGTGTTGTTGGATCATAGTGATTAAAATTGGAGCTTTTGGTGCTTATTAAAATAAATAAGAGATTTAGAAAAAGCATGAACCTAGGAGTGGCATAGTTTGAAAGGAATATGACTGAGTTTATGACATCTAGAAATGAATGACAGATATACTTTGAATTTCTTTGGCAGGAGTTATCTTTGTATGAGGTGGTAATTGTGGGCCCTTCCTTAACCAGGCTGAGAATGCGGCCATGCAACAGACTTCAACAGAGTGGACCCAAGAAGGGCAGAAGCTAATTTGCAAAAAACCAAGCTATTCATCAAATCAATCTTAAAGGAAAACCTGAAGACCTGACTTTTCAATGAAGTGTATAAGTGAGCTTTTCCCTTGGCAGTGAAACAAAAAAAGGGGAGGAAATTATCTGAAATGAGCTTGTTTTTTCACAGAAGAAAGAAGAAAAAAAAGAAAGGAAAAGTACTGATGGTATCATTAGACATAAGTGAAAGGAAGTAGTTTATTTACTGTGAAACAAAAGGTTTCACTTTCATCTGGGGCATTTCAACAAGTCAAATATATGGTAAATCTGTGACTGCTTTTAGGACAAATGAAACAGTTGCTCTTAGATCAATAAAAATTGTTTTCCTCTTTAGGACCTTTCAGGACATGAAGCTATCAAATGATTCTGTCTTATTTCTTAATACTGATTGAATGTGTGTTCCTCAGATGGACCGTTTCCTCACATAACTGTTGAGGAGAATATGTATGCTTTCTATTACACAGTGAAATATATGAAGGGTACAGAGGGCACAATCTAGTCCTGCTGTCGTCTGCATCTGAGTCACTCTCTGGTCATAAAAAGAAGCTATCACAGGTATTGAGACCTATCTCCTTCCGGTTCATAAGATACAGTATTGTGACATGTTATTTCCTTTACTGGTGTTGTTAAGGGTAAAGATAGGTAGGCAGAGCTACCCGTAACTTAGTGCCTGGCCTCTGAATACCATGCAGGGCTTTTTATGTAGCTGGTTTTTGTTCGTTTGTTTGGGTTTTTTTGAGGGGGTTTTTAATTTGTTTTGTTTAACATATTCTTAAATTTACTGAAAAAGCAAACCTATTTGCTTTTTCATTATCACTTTTATACTGTACTATCTTTTTCCCCATTCTAATAATAGTTTATATTTTGAAAGCATATTTTGAGGAAATAGGCAATTTAAACTGAACTACTTCTTGCACTGTAATTTCTATGAATTATATATACATATATTAGAAGTCTGTGCTATGAGCAGTAGGCAGGCTTACTAAGGAAGTCCCCGTCACTGTGACTGTAGTAAACAAATGATGCACATAATCTAAGAGAGAAAATCCTGGCTGTGATCAGTGTCTGAAAACCATACGGCAGGCTCTGGTCCTGATCCCTAATGGATGCCCGTTTGATTTCAGTAAGACTGCAGAGCGATGCAGCCCACACTCTCCATAGGTCATTTATTAGCTTGCTTTGTGCCCTCAGAGTATCAGCCCTTTATTCATCCCTACTTTCTTTTGCCTAAGAGGCTGAGCTGGGCTACTTTGTTGCTGTCCTCAAGGCAGCCAGCATTAACTTACAGCTTCTGTACTGTTAATGTCCTGAAGTAAATGAATTCTTTGCTGTTCTGTGGTTTGATAACACGTTGATGATTGTATTAAGAGAGAATTCACATCTGAATCATGTAAGTTAGTCAGTACTGACCACTGTGTCTCTTTATGGCATGTTTGTCCTCTTTTTCCCCTTTTCTTTCAGTGGAAATTTAATTAAAAACAGATAGTTGCTGTTCTCTGCAAATAAAATACTGAGGACTCAATAATTTTCTTAGTAATTTTCTTTTTGTTCATCCTGATCTGGCAATTCTGTAAAGGCAGTTTCCCTGGAGATCTGAATTTTATCATTCCTAAAGAACAAACAAGCCCAGAAAAAAACAAAACAAAACCATTTTGCTTTTGAGGAATAAAGCCAGGTTAACCTCTCAATATAGCTTAGCATTGTTATTTTTACGTTATCATGTTTCCTTTTATTTCTTGGCTGTTCTTCCTTTCTCCCTGCTCCAGAGAAAGCCATGTCACACTCTGATATTAATCCTTTGTTTCTGTAATTTTGAGATAGTTCAGGCAAAGCTGACGGTATACTGCTGTTGGTGGGGCAGACAGGCATTTTGGCTGTCCTGTCTCTGAGACCTTTATTAATTTCCAGCTGACATTGGAAGAGCATCCCCAATTAGCTGTAACTCTCTAACAAACATACTTAAATCACTGCATCATCCTGAAGGGTGCTTGTTGGATAACCTTTCCTTATCTCTAGCAGGTGGGTTGGTTTGTTTGCTGAGACTTGCTTAAAGCAGTCAAGTGTGTTTCTTCCACTTTATTTGTGAAGCAGTTTGCCGCAGTTCTCCCCAGTGTAGACTCAACTGTAGCCAACCACATCTTTGTTGCTGTTAGACTAGAACATTGCTTTATCCTAGAAAATGCTCGAGCATGTTTTTGTTAGTGCAGGGTGAAGAGTGGAAGGATGCTGTCAGCTGATGATTTATAAAATTCAACAGGCTCAGCTGGTGCTCATAAAGAAGCACAAAAGCATAAAAGAAGCTCATGTTATCCCAGGTGATATCCCAGAGACAGGTAGAGAGCAAAATGGTTTTAGACCCCTCAAGCTTCCACAGGCACAGCAAATAATTTTTTCTGACTTTGTGAGATCTGTGTGGACCTGATAACTGTGACATACAGAAGTCTCTTAATCCTTCAGACATAAGAAAATACACCAGCATCACAACACTTATTTGCTTGCTCATGTTTCTGAAACACTTAACAATATCATGGTGGCCATGCATAGCTCTGTTTTTAAGCTTTGCCTGTTTGTCTAGCCATGCCTTCAGTGCAGGCAAGTCTGGACAAACTTCCTTGCTCCAGCAATTCTTGATTTCAGCTTTCTACTTTAGAGTAGTGTTAGGATATTCTTGCTTTAGCATGCTCATGGCATGCTCAAATGTTTCATTTTTCATTTTAATCTTCCTCAAATACTTTATCTTTTTTTTTAGTTAGAAAACTCTGTGTTAGAAAATGTAGAAGTGGACCTTTGTCAAGTTGTTCTTATCTAATTCATAAAGTAAAAATAATGACAATCAGTATGCCATATCACTGAAAAATGTATTTTATTTTGTAATTACTTATTTTAAGTGCCCACATGAATGTAATTGATTAGTATAAAGTGGGTTTTTTTGTCATTTTTGTTATCAATTAAGTTAAGTTTTCCCCAGCTTTTTGTTTGCTCTCCCAATCATGATTTTGAACTGAGCTTAAAAAATGACTGACTGACCAATACAAACTGGCTAAATTCCTAAGCGTCATTTCTTGGAGCAGTAAGGTTGAGAGGGCAGAAGAAACAAAGGCAAGTGGTATCTTCTTACTGCTCCTCGGGAATCTCACTACCAAAGATCTCCCACACCTAATATATAATGAAATATCTATTAATGTCCATATAGCTGCTGTGGCATTTAGCACTCTTGAATTTCTGTTGTCTGGTTTTGAAACCTTATAAAATGTAATATGTTCTCTAACCTTTCAGAAACACTTGTAGGTGTGATGTCAATGTTTCCTAAGTACTCAGCTTGCTTTGTTGTAAACCTGACTTTTGTTTACAAAAGCCCAGGCTGCAATGCTCTGCCTTGCAGGAAAAAAAAAGAATAAAGAGAAAAAAGGGATATTTTGCATCTTAACACTTCCTGTATTTACTTTTTAAAATTCCATCCCTCTTTGAAAGTGAAATGACCTTTTTTACATATGTGTATTTAAAATTCTTTGCTGTTATTTATCTGAACATTTAAACTTGTGCTAGCTTTTTAAAAGTTTATTATTTTTTTTTTACTATCATAGTTATACCAGAACAGTATTCCTTCCAGTCTTGATTTTTGTTTAATCCAAACTCAAGCTAATTTGTGTCGTTAAAGATTTATCTCCTAGTAGAAAATTGTAACTGTACAATTTATATGTGGGCAACGTGCCTGTGATTATCAGTTCTTCACTTTTTCACTATTCCTTTGATATGATAAACATATTTCTTTTTTCTACAGTGTTATAGTTATTCTTTTCTCCAGGTACCCATTTACAGAACTGAAGAAAATGTAAAAAATCAGTTATGCCTTTGGAAGTTGCTAGTATCTGTTGCAGGTTTTAACGTAGTCTGTTTGCACACTGAATAATGGAAGCAAAATGGAAACAATCAGAGTCATGCTAGCATCTACAGTCTGCCATTTGGAATCACAGTAGCAGCTGAGATGCACCAGTCATTTCCAATAGCTGTGGTATGCCTAGATAGGGAAGATATTGCTCTTTCAGTGCAAATGTGAGTTTTGGTCTGCTGTGTGAATACTCCAAACTGACATATGGTGTCAGAAAGTTTTTAGTGTGGAAGCAAAGTATGGTCATAGGGATGACCATATGTTGGTGGTGGTATGAAATCACTGATGTGCTCTTATTTAATCTGCACCCATGGCACAGTAAATTATTCCTTGGAAAAGTACAGGTAATACCTGTTGACATATTAAAAACTTTTAGTAGCAACCACTGTGTTCTCAGTAACTGATTCTTTTAAATAAAATTCATCATTAAATATCCAGTAATTTTATTTCTGAGTTATTGATACTGACAAAAATGTTTAGCAAAGGCAATTTCTCTTTGCCACTAAATTTTATCTGGTTTTAGTATATTAAAGTATATATTTTTTCTTCTAGTTTCCTTCTTTAATCTCTAGCTTTCTGATCTTTTTTTTCTCTTTTCCATATATAACCTCCTTGCTCCTTGGAGGATGATGATTTTGACCAGAAGCACAGCAATGACTGATTTTATTTCATTTGAGGTATGTTGGTGGACAGTGATTTAAAGGATTTATAGCCTTACAGAAAACAGGAAGATGGACTTTCTTTAAGTTATGGCTGACATCACTGAATTTCCAGTGTGGTACACAAATTTGATAAAGATATAAAAGGCAAATATTTTCATTTCAGTTTTGTATGTAACTAAATGGGAAACTAAAGTCTGTGGGGATAGATCATAAATTTGCAGCATGAGTAAAATTTATTGTGTTGGAAAATATTTTTTTCTTTTTCCTCCCCAGGAGGCTAAAAAAATAAGCTTACTGACAGGGGTTGCTTTTCTTCACTGCTCTGAGAAACAGATCAGCTATTTTAGGGGAAACAGAATATCTACTTAAATGACTGCCTGTTTCCCTTGACAATTGTCTTAAATTCTCTTAATCTCTGTTTAAATCATAGTTTGGTAGATTTTATCCATAGCCATTTCCACATAAAAATGTATTTGCTGTTTATTTTATTATGTTTATTGAAAAAAGAAGCTAATGACAAAGGTTTCCCAAGTTGTCATCATGGAAGATGGTAAAACACAGAAAAAAAAAGGAAAGGTTTTTTGTTTGGTTGGTTTGAGCTTTTTTGTTTTGCTTATTAAAAGGGAAAGCTCTTGGAAGTAGAAACTCTGTGAAGTGTCTGAATAAACACCAGATTAGCATTTAAACAATGTATTGCCAGTCAGCTGGGATTGTAACAAGGCTGACTTCAATTAGTTTCATATTTGACAAGAATTCTAATAAGTGGTAAAAGAGGCAAAGAAAAATTTGTGGAGGAATTTATTGGAATAAATTCAAGAACATTGTAATTCTTGACTTTTTCTATTTGCATTAAATTAGTGCCAAACACAAAACTTCCCCCCTTCTCCAGCACCCCCCCCCCCAGAATAGAGACCCTTAATAACATGGGCATGCAAAGAAATCCCAGCTCTTGCTAGGATACCAATATAGATTCTTGCTAGAATACTAAACCTTACCTGCAAGAGCTTTTTGCAAGAGCAAAAAGACCTTAAATCTGCTGTCAAAAAAAGCTAAGTCTCTATGGGAAATGAATTCAAATGCCTTATCTATTTTCTTTCATATGTTGAAAGTAAGATACAATGTCAATTGTTTTGATTGTCTTCACAGATAAGGAAAGACAATTGATCTGTAATAAAATTTCCTTTCTTACATAAAGAGCCTGAAAGCACTATTCTTATGGATTATAAACATTGAATTGTGAACCTTTGAGATTTCTGCTTTCTTTCACATGATATATCTAAGAGTCAGTTTATTTAGTGTGAATGTTGATATATTTACATGCATGCTGTATATCTCCAGATACACAGATATAAAAGTGGGTCTTACAGAAAAAGCTATGGTTATGGAAGTAGTTTTCTTTTAAACAGTAAGATCAATTGATCAGATCACATGACCTCAGTGTATTCATTCAGGAGATAAAAGAATTGCTGTTTTATAACAGTGAAAATATCCTGGAGACATATAATTACAGGAGGAGAGCTGCATTGTCATAGTATTTCTCCATTGATTTTATGCTTGGTAGATTTGCAGAAGGAGAGACTATTTTTGTTTCTACTGCACTTTCACTAGAATTTTGCTGAGTCTCTAACCCCATTTAATCTGTAGTAAGTATTGTTTTTCTTTCCTAAATTCTGCCTTTCTCTGAATCAGTTAAGGGAACTTAGGCATTAAGGGAATTAATCTGAATATATTTAAAACTCAGTTCTTGTGAGGTTTTTTTTTTTTTCAATTAAATAGTGAGTAAATCACAGAAGTTTAAAGAAAAAACATACAGCAGTTTTATGTGACATTCAAATTATTTGCACTAACCCAGAGGCCAGGCACAAAGTAATTGTATTTGTTTTTAAATTCTTCTTGGGGCTTCATGCAAGCAGCTTTTCAGAGCTCCCAGCTATAGCCATCAACTTCAGCGGAGACTTGAGTCCTGCTTTGCTGGTGGACGTGTCCTTGTTGGTAGGAATGATATTGCACTAAGCCCACCTGAAATCCTCTGGCGGAGGAAGCTGGGGGTACCAAAAGGATCAGGGAAGGGACAACATAGTCCTCTGTGCCCCTTCACATGACAACTGGCCATTTTGTGAGGTGCTCTTATCTATCGCCACTGATTGCAGCATGTTCCTACTAGCTGCTGAGGTTAGCTGTCAGATGTGAAGCTCTGCAAGGTATTCCATGGATCTTCAAAAGGCAGTTAATTACATCTCCTCCTTTGTAGGACAATAACAAATGGGCTTTATCAGCAAGTCAGATAGCTCTGCTTCTACAAGCTACAGCCATTCTGGCAGTTTCAAGTGCTTGATTGATTGATTTTTTTTTTTTTTTTTTGTATGTACAAAAGAAGAAAAAGCTACTGATAAGGTTATATGATAACAGATGCTTTACTTCTTTCTCTGTAATATTGGTGGAAGACAATAATGAAATTTTCCCATTTTATGCAGTAATTTATTTTTATCTGCTACACCCAGAGCAGCTCCTTAGGGCTCAAGCCATGCTTGGTTTCCTGGCTGGGAACAAGAACCTTAGTAGCTCCTGAATCCCAGAGCCAGTTTTCCTCAGACTGCAAGAATGGTGTAAAGCAGCTCTAGTTAAATCTTATGATTTTGGTCGCTGAGAATTGGTAGATCATAAAGTCACTTCATTGTCTCTTTTTACCTTATTGCCTGCTTATGTGTGACACAAATGAAATGGAAGAAATGAGGTCAGAGGGGCTTTGATAGCTTGGACTGTATGTGAGCTTCCTTTCCCACTTTCCTATTTATACTGTGAGACTGGTCTGCACTGACAGCTGATGCTGTGTTTAAATCTTTGGGGACGGAAGCAGCTGAGTGCTATTAATTCCTAATTGGTTTTTTTTTGTTTGGTTTTTTTTTTCCCTTCCAGAGAATACATGCATATTTACAGTAATCTCTCTGGAGGATTAAGTTCTCTGCAGAATACAATTAAGACGGTAGTGAATAAGAATTAGATAATAGTCTTTAAATTATCCTTAGTGCTGACCACTGTCTTCTGTATTGTAGAAAGCAAACTGACCAGCATTTTGTATAATCTTCTAGTCACTGCATATAGTTGTCTGTAGTTTTCAAAAACGGGTTATTTGACTCTAACTGAACCCAAGTGGTTCCCTCATTACTCTTGTACAGTGGCAAAATCTTTTCATTATTATCAACACTAAAAATAGGAAGTCTAGAAATCTTCACAACTGGAACTATATTTGGACAGCAGATTGTAGTAGTTAAGACGAGGAAACGCTCAATAGGACCTTCACAGGGAATCCCTACCATCCCTGAGACGAGCACACCAGATAGAAGCATCAGGAGTAGGAGTGGCTCCCCTGCCCTCGTGCCACCAGGCAGAGGGAGGGGACCCAAGAGACAGAAGCTAGATGCAGATCCCTGCTCAGTGCAGTAGGCGAATCCTCTCCTGGCCGACTTTGCCCCCCCAGGTGCCCTTACACAATAGGTAGGAGGCTCTGGAACCTGAGGGCCAGCAGGTTGAAGATACAGACAATGAACCACCCAAGGGGTTGACTATGGGGAACCAGTCAGCCCCATGCATTACAGTGGCCATGGGTAAGAAAAAAAGAAGGGTAATTGTCGTAGGCGACTCCATTCTGAGGGAAACAGAGGGCCCGATATGCCGACTGGACCCATCCCTTGGGGAAGTCTGATGCCTCCCTGGGGCAAGGATAAGAGACACTACCAGGAAGCTCCCTAGGCTGGTAAAAGCATCCGATTATTATCTGCTAGTGGTTGTTCAGGTTGGCAGTGATGAGGTAGCTGAGAGAGGTGCAAAGACAATCAAAAGGGACTTGAGAGAACTGGGGCGATTACCTGAAGGATCAGGAGCACAGGTAGTGTCTTCCTCCATCCCGTCGGTAGCCGGGAGGCACACGGAAAGGAACAGGAAGCCCCACCTCATTAACACGTGGCTCAGAGGCTGGTGCCAGCAGTGGAATTTTGTTTTTTTTTGATCTGGGGGCAGTTTACATGGCACCAGGCCTGCTGGAGAGAGATGGGGCTCACTTGTCGCAAAGGGGGAAAAGGATTCTGGCTCAGGAGTTAGCAGGCCTCATTGAGCGGGCTTTAAACTAGATATGAAGGGGGAAGGGGATAAAACCAGGCTTGCTAGGGATGAGCCTGGGGGTGGCATGCCTGTGTTGGAGAACAGATCCATAGCTCAACTGAAGTCTATTAACACCAATGCACACAGCATGGGCAATAAACAGGAGCTGCTGGAAGCCATCGCGTGCCAGGGAAACTATGATGTGGTTGCCGTCACGGAAACATGGCGGGATGACTCACACAACTGCAGTGCTACAATGGATGGCTACAAGCTCTTTAGAAGGGACAGGCAAGGAAGGAGAGGTGGAGGGGTAGCCTTCTATGTTGGAGAGTGTTTTGACTGTCTAGAACTCAACAATGGTAATGATAAGGTTGAGTGCTTATGGGTAAGGATCGGGGGGAAGGCTAATAAAGCAGCTATCCTGGTGGGAGTCTGTTATAGACCACCCAGCCAGGATGAGGAGACAGATGAAGTTCTCTGCAAGCGGTTGGCTGAAGTCTCACAATCTCTAGCCTTTGTTCTCATGGGAGACTTCAACTTACCAGATATCTGCTAGAAATACAGCACAGCAGAGAGAAAGCAGTCTCGGGGGTTCCTGGAGTCTGTGGGAGATAACTTCCTGAGGCAGCTGGTAAGCGAGCCAACCAGGGGAGGTGTCCCGCTGGACCTGCTGTTTATGAACAGGGAAGGCCTGGTGGGTGAGGTGGTGGTCGGAGGCTGTCTTGGGCTCAGCGACCATGACATGACAGAGTTTTCAATTCTTGGAGAAGTACGGAAGGGTGTCAGCAAAACCACTACCCTGGACTTCAGAAGGGCAGACTTTGGATTGTTAAGGAGTCTGGTTAACAGAGTCCCTTGGGAGGCAGTCCTGAAGGGCAAAGGAGTCCAGGAAGGCTGGATGTTATTAAAGAAGGAAGTCTCAAAGGTGCAGGAGCAGGCCGTCCCCATGTGCCGTAAGTCGAGCAGGTGGGGGAGAAGACCGGCTTGGCTGAATAGTGAGCTTTGGCTGATACTCAAGAAAAAAAGGAGAGCTTACTGCCTTTGGAAGAAGGGGCGGGTGACTCAGGAGGACTACAAGGATGTTGTGAGGTTATGCAGGGAAAAGATTAGAAAGGCGAAGGCCCATCTGGAACTTGAACTGGCCGCCACTGTTAAAGATAACAAAAAATGTTTTTATAAATACATCAGTGACAAAAGGAGGGCCAGGGAGAATCTCCCTCCTTTGTTGGATGCGGAAGGTAACCTTGCCACGAAAGATGAGGAGAAGGCTGAGGTACTTGATGCTTTCTTTGCCTCAGTCTTTAATAGTCAGAATGGTCATCCTCAGGGTTGTCAGGCCCCTGTGCTGGGAAACAGAGCTAGTATGCAGAATGAAGTCCCAGTTGTTCACGAGGTGGCAGTCACCGACCTGCTGCTTCACCTGGATGTTCACAAGTCCATGGGGCCATATGGGATCCACCCGAGGATACTGAGAGAGCTGGCAGAGGAGCTTGCTAAGACACTCTCCATCATTTATCAGCAGTCCTGATCAACCAGGGAGGTCCCAGTTGACTGGAAGCTAGCGAATGTGACGCCCCTCTACAAGAAGGGTCAGAAGGAGGATGCGGGGAACTACAGGCCTGTCAGCCTGACCTTGGTGCCGGGAAAGGTCATGGAGCAGATCGTCTTGAATGCCATTATGCAGCACATACGGGACACCCGGGGGATCAGGCTCAGCCAGCATGGGTTTATGAAAGGGAGGTCCTGCCTCACTAACCTGGTCTCCTTCTATGATAAGGTGACCCACTTAGTGGATGAGGGGAAAGCTGTGGACATTGTCTACTTGGAGTTCAGTAAGGCCTTTGACACTCTCTCCCATAGCATTCTCCTGGAGAAGCTGGCTGCTCACGGCTTGGACAAGTGCACTCTGCGCTGGGTTAAAAACTGGCTGAACGATCAAGCCCAGAGAGTGGTGGTGAATGGAGTCAAATCCAGTTGGCAGCTGGTCACGAGTGGTGCTCCCCAGGGCTCAGTGTTGGGGCCGGTCCTGTTCAATATCTTCACTGATAATCTGGATGAGGGGATCGAGTGCACCCTCAGTAAGTTTGCAGATGACACCAAGCTGGGTGGAAGTGTTGATCTGCTGGAGGGCAGGAAGGCCCTACAGAGGGACCTGGACGGGCTGGATTGTTGGGCCGGAGCCAATGGTATGAGATGCAACAAGGCCAAGTGCCGGGTCCTGCACTTTGGTCACAACAACCCTGTGCAACGCTAGAGGCTTGTGGAGGAGTGGCTGGAGAGCTGCCTGGAGGAAAAGGACCTGCAGGTGTTGGTTGACAGCCGGCTGAACATGAGCCAGCAGTGTACCCAGGTGGCCAAGAAGGCCAACGGTATCCTGGCTTGTATCAGGAATAGTGTGGCCGGCAGGAGCAGGGAGGTGATTGTGCCCCTGTACTCGGCACTGGTGAGGCTGCACCTCAAGTACTGTGTTCAGTTTTGGGCCCCTCACTACAAGAAGGACATTGAGGTGCTGGAGCGTGTCCAGAGAAGGGCAACGAAGCTGGTGAAGGGTCTGGAGATCAAGTCTTACAATGAGCGGCTGAGGGAACTGTGGTTATTTAGTGTGGAGAAGAGGAGACTGAGGGGAGACCTTATTGCTCTCTACAACTACCTGAAAGGAGGTTGTAGAGAGGTGGGGGTTGGTCTCTTCTCCCTAGTAACAAGCAATAGGATGAGAGGAACTGGCCTCAAGCTGTGCCAGGGGAAGTTTAGGTTGGACATTAGAAAAAACTTCTTCACCAAAAGTGTTGTCAGGCACTGGAACAGGCTGCCCAGGGAGGTGGTTGAGTCACCATCCCTGGAGGCATTTGAAAGAAGGGTAGATGTGGTGCTTGAGGATATGGTTTAGTGGTGGACTTGGCAGTGATAGGTTAGCAGTTGGAGTCGATGATCTTAAGGGTCTTTTCCAACCTTAATGGTTCTATGATTCTATGAAATATTTCTCTTAATGTTTGACATTAAAGATTTCTTACTTCGATATGGAACTGGCACGTTTATGAGATTCCATCATACCACAGCTGCCAACTTTGGCTGTCTGGTTGTTGATAGATTGGATAGAGGGCTGGGTTTTCAAACCATTTGCAGCACCTGCCATTGATTTATTGCTGGTAATTTTACTGATATGGTCTCATTCTTTCAATATAGCTGACCTTTTCTAGTTTTACTGGACATTCTGGACATACTGGACTCCTTTTCCAGAAGGCAGTTTTTCATTTTTGATTGTTGTATTTCTGTAACGGGAACTTGCTGTTGAGAAACAGCCTTATGCTCTATGGCCTATCTGGAAGACTCTCGTACTGAGAGTTAACACTCTTTTAATGGCACTCATTTATATGTGAAACCACAAATAAGAGGTATAGATGAAGGAGAAATATGAAAAGCCAGGTGTTCCGTTGGGTTCAGATCTAAAAGCCCAGACTATTCCTGAGTCCTGCATGTCCTGACTTTGAAGTTGTAACCGCATCCCTTAAGTTCAGCGCCCTTCATGGCTGATGTTCACTAGAAACCCCTTTAAGTTCTGTGTCTGTGCTTAATATGTGGCATTACTGTGAAAAGTGATTATAACAGGGAGACTTTATTATTCAACAGATGTGTCCTTTTGTGTATTCAGTGACATATCTGCTGACTTCAGTTATGAAAGTAAGATATGCTGCATTTACTCTACCTAACAAGGCAGAGTGAGCACAGCCAGGAGGAAATAAGTTGGGTTCTAGCCCATCTTGTACATCACAAACAATTTAGTGCTGTTTGCAGATTTCCATCAATTATGCCTATGCTCTGAAGACAAAAGGTGTTGCTTGTATGTCAGCAAGCTATTGCTTGCACACACTCAGGGTATGGATGGGACCTCAAGCTGTCCTGCAGGGAGGTGATTTGAGCAGACATGGTTAGAAAGGAAAATTACCAAATGGACGAAGTAGTCTGCTGAAATACTGAGAAAATGACAGAGAAAATGCCTGCCAGCTTGGCAACTATTAGCCTAGGAACCAGGTCTGTGAAGCATTCTTGAGAACCACAGCTGTCATTTTCCACGTACAGCTGGGCATCTGGAAACTGAACACATCCTGAGACACCACTGATATGCACAAAACCAAGGAACCATAATGGCTACTTATCACCTGAAATGTCCTGAGAAAGTAAGAATCGGTAGCTGCCATTGACTGTTCTAACTGCAAGAACAGGAAAACAGTCTGGAAAATTAAAAACTGCTCTGAGCAGATAGAAAACATCATTATCTATTGGCTGTCCCAGATGAAATTAACATGTATTGGGTGCTTCAAATGGTGGTGTCCTACACCCTCTTATGTCTCTATGATACAAAAATGACTTAATTTTTATCCAGAATGGAGCATCTCTATCTGAGACCTTCCCATAGTGCACATACTTTTCCTCCTTCTAAACAGGTTGAGCTCTCTGCATGACCTTCCTATGAGATTTTGGACCCTTGCTAGGGGTGCGTGGCTGACTCCAAACTCTGCGATGGAAATCATCTTAAAGTGAGACTTTGTTTTTTGCCCCCTCTGGCCCTCTTCTCGGGTCAGTTTGGTTTGTCCTCCCCTTAGGGATGCTTTGGCCACCTTCTGGAATGTTTACTGTGTTTGGTACCATATATATACATGTAAGTAAGTTATCATGAGTATATATGTTGTTGTGTTATTGATAACTTTGCATTACTGGTAGTAAGTTTGCAGTAACCTGTATTGTTACATGTATACTTGTTATTGTTGCTATATTATTGGTTGCTGATAATAATTTGTAATTGCTTGAAATATATATATTTGCTTTATTAATCATAGGTATACTGGCTAGTGGTGATTGTTGTGGTGTTTGTGGTAATCTGTAAAAAAGTAGAGAAACTTAGAGGGTAAAGCCTAAGCCTCCTTGTACATTATGGAATCCTATGAAGTCACGATGACGATCTCTATACACCCTGCAGGCCAGGTGACCCTTTAGATCATGAGAGGAGGCAGCCTGCTTTATGTAAGACAGTGGTCCCATGCTGGGAAGTACTCAGTTTAGCAGGTTGAGTTTACAGAGCTATTAGGAAGAAAAATATTTATTCAGTTACAATATTACTTATTTGCTGTGGCAATTAAAATGAATGATAATGTAGCTATAGAAGCCCTGAATGTAATTTTCATAGCTCTCTCAGAACATAGGCAGCCTCCGGTAAGACTATATTCTCATTTTGCTGTATACACTTAAAAAATCAGAAAAATTGTTTGGATTTTTGCACTGAGTCAAGGAAAACAATAATTTCTTTTATTCAGGACAAGAAGCTTCCTGTTCAGATTTCAGCCTTTTTTTTTCTTTTGCTTTCAATCATTATAGTATTTGACAGTAAAAAGAATTCAGTTGAATTAAGACCTTTGTCACATAATCTAGGTTTATCTGTAGTCTAAAGTAATCTATAATTTAGAACCAGCCTAGAACCTTATAATTTACTAAGCTTAATGTTGCAAACATTACACAGGATTTTAGTTCTGTGTCTCTGCAGAGCATGCTAGGTAGAAAGTTAAAGAATGTTAAAAATAGCACTTGATGTGCAAGTAAAATAATGGAAAACTCATGTGTGCCCTTCTGTAAAGCATCCTATTTCATATTCATGTTTAATGAATTCTATTTTTGGAAGGAGTGATATTTTAATTCAGTATTTTGTATATGGTAACATAATATTAATTGGTGATATCATAATATAAAGAGACTTTCAGTGAATAGTGAAAATTGAACTAAGTGATAGGTAATCAGATATTATATAGAGCCCTTAGTAGTTTTATTTATAGATTTTTTGCTAAAATTCGAAACGATCTTTGTGATAATGGGCTTCAGTGAAAGAAACTTTAATAAATTAATTAAAAGAAAATTAATAAATGAATGCTCCTTCATTCATTGTTATGTGCATTGATACTAGTATGTGCTGGGATATTTCTCAGCATATTATTTTTCAACTCTTTGGTAAGCAAAATCTTCTAAAAATTAAATTGACTGAAGTTATGTATATAGGATATAATTGATTTAGATTTTATTATAAATTAATTTAAACAGTAGAAATTAATTGAAATAATAATGTCTTAAATTGTTTTTAATAAAATTAAAATTAATTAATTAATATTTTAATTTATTAATTTAAATAATAATTCAATGTATTTCTGAGATACTAATATAAAATGCGGCAACAAAGAGCCATCTGTGGCATATTGACTCAAGCTGAAAGTCAATGTACATGTCACAGACAAGCAAATATAGGCAATAACTCAGAGTCAATGGTAGCCAATTAAGCTTTCATTGTTTTGGTTAATGTCTACTTCTCAGCGGATATATAAATTATCTTTACTATGGAGCTACCCTGGACTGTATACCCATATGGATGTATGTTGCTTTTTATGGGCCACAAACAAAATATGTCAGAGCACTAATACCAGAAAAGTCCTTGGAGTTCAAGTAATACAAGGTGAAAATGCTCTTATCTTGATTGATAACTGTCACTTTTCCATTTATGCTCCCTTTGATGGGCTCGGGGGGGTATCCTACATTTTTAGGACACTTGCACTGGCAAAACTTGCATACTTCAAAGCTCTTCAGCCTATGTAAATTTATATGTCTAATACAGAGTAATTTTAATGAGATAGGCTAATTAAATCTAAATAATGTGAATTTGGAAAGTACATCTTTCCAGAAATTGAAATAGAATTGAAATCAATGCAGGTGGTTAGCTTCTCCAAAAGAGATTCATTTCTTTGACCACTCTAAGGTCTGTTCACTTCTTTTTCTGCTGATGCACTTTAACATTATACATTTCTTTGCTTAATTTACTGTGCTTTCCTTTGCTTTATTTACAAGCAAATGAAAATTGAGACACGCATACATCTGAAAGTTTATTGGCTGTATTATTACAACCCCTTGTGAACGAAGTCTATGTCACCCAAGCTGATAATTCCAGATGTGAGAAAAATGCTTTCTGCAGTGTTTGCCATTGGATGTCCTTCTGATGGCTTTCAGATTCTAAAAGATTTAATACAAATGTCTCATCCATTATTTTAGTCTTAATATCTGACTCCCAATTTTTTTTTTGTACTGAGCATAGGATTTGATTTTCCTAAAAGATTAAGACCCTATAGATGATATAAATTTACAAACTTGTATAGCTCAGTACAAATATATTCTTTTTGCTTATTCACATTATGACAATCTTCATAGCTTATTTTCCACTTATTCAAAGACCCCAAAACACCCTTAATATTCAATTTCTTCCCTAATCTCAAATATAATCTGAATTTAAAAATAAACCACAGATAGAAGAAGAAATTTGGTGAAAATCTGAAAAATGTGCTCTTTTGTCTTAACTATTTAAAATCCCAGTCTTTGAATAAAACAATAAATTTTTAAATTAAAGCATCTTCTTTCCATCAGGAAGTCATTGCTACTTAATGAGCATACAGACTGATATCAAAACAAACCACATAAATTTTATAAGATGTACTTTGTATAGCACACCAAATTGTGTGGTGCATATTTAGTGTTATTTGTGTTTGTGTTACACATGCTCAAAGACAAATATTTGGAAGAAGATGTACGTCTTTTAAATCTGGCATAGACTGGAAGAGATAGAGAGTCCTTCCGGTGCGAAACAGGAGGTTTTATGTCCACTGTCAATGATTCTCCCCACTGTTCTTTGAAATATCATTCACCACATCTCTAGAAAAGAAACATCTTGGATTCATTTAGCACTCCTCTATGGCTAATCAGGTTGTGAAATGAAAGGCATCTATTACTGTTACAGCCTGCATGGCTAGTATTTCCCACATGGAATTGATAGTGAATGAATGCTTTTGGTTGGTCATTTATCTCTTGAAAAATATTTCAGGATGTCTAATATGTTGTGGGAATTCAGGGCAAATTTTCCAGGTAGTCTGAATGCAAGAAGGTGACAAAACATTGAACTATTAAGACAAGTTAAAGGAATTTAAAAAACATTTTAGGATGCTTGCAATAAAATTCCTTGCCTATCTCCATGGAAAGGTTTGAGATGGTGAATCCACAACATTTCCATCCTTATGACCCTCAACATTTCTAGCTGATTTAACACCTAAGCCAACCTGCCAACACGTTTGTTCATCTGAGTCACAGAGCCTTGGTGTCACCCTTTGCAGTATAGCAGAGCCCTACAGTCTAACACAGAGCTCTAGGGCAAAACCTTCTGTAGAGTTCAACGTCTGTTTTCCTGGAAGATCTCCAGTCTCTTGTCTCTCGTGGAGTCCCAGCATCCTAAGGCACTTTTGGCGGTGGAACTTCTACACCAAATGGACATGTAAATAATACTTTGAAAAGGTTATCTACAAAAGCAATTGCTTGTAATAGGTTGGCTTGTGGTACAGATTAATGAAATGATGGTAAAATACAATATTTGCATGTAGGTTAAAGCATTGGCAGGAAAGCCAATGGAAAATACAAGGCTGAGGTTTCTGTGCAAGCATAATAAAGGAGAAAGGGATCTTGCAGGCATGACTTAGTAGTCATCTGAAGTGGTTTTACTCCATGAAAGTATCATTTTTTTAGGCAAAGTGTGTGGACTGAAAATACAGCAAAATAACTACAGAAGGGTTCTGTAAGATTTCTGAAGGTCTTACTTTGTAAGCATCTGTTACATTCAGCAAGTTTATATGACATGAAGACAGCATGAATAGCTGTGAAGTTTTCTTCATCTTTTTATACATCTTTGAACACCATCATAATTTTAAACTTTCCGTATGTCTTTCCATCATGTATTTGTAAATTATTGATACTTATGAAATCAGAGAAGCTCTTGCATCCAATTGCTGATGTAGACTTAAGCTTTTAGTATAACTGATGCAAACAAGATATTGCTCATGGTCTAAAGATAGTTCATCAGTAATCATACAATAAAACTCAATGTTGTGTATTTTCTCAGTCCTTCTTGTATCAAGAGCATTGCAGAGCAATCCACTCTGAGATTTGTAGCCTGTGAAATTAAACGTGTAAATCACTGGTACATATTTGATCATATTTTGCAAAAAGATAATTTAATTATAGGAAATTACCTTTACTTTCTATTGCATTTCTTGTAATGACCTCTGAAGGCAAGATCTTGATGAACTGCATTACAGCAATAATTCATTTGATTTCTTGGCATGTTTAATGTTTTTCAGAACAACTTGGTTTTCTGTGAGAACATGAAATGTGCTATGAATATATTTGGTTTGTTTCCTCTTTAGCATTTCACCCACTAGCTCACATTTATGACTGTGTTTCATATGGTATATCAGCGAAAGCTGACTTTCAAGTGTGAAGTTTGGTTTCATAAAACTCATAAAGCTTTAGGCTGTCATAGCAGATAATGTAAAGGAACAAGAAAATAGGTAAGTTTTGCTTATTTTAGATTTCCCAGTGCATCATTATTCACCATATTTGCCATCTTGACCAACTTCCTACATGGAGATGTTATGGACTGTAAAAACTTGTGTCTTCAGAAATATGCAAAATACTATTACAACTGGAAATGTATTTGAGAGTTATCAGACTGCTATAGAATAATAGGACCTTGATAGTTTAACATGGCTGACCTAGTAACAGAGAAAGGAGGAAGTGCTTATTCAGCCTGTTTAAGACTTCCCTTTTTATTTGTTCTAATCAAAGATTTAAGCAGTTCATGAAAACCTGTCCTTGTGAAAGTTTTCACCCATTTAAAATTTAAAAATGTGTTGAAATGGAAACAGGTAAATGAAGATGTGATGGCTAATATCTTTGAGAAAACTACAAGAACTGCGCAAAAAGTAGGTAGTAACTAAATTATATAGATTAAAAATCTAGGGGTCGATATCTATACAGGTCTCTATATTTATTTACCTAAGGAGATAATTCCAGTACTTTCAAAATGACAAAATCTCTCTTTTTTTTCAAATATTTTGTTTTGTTCCCCTTGTCCTTGCTTTTCATTTTGCATTTCAGGTTTATTTTACAACCTAAAATAGAATAACATTTATGTTGGCAAGAATATACATCTTTTTTACATTTTTGTTTGACTAAAACAACAAAAATTATCAAAACAAAGCAAAAAAACCCCAACACAGAATACACACTGGGCCTTTAAATGCACGATTTGAGATTGAACCTTCATGTCCTGTTTCATTGGATGGGGTTGTGAAGGAATGTGGTGCATCCTATATGAATCTGAGAGGCTGAAGTATGTTGTGGCTCAGGGGAGCGGAAAGACATCTGGATCAGAAGGTGGAAGGGTACTTTTTGCTTTGAGAGACTGAAGTGTCTGGACACCAGGTTAGGTACTATAAAGATGATGAACAGGTGAAAGCCATATATAGGAAAGATCTTTATTTTAAAGAGTAAATAATCTCATTTTTGATACATAAGTTTAACTAAGTTGGTTAGATTTACTTTCTAACACTTCCTCAGGCCTCTGGATTTAGGTGTTTTGTGTGCATTTGCATTGGTGGGCTCACTGAGCAAGTCTTTGTTTAAACAACGCTGGCTTTGTTTGAAAACAGAACATGATGCAGAAGGGCTCATGAAGATATCAGCTGGAAGATTAGAATCCTTTTTCGAATTTTAGATTATGTGCATGCTTAAGAAGTCCTTGCTATGTCTTCTTATTGGAGTGGGCAAGTATAGTTACTTTCCTTCAGAGCAATCTTTAAACTATGGAAAATGATGGCCCAATGTGCTAGCCTGCAAGTGTCTAGTATACTTCCAGTGTCACAAGAATAAAATAATCAATTTTATATTCTAAAAGCAACTAAGGCTTGCTACAGGCAAAAATATACATAGCCAAAATAGTCTTTGGTTTCATGTTAAAAAAAAAAAGATTTGAACAGCAAATGTGGAAGAAGGAAACAGGAGATGCCATCACATAAGATTAGGTTCATAGAGCTCAGTTTTTGATAAATGTAAACACTGTAAGAGCGTTGTTTGTTATAAAGATAGGCAAGTTACTATGGTGACAGCTACATGACTCAAAATTGCATATGTTCTGTTACTTGAAAAATCCCTGCAATGAGTAAGCAGGATGCATGCATTTGCCATCATTTCCAAAATCAGCCTCTGCAAAACATGAGATTTTGCATACTAATCAATGTTAAGTAATTTCCTGATGATGAAAAGGTAACTTTTAAATAATTATTTTGGATTTGTTTATTTTTTATTTTGTTAGTTTTGCTGTAGTTCAGGTATAATACCCTTTTCCTGGTGAATATATCATTCCACTAACCTGGCCATCTTACAAGCCATAAATACATTTTGTTTTGGTATGTCTAGTGCCGCTAAGATTTGTTAAATTATTTACCAGACTTGGAAAATTTGCTTTAGAAAAAGGGAAGACCCTCTCACACCAGTGTTCAAATGCCCATATACAGTTAAAAGCCTTATAGACTATCAGTAAATTTAACTATAGTGTTTTAATTTAAAAATCATAAAAAAAAGTTGGTAGCAATCTGTCTTTTAACTTTTTTTGCCAGACATATTTTTAATTTTCTTACAATAATGCTATCTGCTGGTGTTAAATTTTGATAAGCTGACACTAGGATTAATATTTATTTATGGGACTGTAGTTATTTCATTTAAAACAGGTAATACATTGCACTACATTCTTAGGAATATGCAAAGGCCCTGTTGTCTTATGCCAAAGCTACCTTATACTGTAACAATGTAGTCAATTTGCCTTCAGCTCTGATCTGTATAGGGCAAGAAGTGATTAGGATAATCCAATAGATATTCCAGGATATAAAAAATATACTAGAATATGTGGCAGCAGTTGATAACATTCTATTCAGATTTTACTTTAAAAGATGAATCATCTTTGAGGGGAGGAGGCTCACAACAGGCTGCATTTCCCACAGCAGATAAGGAGCGTGTGAAAAAGCATATAATAACAGTTATTATCTAAAGATTCTATACTGAGTCATGCAAATACCAGTTACTTACTGATTATCATGACAAACAAAGATGTCATGATGTAAACCAACACTGGACATTAGTAATCTTTCAGTAATAACCATCTGGTTCCTCCAAAAGTAATTGAGAAGCATGTTAGACTCTCAGTCTTTTGTTGCATAGAAGAATATCAAACCACGCTTCAAAATATTGTTCCCCAGCTTCAGTCCACAAAATGGGCCTTTACTAATTTGTTCCATACATCCTGAGACCAAGACTGTCCACATTTAGGATTGGCTATTAACAGGTCAGGCATTTATGATGCATCAGATACTGATATGTTATCTGTTTAATAATCTGAATTAGTGAAAGTGACTGTTAGTACAATTAAATGAATTTGGAAGATCCAAGAAATACCAAGTTGTCAAACACCATCTTTCTCTTTACATCTTTATATATGCAGAGTGGAAAGTATGCATGTTGGGAATCTAACAGTCAATCCAGTATAGCTGACATCATACATATGCACCAGAAAAAGCCATCATTTGCTGAAGTATTTTGATTAAGTATGTGTTTATGTAATTTTCTTTAATTTTTCCTCCATCACTAGTCTTCTGTGTTCTGTATGTTCTTGGTTTCCATGCCTAAAAAGCTATACTATCATATGGATAATTGCTGTGAAGGGTATTTAATTATTTCCACTGCTGTTTTCTTTTTGTTAATTTGCATAATTTACAATATGTGGCTATGGGGAAAAGAAAATTATTGTATTAGTGAAAATATTTTCAAAATTTTGGTGAGGATTACCTGGGACTGTAAGCCTGACACATCAAGATGAACTAATTTACATGGCTCAAAACTTCTGATGTAAAGACTATTAGCTAAAATGCAATCATACTGGAAAAAATTCTGTCCAGTACTGAGTAAACTGAGTATGGCTTTTCTCTCAAGGAATTGCCTAAATAAAGATATGGCCTCAATAATTACTAATTTTTGTACTAGTATTAGAGAAGAGACTGAGAAAGATATTAAAATATTTTTGGCATAGTATCAAGGCTCCAGTGTGTTTCAATATGTTTGTTTTAGTGGCTTTGTGAGAGAAACAGGCCCTATTGTGTAAAATTAATATATGCTCCGTTCAGAAGAATTTCTTTTTTCACTAGTGGCAGCCACAATAAATAACATTGCCTTCTGTCTATTTTTATAAGCTAACATTGCTGTGGGAAAATAATGGAAATTGGCGAGAAGGTTTGTAAACATGCTCAAGTGACTTGCAGCTGTGGTGTTGAAAAACATGTACGTCATACTAACTGTTTTATTGGCCTCGGTGTGTGGGGCAAGTAGAACATTTAGATTAGTATTTAGTATTTAGATAACATTTAGTATTTAGATAACGTGGGCCTGTGATACACTTAAAGGCACCCTAATTAAACATGCTTCAGCTTCCTGCCCTGCTGTGGGAAAGAGTAAAGCACAGTGGTAAACTATGCCTGCATGAATTCTTGATAAACAGGTGAAAACAGAAGGTTTGTTGATCCTCTGGCGTGGACTGAGCTCTGAAGTGCCTGTGTTCCTGCTTTTGTGCCTCTGCCTGGGTGCTGCTTCAGGTATCCCCCAGTTGGTGAGGTAGCAAAAATAAATTCACTCTTTGCATTTCATCCGTGATTTTGTGTTTGTTCCTGTGTCCTACCTGTGCCAGCTCACACAATTGCTAAGTCAGCGTATATCCTGGATAATGACAAGAAAACTTAATAATATAGAAAGTATTTCTCATGATTCCTAATATAACACTGTTAAGATATTGTGTTAAGCCAGTGTAAACGTAGAATCTTTAAGGCGATAAATTATATCATGTTAAACTGAGTGGCTGTAAAACCTTTTAGAGTACTTGAATTAAAGATACATATAGTTTCCAGGGAGTCAGTCATGAGGAAGCAAATGCAAAGGTCAAAAAAGAATTAATGGTGATCATGAACATATATTGATATAAATGAAAGATGCATAGAAATATTTCATCATTCTGATGCCAGTCCAAATGATATATGCCATGTAGGAGCATAGGACATGTCATTGCACCTAACCCTCTTCAGAGGCTTACAAATGTTAGATGATTCATCAATCTTTTTGTTACTATGTAATGGCCTGTTGAAAGTTAAAAAACATAATACACTTGTTAGAAAGCTTCTATTAGTGCACCCCTTGTAGAGGACAGGGCACTTCAAACACACCTGATGAACAGATGCACTGTATAAAGCACTAAGCAGAAGTGTGTCCTTTCAGGTCAGTTGATGGCATGAGAGGTGAGAGAAAAATAAATGGGCAGACATGTAAGTTTGTTGTTGGCTCATGGAACTGCAGGCTCTGAGATGTGGAGCTGAAATTTGTTGCTACTGCAGATATGATGGGTAGAAATCTATTACAATGAGTGCTTAATTAATACATTCTAGAATTTTTGGAAGAGGCAATATTATTAGTAGAATTCTAGGGATTTTGTGGAGAAGAAAAAAATGTCTCTGAATAATCTGGAAGACTCAGCACTGGTGCAGATTGCCCAGAGAGGCTGTGGAGTCTCCATCCTTGGAGTTACTTAAAAGCTGTCTGGACATGGTCCTGGGCAACCTGCTCTAGGTGACCCTTCTTGAGCAAGCATGTTGGACCACATGACCTCCAGAGGTCCTTTCCAACCTCAGCTGTTCAGTGTTTTCAAGTATGTCATTAAAAATGCTATAAAAATAAGAAATTACTGGAAATATTCCTTTTATATATATATATATATATCAAATAGACTTATAGTCCATTTTAACCATAATGTCATCTATGTTCCTGTGTGGGCAGTTGACTCAATAATTTGAAAATTTTTGTGGTTATTTTTGAAATGTCCTTCCTCAAGGACATTGTGCTTCTGACACACCTGGTTCCAGCTGGCCCCACAGCAGACCCACCACAGGACACAGCTCAGCCCATCAGCTAAGTATGTGGTGCCTTTGTGAAAATACATTCAAGAAATGGCGATAAATACCGAGAGAAAGAAATGGGAAGACCAGCGGAGAGGGAGGTGCACCATCATGGAACAGGCACGCCTGAAGGGACTGCAGCTTGTGGAGGACTTATGCTGGAGCAGAGGAAACGAGTAAGAAGGAGGGAGCGGCAGAAACAAAGAGGAGTGAGAAACAAGGAGTGTCGGAGAGAAACTGCTGTGCCCTGACCCCAAACTCCTGCACTGCCTATTGCCACGCCAAAGGGACTGAACATAATTTGCAGCAATAATCGGGGGTGTGGAGACTGGGAATGGGGGAATAAGGTGTTTGGAGTGAAGCTGAGCCTTGGAAAGGTGGAGGAAAGGTGTTTTCCCTAGGTGTTTAAATGTTTTGTCTTTTTTGTTTCTCAATATCCAATGTAGTAATTAAATGTTTTAAATTAAGTTAAATTCCCGATGTTGAGTCTGTTTTGCCTGTGACAGTAAAAGCCATGAGGTGTTTTGCTCCTGTTTTTCCCATTTTCTGCCTTTCCTGCTTGGGGGCATAAGTAAGAGGCTGTGTGGGTGCTTGGCTGCTAGCTGGGGCCAGCCCACCACAATGCCATAGATTTGCACTGAATTTGCAGGCTTTTTTTTCTCTGTCATGTGTTGCTGGTGGCTGAGTTTTTATACAGATGCAAAATTAAAATTTTCAACAGAAATTATTAAAAAGAACATGTAAGAGAAATGGAAATATTAAAAAACCTAGTATGCTGTTTGAGAATTTTTCCAGGTATTCTGCAAGATCAGGGTGATGTGTTTTGCTGATTTACAAAGGAATAAAACCCTTTTTTTATTGGTTGGAAGATCAGTCCACTGAGAGTTATTAAAGACAATGCTATATGAGTATTGGCTCAGGAAGTCCAAAAGCTGTGAAGGACTGGAGTCTGGGAGAAATAAGGTTGTCCTGTTCTAGTAATCTTCAGCCATCTACCTTTTAAAAGAGAGGCTAGGTGGGTCTTTACTCTGATCCAGTACAGTTATGCTAATTTCTTATATAGTTAAAAAAAATAACCAAACCCAAACAAAACCCAAAAAACCCCAACCAAACAAAAACCAGTAGAGGTAATTTACTGTAGGCTCATCTTTACAGTAACAATACCAGATAAGGAAAACAAAATTAGAATGTGTGAGATCCAACATACCACAACCAAAGAAGGAAAGTATGAAGTCTCAGGCAAATACTTTTCTTCCCATTTTATACTGTTCTAATTTTTCTCTAGAGATTTTTTTGTTCTGTTCTGATGAAAGTTAGCCTGGACACTAGAAAAAAATGTGCAGTGGAATTCTTTGTTTCATTGCCCCTTCCAAGGTGAAGGAGGCTATCTGCCTCTCTAGACTGCACTACAGGCTGTCCAGTCTCACTCAGCGCTTGCATTTAGGAAGGTCCGGGAGCTGCTGAACCAACCGATGGCAACATTGTGAGGAAAAGGGATGAGACTGGACACAGAATGTGGAGCTCTTCTTTCATGTCCTCTCTCTCCCCCAATCATTGACAGTGAAGCAGAGTTAAGCTGTAGTGGAAGGAGGGGTAGAGAGGTGGTGTTGAAGCTACAAAGGGCTCCTTTGGGTACCAACAGCTCATCCAGAATACATGCTGCGATGCCAATTGCACAGCATTTCCTTTTGAGTGACAACCATAAAACTGCATCCTCCTACACACTGTAGCCCTTGTGTAAGTATCCCAGTAAAAAGGACACTCAAATTCATAGGACATAATGAAAATTAAAATGTGGTTCAGCTTCCATTAAATACTTAGAAAAAGTTTATTTTAAAATTCTATTTGAATGTTATGATTCAGAAGAAGACACCCTTTGATTTGAAATGCTATTGTCTTAAACATATTTTTCTATGCTTGGTATCGATTCCATATAAATAACAGTATAAAAATCAATATAAGTGTGATTAAAGAGAATTTTATTAACTTCAGTGAGGCACCAGGTTTAATTTTGTTCTTACATGTTCTGTTTCTTGATTCATAGTAGAGAAAGCTTTTCCTAACCACGAGCATGCATTTTACTATTTGAGAATTTAAAAAGCTGATGCAGTTTTGCTTAATTTGCAAAACTTCTAGACATTTATTACATTTGACATTGTTGTCACCATTGTGTTGGCTTCTGGATGCATCATGGCTGTCTATATGTGGAAATACGGTTGGTGCAAAGTACAATACATTTTTGGCAGCTGGTATGTTGTCAGGAATGTCACACGCTACAAATATGACTAGTAGATATTTGACTCATCCTTAGCTGGCTGCCTTGTTGACATGTTCTGCCGGCCCTGAGTTATTTATTTTTCTGGAGAACTTATATAAATTCCTTGAAATGGATATTCATTCTCTTGTCTAAAACTAAGGCAGATTAATGTTTTTAGATAAGAACAACAGTGTGTTTCCATGACTACGGCTCTGTTAACACCTTATTCTGAAAGCTAAGAGCTAATAATTGTTTTTATTAATACAGCAACGTTTTTGTTACTGGCTCATTCTGTGACTGACAGAAACTAGTGGAGTTGCAAGTGGTCTTTAATTAAAAATACCAACAGGCAAACTATGTGGTTTGGTTTTTTTTTTATTTTATTTTTTTTTTAAGGCAGACTAGCAGAGAGGCTTTCTAGGGTGTTGTATAATCCAGTAAACTAAATCAGAGGGGCACCCTCCCTGCCCTGTATCACTAAACAGGCAAATGCTGTTGCACCCTCTGCAGGGTGAAAAGAGTGGGTAGTAAGGGTTTTTTCTCTCTAATAAAGACATAAGACAGAGAAGGAAATCTTTTATTTCTTATTTATGTAACATTGTTTTCAATTAGCAAGATCCACATCTTCATACATTTTTAAGGCACCTTTTACACCCATTTGGACTTCTTATTAGAAAACACCAGTGGATTATGTTCTAGAAACAATTTTCTCCTTATTGAAATTGGGGCTGCATCAACTGGTTTTGCTCCTGACTTTGCATCCTGAAAGACTTCTTTGTTCACATATATTTAGTTTAGTATTATAATTTCTTCTACTAGGCACATGTAAAGTCCATTTTGCATAATAAATGTATTGACTTGTAATTTAAGTAGTTTTCTTATTTCTTCAGGATAAATTTCATAGGTCTCATCCTTCTGTGGCCATTGTGTGTTTATCTCTTGGAGTAAAACCTTTAGAATAGGAGCCAAAATGAGTGTTCATCAGCATAGTTTAAATCAAAATCTTAGAGGTTTTAGGCAATATTTTTTCTCTGCTGACTGGGCTTTCACCGAAGATCTTTCATCAGAGCAGCACAGTGCCAAATTAGCCAAATTGCCTCCTTTCTATTTGCATGCATTATGTTTAGTTTTAATTTTTTTTTTATAAGGGTAATTTTTTGGAAGTATATTTTTGCAGCATAGTCTCAATTCAGAGTAGGTACACACTCTAAAATGCAGATTTTCCATGCATATTAATGTCATCATCACTGGTCATTGATAAGCTTAAGTGACTTGGACAAAATCTTACTACCAAGCTAAGATGCACTGAACTTTCATTAAAACCTGTTAAGGACTCTTTAATTAGAATTTTAATGAAAATAATTTGTTTGGGATGTGTAAGAATATATGTTATTTTTCAGATCTTTGGGTGTATTTTTGAAAACATACAGTATTTCTTAGTTTCTTTTTTGAGAAAGGTAGTTTATTTAGGAAAGCACTAAATTGGTTGTCTTTGCAATCACGATAGGTTTTAAGAAGTGTTAAGATGAACAGATTAAAAATGGCGTACATGCTCCTATGAGTTTGTTTCTTTTGCAGCTCATTGAAATATATGTCTCAAGGGAGTTGGATATACTGG
The DNA here is from genome assembly GCF_963921805.1 of Phalacrocorax carbo. NCBI lineage: Eukaryota > Metazoa > Chordata > Aves > Suliformes > Phalacrocoracidae > Phalacrocorax > Phalacrocorax carbo. The sequence goes on along the minus strand of NC_087548.1, from coordinate 66,660,390 downwards.
TAATATAGAGATTGTAAATTATCCTTTATGCCAAACCACTACCATATAATGACATTCTACAACATGACCTTTTACAGTTTTGTTTCTGGGATGTAGGGTTAGGTCTACCTGAAAAAACTTAATATTTAATTGCAAAAATTGGCAAGAAAATGGAACGTGTCCCTATACTAATAACCCTTATTTTAAGTTAAGATTAGGTTTATAATTTTTCAGACATTAAAACCCCATGATTTCAGCTGAAAATTGTACAGATTCCTTTGTCAAATTTTTTTAAAGTTATGTGGGACATAAAATTAATTTTAACTGGTGTTTTAAAATGTAGACTTTATTCTGTGGTTTGGTGTGTAATTACTTAATGCATATCTGATTTTTTTGGGGGGAAGGGAATATTTGGCTGTGTATTTGTACAGGAGAAAAGAGGTAAAAATGAGATGTACTTGACTAAATTCTTATTCCTGGTCAATGCTTTTCTGAAATTGTGTGGGGAAGAGAAATCTAATCGTACAAAATTATTGTCATTCATAACAATGTGGCTGGGGAATATTTTTAACCTCACACAGCTGCAAACAGCTCACCGCACATTCAACCCAAGTGCTAAACCAAGGGCAAGGACTTGCTCTACTTACCAAGGCATTCCTCATCCAGGGAGAAGTCACACAAGAGGTTTGTATAATTTAAGGGAGGATCAGTCAAATAATTTCCCAGCCTGGTATTTCTTGTGAGGAAGTCAGGTATTGAATGTGGGCTTTCAAGCTCTATTTAAGTATGATTACATTTATCAAGCACTAGAATAGTGTCTAAACTAAGCAGCTGGCAGCTCTTTGGCTTTTATTATTGTGACCAAGAACTTGTCAGCACCTTTGTGGCAGTATTGTGCAATTTGGTATCGAAGGTAATAATATACAGGTACTACAATGTTTCTTTTGTTAAGGTGTCACCTGCTAATTTTTTTTTTATACAATGACTCTGAAGTCAGACAGCTTTTTTGCTATGAATTTGGTGTCAGTTATGCAGTAAAACAATGTTTTAATTAGCTTGAGTAGATGGAATTGTAGAGCTGTTCTCCGATGAAATGGCTGCCTTGCATTTTGTTTTGTCACCAGGAGCCTTCAGTGACATGACAGCTTTTTCACCTGGAACATTGCTGATTAGCACAAAGCTGCAGTAATTGCTCTGGCATTACAAAAGATGCAAAATGCAAAGCTAGAAGTTCCCTTACAGGATTTCTTTTGGGATGGAAAGTATTAGCAACCTCTGATAACTTTGAGATAAGAAAGAATCTATAGCCAAGTATTGCTCTGAAGAATGTCTGTGCTAGAGAAAAGATGAGTTTTCTTTTAAAATCAGGTGTCAGGTGTGTGTGTGTGTACATATATACATATATGTGTGTATTTATTCACGAAGATACAAAGCAAATATGGCCTTTAAATGCAAATAATTCTAGATACTAAATATATTGCTAAATTCTAGATATTATACAATCATTCTTGCCTGTATCAATATGTGCTGCCCTACAGTTTGCTCTCCTTGTCAATATTCTAAGTCAGAAAGCATGGTTGCTTCTGATGATCTGGGAGCTTAGACATTTCTCCTCTGTGAAGCTGATAACAATTGGTTGAATGTTATATGCCACTGTTGAGGAAAGTCCATTTTTTGTCTTTCAGAAGCAATAGCTTTAAAAACAAGCTGGAAAATATCATCTGCCCCAAGTTGAAATTAAACAACCAATCACTGATTTTAGCCAAGGTGATACACTGTTTACCTTGTCATGATAATGTATGCAGTGAGATAGATATTCTTGTCACTTTTCATTATTTAAAACTATTCTGATCAAATCTCTGATATTGTATAATTTATGGTTTTATTTTTCATGGAAAATGAATAATAAGCCTCGCTCTGGTATTGCCTGAAGTAAGAGCTATGCAGATGTGTATATGCATCCTTTCAGTTTTAGTCAGAAGCAAGATAGCTGTTTGTTTAAAAGAAAAAATCTTTGTGTGCTTGCAACCTCTAGTTACTGGAAAAGGCAAAATCCTTGTTAGAATAAGGTATATAAGATAACTTATTCCCTGCAGTCTGGCTATGTCCTCAGAACTCATAGAGGGAGAAGAACGACTAGATCACTGCTTGCAAACCAGACGCACTCTAGTCCAGCACCTCGAATGTGCCACTGGCATAAACAATTGGTATATCTGTACTAGCACCAGGGTTTTTTATGTTTAAGAAGTTAAATAGCAGGGGATAAATGTAATATTCTGTAATGCTGGAATTCATAATGTATTGTGCAGAGGCAGAGAAAATATAGCCTACTGACAGCCAGCTTTTATGACTGTGTATATGACAGAAATAAGTGATTTCTGACCTCAGGAACCTGAGAATAGGCTGAAAACCCGTTTGTATACCCTACATTTTCTGTCCAGTGCTATGAGACAGGATAAGTAGTGCAGTATACCTGTTGTGCCAGGCCTCATTGCAAGCATCACAGGAGGGCTGGAAGACCAGCTTTCTAGCTGGTCTTGAGTCAGTTTAGCTTCAATGGCTTCAGCAGACTTTCACCAGTCTACACTAACTCCAGTTCTGCCCATTATGTTCATATCTGGGAAAATTTCCATAGGTGTCATCAATATTGCTGTGGATGTAAAGGGCCAGATTGTCCCAATATTTTCAGAAGTATTAATCAATTTTCCTGACACATGTACTGATTAAACACTTAGTTAAAAGAAGAAGGAATGAAAAAAATTGCAAAGTGCTACAAAAAGCTGTATGTAAAAATGTCAGTGACTGAGAGAGGCTGGGACATTAATACCTCTTTTCAGGTAAACTTTTTTGGCCTTCTCTGCTACTTGGACTTCAACTTCAGTGACTGAATTTTTATGTGATTTCTTTCCTCTTCAGCTAGTGTGCTGATGTACACCTATCTACAACTCTTAAATCAGATTAACAGAGGATATATATTATTTTCTTCTTGGTTTTAATTCTGCTTTAATTTCCTTTACTCTCTAAAATGAACATCTTCCAAGTTCATTCTTGGCAGTTGAACTCCATCCAGTAACATAATTCAGAGCAATTTCTTCCCTCATTCTTCCTCTAAAAGTAGAGGGTTTAGAGATTTACTGTTCTGTTTTGTTGTGGTCAGGCAGCTACAACATGAAGGATCAGGTCTGCACTTGGGGAATGAGTCAGCTACAAAGCTGACAGAGAAAAACGGAAATATTTTGACACAGCTAACCCTTTAGCCCTTACATTAAAGCAAGAGACTAACTTAGTGTTTATAATAGTGCTTTTGGTTAGCACCCCCAGAAATATTGTTTGCATGTCCCCAAAAGCAGAGTCATGGGGAAGGCCAAGGAAGTCTTCAAATTTACATAGCAGCACAAGGGTGCCTTATTAACTGTGCACAGTAAATATATAAAGAAAAATCAGGCTGAGCTGGTGAGAAGGAAAATAGATTACTAACTCTTGTGAGCAGCTTTCATGCATAAAATGAGATAGACTTTGCAAATGCTGGTATAGAAACTAAGAAAGGGATGTCTGTAGTGAAGGCCAGTCTCTCCAGTGAAATGTCTGCCAGCTTCTCCCCAGTTTTTTTGAACCTTTGCTGTCTGGCATGGTGTAACTATCACCACACTGTTACAACCTCTGCCTGCTGCTAGTGCTGTCTCACTTATATACCTGTAAACAAGCTGATGGATGCAACTCACTCAAGGATAAGGATCAGGTAATGTCCGTTTCTTGTACAAGTTCTTCCTCTTCCTCCTCCTCTCCTCGTGATGGCCCTGCTTTTCCATCGTGTCTTTCTAAATGAGTTGACTTTCTCCTCCAAGATTTCTTCTTTTGTATAGGGGCAACTGATCCTGGCATGGGTTGATCCTCTTATTCAGCTGCAACACTTGTCACTGGGGTGGAGTAGCTGCAGCGTCTGTCATGGGGGTTTGAGTAGCCACAGTGCTTCTTGCTTGCCTTGTACTTGCCGGTGTCTTTTTATATCCAGAGGACTTCTCTTCCCCTTGGGGATACCGAATAGCGTTAAACAGGGCTCAATAGCCATGGGCCAGGCCCCAGCACATTGCCATGATTTGTATCTCTTTGGAGTTGCCAGAGTGACAACAAACTTCCTCCAAATATTCTACTAAATTTTCAGGATTCTGCACTTGTTCAGGAGTGAAGTTGCAAGACACAGGGGGTGCCCACCGTCTTAGGCATTTGCCCACACTATCCCACATACCCTGCCACGCAGAGCTATCAAGCCTTGGGGCAGATCTCTGGATGATAGTTTAAAATTGCTTATTAACCTTAGACAGAGCTGAAATGGTCTGCCAAATCAATATCAACAGATATATCTGAACTACCCAAGGATGATCAAGATGATACTGAAAAGCTGTTGTAATGAAGGAGCAGGCATTATAGAGGATGGAAGCTAAAGTGCCATTCTGTATTTCCTCCACAAAAAAACTCTCAGAGGAGGAGGCATAACTGCCAATTATATCCATGAGGTGGTACCCAACGTACAGTAATGGCTTCAATATAAACTTCAAATACCAAATAAAACTTAAGGCCAATGTTTTTAAAAACAACTCTCCCAGGCAATACATCACTAATCACAGCAGAGCACAGCACACCACAACAAACACCAATCTTTAACAGACACAGCAAATACAAGAGCATGGTGCAGATTGGATAAACTAATATTGAGAACAGAGTCTATGCTGTGACCAGCAGCTGTTATTATCTCAAACCTTTAAGCCCCATGTTGGGTGCCAAAAAGGACTGTCATGGTTCAGCCCCAGGCGGCAACTAAACACCGCGCAGTCGCTCACTCACTCCCCCCACCCCTGTGGGACGGGGGAGAGAATCGGAAGAGCAAAAGCAAAAGAAAAAAACTTGTGGCTTGAGATAAGAACAGTTTAATAATCAAAATAAAATGATAATAATAATGATTATGATAATATATGATAATATAAAAAAAGTGAAAGGGAAAAAGGAAAAAACCAAACCACAAATGATACACCACTCGCCGACTGATGATGCCCGTCCCCAAGCTGCAGTTGCTGCCCCCCTCCCCCAGCCAGCCCCTCCCAGTTAACGTACTGGGCATGACATTACATGATATGGAATATCCCTTTGGCCAGTCTGAATCTGCTCTTTTAGCTGTGCCCCCTCCCCTCTCGCCTTCTTGCGCGCCCAGCAGAGCATGGGAAGCTGGAAAAGTCCTTGGCTAGTACAAGCACTGCCCAGCAACAACTAAAACATCGGTGTGTTATCAACATTGTTTTCATACTAAGTCCAAAGCACAGCACTGTGCCAGCTGCAGTGAAGAAAATTAACTCTATCCCAGCTAAAACCATGACAACACTATTCTTCAGAAATTGTTACAAAAGCCCCTTGATCCCGTGGAGTGCCTTCTTTTGCACCGTCAACCCTTTGAGCAGTCTTGTAGTCAGAAATGGGTTTTGGGAGCAGTTTACCCATATGCATGACATCCATATGCGATACCAGGTGCAGTGACCAAACTGGTAGGGTTATACTGGTAGACTGTGCATGTAGGAAGGGCCATTCATTTCAGCATGGTGACTGGGAACTCAATGAGAAAGGATTAACATGGTCGCAAACAAGTGGCCAAAAAGCTCTGTCTGTGTTGGTGGTTATGGATGGCACACACTATTTTTACCTTCATGAACTGATATTTCACCATATCAGCTTGCTCTTTAGCAAAGAAATTCAGCTCAGTACAGAATGACTGGTGCTGCTCAGCAGGCTCTTGCAGTGGCCTTGTACAGTCGTCTCGTTAATGCGGACAGCGTGTACTCTGAGCAGCGCCAGCAGCTGGCGTTCAGTGTCCTGCTTTCACCTGCTGCAGAGAGCAGCCAGCCTGCACGTGTGCACTAGTAATGTAGCAATGCCTTTGGCTTATTTATGTTGTCTCCATTTCTCTTACAGTAATTCGATTGCAACTTGTGGCCTGCAGGGATTTACTATGTTTTTCACAACGCTTGCTAATTTTTAGTGTTTTTTTTTTTTTTTTTTTTTTAATATATATATTCATGTGTTATCATGTTTGGTGGAACCTGTTTCCTTGCTTTGGGCATCTAACGGCAACAGTATGTGCTAAATTATCAGTAGCTGCTGTCAGCCAGCTGTCAGCATTATGCTTACAATTTTAATGAGTATGCTTATTTAGTTACTGGTACTAGTATGTGATATAGCAGTGGACAAATTTTTTGCCTTTGTAAACAACATGATCTGCGCTTAGAAAGTGCTCAGGTCTGGATGGCACAGTGATGAGATGGTGATTTAAAAAATCAAACCCAAAAGAATTGTGATTATGTACTTATACTTGCAATTATCTCTGACAATTGGAAAATGCCAGTGAGTACTCTGGATGAAGCAGACCTGGAAAATTTTGAAGTCTGTTGGAATTTATGGTATTTTATGTAAATAGAAAGAAACATAAAGCAGACTGTGAAGCCAATTTGTTCAGTTTTCCTGTTCCCAAAGTTAAGAACAACCGGCTACAATCTCCAGACCAGGATATAGTTCTGATCTCAACAAATTTTTTCTAGGTGAATGCCTGGACACAATGCTCAGGTGATTTTGGTTCTGATGTTTATTATCATTTATGCCTGAAATCAGAATCACACCCCAGAGATATTTCAACCATTTTTAAAATTTAAGACAATTGCTGACCATACCTGAGAAGCACAAATAGCACAACCAATTGAAATATTGTAATTACAAGACAGTGCACATATAAATGTGATTTAATGAAATTTTTTCTATATTGTTGTAGGTGAAACTGCTGTAGGCTACAAATAATTCTTTAATGTAAATATGTGGGAAGAGGAACTGCTGTTTTAACTGCATAATCCATCATATCATTACTTTCTGAGTTTAATGCCACCTCTCTGAAAATACAACTCATTAATGAGATTATGACCTGTGAAATTGTGCCTTTCTAGAAAAAGTCCAATTTTAGAAATCAACCATTCATCAGAAGCAAAACCATTTATACCTCCTTGGGAAAAGTGTGAGCAAACCTGAGAAAGCAAGCTTTCCAGTTTCAAAACACACAGACACACAAATTGAAGTTAGCATTGTCAGCGTTTCTTTGACTATGTTATGTTAAATAGGTACCTTCAAACCACCATTAAACTATATAAAATATGAACAGTTATTTTGCAGAATAGTTTTGAATGTTAATAAAGAATCTAAGGTATCTTTTTTACTATTAAAGAATAATTGTATAATATTTGCTAAGTAGAAAATGAGGTGACTTGGTGGCTGGCAATTATTTCTCTGTGTGTGTGGCTTTCTGATCCCAATTATTATGGTCATTTAAATATGGTATTTATAGTATTTGTTATTTTTTCTTCGTCATGTGCTGATCTGCACATGGATTAATTTTGTAAAATATACCATAATAGTAGTCTGTATTTATATTTAGAAGTTAGTTACTCAGAATATACTGTTTTGTTAATTCTCTCTTATTAAGAGATTTAATGTCTAAAAATCAGAAGTAGCAGCTTATGCTGTTTCAAGCTATCTTTTCCTGTGCCAGTTTCCACACTGGCTGTTGTGTTCAAAGTGGGGTATGTTTCTGTACATTTCATATTTGACATTCATGAAATAATCTGGACCACTTCTGAGACACTGTGAATGTAATAAGGAAACCTTGAGGAATGTTTTATTAATTCAACTATTGAATTAAATTTATTTTATTAAACTTAAGGTGGAGTAGGCAGCAGCAAATGAAATAATTTCACTGAGTCCTGGGCTCAGAAAGGTCCTTTAGAGGACTTTTTGTGTGAGTTGATCAACCTGAGGGTTCTGGTTCTAATGAGCATGCCTTATTTTCCTTCTCTACCTTATTTCTGTGTAAAGCCATGTCTGGACATATGTGAGCAGGCTTTAAAAATGTACTGTGCTAATAGTATAATTAAACTATTAATCTTCCTATATCTCTGAAGGTTTGTAATGTAGCTTCCTCAGTAAAAATTTCATTTCTTAGTCCCAGGAGGCTTTTTGTGTGCTAGAGATTCCCTCAGATCTCCAGCTGACACAGCCTAATACCATGTCCAAACCTCTGTTACCTGTGTCCTGTAATCACCTATGACTAATGTAGAAGAGAAGACAGGGAAGTGGGGGACACAGACAGAGGGATCAAAAGGGATTTAAAGATTTACAGACATAAAACTGGGTTAGCAAGTTTGTAATTATTCAAAAGAATGTCTCAGGCTGCTGGTAGTTCCCCTGGTTTTCGAGCAATGCTGCTGCACAGGACAGGGAAAGCAAGCTGCTCTCGTTGTGGCTCTGGAGGCCGCTATGTTAGCTCTCCCAGACCACAAAATTTATTCTCGTACTGACCAGAAGCAGTCTGAGAGAACAAAATCCTTGATAACAGGAAAGAACAACATATGCTGCAAATAATGGTTTGACCATGTGTGAATATACACATGCTCTCAAAGTATGGTGAGAGCACCCCAACAGTCAGTATTTGCTAATAGCGTAAAATCATATCTAGATTCTTTTACTTTTATGTTATTTGGAATAAGAACAGACTGCAGTATATCAGCTACTAATGTGCAGTACTTGTAAATAATAGCAAGCCCTGTGCAGTGGAAGGAGCATTATGAGTGCAAGTGCTGGCTGTGATGCTCTGAACAGGGTTTAGTCACCAAGTTTAATGCCACTGCTATTGTACTTCTGTTTTAGGTTCTGGCTTCCCTGCCCCCCCCCCCCCCCCCCCCCCCCCCCGCCCTGTGTTTCTTCTACTAGTGCTTGTTCTCTCTGGGTAATAGCTGTAAATTTAAAAGTACAGAAGGATCCAGAGAGGAAATTTTCAAAATTAGCAGCATTCAGAGAAATTCAGATGTCCCTGCTTTCAGAAATACTATTACATTTCTATCTGTAAATTTCTGCACCTAAATTCTATTTAGGCCCTCACAGAAATCCAGATTTAGCAGTTCAAAGTGATGAACTTGTAACTGCAAATATTATTTGGCATTTCAGTATGTAATGGTTTCCTCCCTAGGCTTTTGTAGACTTCTCAGGTCTACAACAGCAGTTCTTTTTCTGCCCTTTTCTCTTGTCTCCCAACCCCACTGAAGAATTTTGTTGTACAGAGTACAGCTTGCCCACTTAGTTTGTCTTGAAATGAGTCTGGATTTTGAAACAACTGAATAGATTAAAGTGTATGTGCTAAATTTTCATGCAATTTAATAGTATGATGTAGTTGACTAAATAGTTTTTTTCATACTTCTGTCAGTTTTCTTTACTCTTGAGGGGTTTCACACTACAGAGAAATAACAGTAAAAAGTGTCTAAAGTAACATAGATCAAAAATTTATGCAACCTATTAGGTTTTTTGCTTTCTACATGGAATTTAGTGGAACTGAAATTAGTGTTACCAAGTGAAAATAATATGATGGCTACTATTCGATGCTTTAAGTCTGTCTAAACCCTTCCTATGTTTTTGCTAAAACATTCTGTAATATGATAAGTGCAAGATAGTCCTATGAAAAGATGAATAACCAAAAAGTGTGTGGGTTATATCAGTAGAGTTTTTAGGTTCTAGTAGAATTTTGTTAGAGTTTTGTAAGACTGGTCTCTACTCAGCCTCCTTTAAAAATGGTATGATTACTGCTACTGTTTTGTAGCATTTTTAACATTTTTAACAAAGATTTAGAATAATACTTGTGTTTTTAAAAGAGAGATTTAAAAAGCCTCATTTGAGGCGTCTTTTTAAGGTAAAGATGAATGCAAAGTGTGTATATTCAGCTTTAAGGTATATTACTGGCCAAGTAGATACCCTATTGCTGGACTGTGTTCAGGACCAATATTAAGGTTAAAATCCCTAAGCCCATTCACCATCTGCTTCCAGTATTCCCATCCCCTACACCAAGGATGTCCCACAGACCACACTATGACAGCAGCTGGTAGGCTGCCCACCTGCCTTGGCTGGCGGACCTACGTGCCAATGAACACCCAGTGTGTTGCTCCTGAAATCTGCACATCATGGACACAGTCCAGATGCAGATGGATATAACTGCAGAGCACATCTCAGCACAAGCATGTGAGCTGTTTCTGGAGAAAAGACATTGCAGAGGGCAGCGCCTTATTACTGTATATGATCCTGGTGAAGGCTACTGCTGTCGATGTCACTTGGAGCAGGCTGGAGAGTTGTGGTCCTCCCCATCCACTGGGAAGCAACAGCTACATCAGGACAGTTTTGGCCAGGGGACCTGTGCATAATTACCCATGTGCTGCTTTCCTTCAGGAGGCAATGGTAGCATCTCAAGTGCTAGCTGCTGGTGGGATTCCAGAACTGCCAGCATCTCATTGGTAAGAGCTTGACGGCTTCAGCTCCTGATGTGCCCTTGTTACAGTGGAGAATATATAACATATACTGGATGTACTTACAAGTATGTAATAATATAACATAACACAATACAGAGTTACATATAATGGCATAATAAGATAGTAAGGGCAAGGTGCCCCCAAATCTGGGGGAATGTCCTGTCCAGCTCTGCATTATTTCAAGGATTTTTGCTGTGCCAGACACCAGTGCTTTTTCAGCAGCTATTTGCATATATGTCCTGCTTTCTTATAGGCATCCTCAAAGAATTCATACCTCTTCAAAAAAAAAAAAAAAATCCACTTTCTCAATGTTATTGGCTGAAGAAGAACACAGTTTTACTGTGGCATTTATGAACTATCATGATGAATTCTTAACAGAATGAACATGTGTTTTGTGTTGTATAATCTATTTCCAGTTTCTTATTCAACTAGGTAAATTTGCAAAAAAGTAGTAAAATTTGTGGTCTTGATTGCTGTATTCTGTTTGAATAAAACTGGTCTTTAAAAATAATTTTGTCTTGAAAATATGGATAAAGCTGGAACTGCAAAACCAGAAGAGGTGTTGCTTTTTTAATAATTGTGTTAAAGTACTCACAGAAGATGGAAACCTGGATCTGATCTTCTCCTCAGTCCGAGGGCAGTTCCGCTCTTTTAGCTCTTAGGATAGGCCTATATAATTGGTACTGGGAAAAAATAATAAATTCCATTGTTGAAGTGGTTCCTTTTTTATTTTTTTTTTCCCGTAGGGTTTTGAAATACTGGTTCACTTTGAGAGTTAGAGTTTGAGAAGAATAAAAAAGTTGATTATGGTTCTTACCTCATAATTGAATTTCAGTACATGTTTTGTCCACACAAAATGGAACAATTTTAATAGGAAGATTGATAGCACCCATTGAAAGTATATTGAAAAGTACATTGAAAGTAGTATAATCTTGTTGCACTGGGTGGTATAGTGCCTAAAATTATTGGCTTATCTGAAAAACAAAAAATGCACCCCACCCCCGGCATCTTAGGTTTGGGAAATGCATTCTGTGATAAAATAGACTTTAATTTGGGAAATTAATTAAGGCTGTGGGTGCTGGAAGCTGGAGCATAACATGCATGATGACATCTCTCTTTCACGGGGTCAGAAATACAAAAGGCTTCCATTATTATTTCCACTGTTAATACTGAATGTTGATAGTCTCTGAAAATCTATTTGTTTAACCTCTGAAAGTTCCATACCAGAAGTCTTTTTTATTATCCATTCAGTAGTCCAAATCTTTCTGTGTTAGCTATGTCTTTTTTTGGTTTTACTTCTCCTGGTATTTTCTGATGTTGGGAATTGATTTCAATTTCCTGGTTGTACTCTGGCATGTTGCAAAACAAAACAAAACAAAAATGAAATGTGTGTCTGTGCAATGCAAACATTGTTACAAAAAATGTATTAATTAAAGTCTTATTGATCTCTATTTACTTTGCAGCATTCCTTGGGTTTTTATTCAGTTCTCCCTCAAGACAAATGCTGATTGCTTATTATGCAAGTTTTATTGTAAATGTGTACTAAGACTATATTTTTTCTACCTACAAAAGCTTAAAATTATGTCTTTTATTAAATGACTGATAACCTTACACTCAATGAAACCTGAACAGCATCTGTCAAACCATTTCTTTTTTTTTAACATTCGTAATCAACACAACAAACATGGTTTTTCATTTCATTATTCAGCAACAAAGAAAGTCTGACAGCATCTAAAGCATTAATTGCTTTGATAGAAAGATTCTGACACACATTATGTTTTAATATTTAACAAGACTTTCATATAAAAATTTATATGAAATGCCTTTCTTCAGCTGGGATTGGACTTTATAAAGGATCTCTGTGACATTTGATTAAACAGCCTAACGTGGCCTTGCTGTGTGTTGAACACAACCCACAAAACACCTGAGATCAGGCTTATGTCTTTTTTCTGGGAGCAGTAATGTTTGAGCAAAGGATGCCACTTGACACGGCAAATGTCTCTGTCCTTCTTACAGCCACTGAAGGAGCAGAAAGAAGACCTGTGGGTGATCTCCATCTCACAGAGCAGCAGTTCTAACATGAGTGTATTGCCTGGTGTGTATGTGTCTGTACATGGGAATACACGACATCGTTTCCCTCTCTTCCCTAGAACTTCAGCATGCATGCAGAAAGCCAGGGTGATACAAGAGGATGTGGTAGGTAAAGGTGCCAAGATTTTGGTAAGAATGTGATGATTGTCCTTGTTGTTTTAAAGGCATTCACCTGTGCTGTTTCTGAAAAATCCTCTGAGCTATATAATAGGTGGTGCTTTTGTGAGTCTGGTATTAGGCGATCCCACGGCACCACAGACAGTATATTTTTATAATGCTTTTCCTCATGTTCTTTTCTGCTTCTCATTCTTGTGTTATCTCCCTTGCTGAGTAAATAATATCGCGTGGGGAATTCCATGATGATGCCTTTTCTCTGCTTTCTATTTGTAATCACAACTTCTTATTCCTGGCATATATTTGTTAAGCAGTAATGACGGAAAAATTCCTTGGTATTTTTATGCATTTTTTCTGAATAGTTTTATCTGACTTGTAGTGATAATTATTTTCTCCTACTTACGCAGATCTCAGCTTACAGTACTGCTCTGTTTACTGTTCAGTAGTTCATACGCTCTGTCTAGCTTGGAACATTCATTTATAACAGGACTTACAGTCTCTGAGGTTGGGCTAGCAATGTAAAGTATTGCTATTATTATGGCATTGTTCTCTGTACTACTTAGAAACAACCATATTATATCATAGTGTCTCCAAATCTGGGGCAGAAAGCTGACTCCTGTTCCGAAGAAATTACTGTTGAAGTAAAAGACAATGTACGGGGTAGATGCATGAAGAATAGTGACTTTATAAATTGGTTTGTTGACAAGTGCTTTCTGTGTAAAAGCGGCCTGACTTTTGCCGGGGTTTAGTAAACAAAATGGCAAAGAAGTTGAAAGAGAAATTAAATTTTCAGACAGCTGCTGTAGTTCTTATCAAGCATAAGAGGCAGTTGCTGTTTGAAAGTTATACAGGTTGATGATGGAAACTGTTATAGATCACCAGAATTAGATACTAAAGAAGGCTTCTTGGTGTGGTTTTTTTTTTTTGTTAGTTCACCCAACCCCCCACCCTACCCCCATTCTTCCTCATTTTTGACAAGACAACTGCAACTTGAAAAAGGCGGGGATATCCAGATGACTGTATAAAGGTAAATCTGAAATTACACTTAAGCTTAGCTTCCTTCCTGGACCCAAAGCCAGCCAGAGGCTTTTCAAACACAAGTAAATCCTCTCAGTCCTCTAAAAGCTGTATTCATTTGAAATTAGTCTGGCTGTCTACTATAATAACATTCATTGGCATGGATTGTATGCAGCCATTTTAATATCATATGAATATCTGTAATTTGAAGCAGAAGTATACAAACAGCAAGCAAATGGGTTTTAAAATAGACACACTAAGTTAACAGAAAACGAAATGAATGAAGTGGCACCAGCCTCCATATCATGATTGAGAAAAGATGAGTCAGAAAAAAAAAAGATTGGCAGTCACTTTGTTGGTTTAAGAAAACAGAACACCATAGGTTTCTCTGCAGTACGGAGAGTATGGCCTGTCACTTCTAGCAGTTAGTTAATGGATATTTCCATATTCCTTACCGTAACCATTCCTGATTTACAGCTGGATGCAGTGTTCTGCAGGGTGAAAATATTTTGATTTAACTTACTGGCAGCAATTCTGATGATAGGGAATGCATAGTGAGATGGTAATATTTTCTTGTTAAAAATGGCAATGTCTTCCTGAAAGGAGTACTCTTCTGATGTGATATATAGCAATAGTAATAGATGATCGTACATTTAATAGACAGAAATAATTAAAATTACATTGGCAAGCTCAGTCTATTTAGGGAGGGAGGTCTAATTAAGCCACATCTCCTTTGCATTATAGCTGTTCTGTCAATTTCAGTGTGATATATTTTGTCATTTTTATACAGATGCAACTTCTAGTCTTTAATAGACTAAAGAATTTACGTTTTGGCAGGATTATGAAAGACTGTCATTTTACATTAGCGGAAATATGAAAGACTTGCAAGCTAAACCTTCATGCTCTGCCTATACCCAAACAAAAAAAAAAGACAGATGTGAAATTTCTTTAATAACACTGGCTAGACCCTATTTATTAATGTTTTAATAGTTATATTCTTTCAGGGTACAATTATGTAAGAATGTAATTGAGCAGATTAATTAATATGAGTGTCGATCCTACAAATATAATGAATAATAACACAGAATTTCTAAAATCTTCAGCAAAAGGGAAAGGGAGCTTGCTAGTAAAGGACTGTACAGTGCATATATTTTAAATAAACAAGTCTGATGTGACATCACTTCATTTCATGCATAAGAAATATGTTACATGGGAGCAACTAAAGAATTCAAGTTCATATTTTTGCTAGTTTGATTTATGGGGAGTGTTTTCATGGAGACATCAGGAATTAATGCAGAGTCTTTCTTTTGTAACCCTATGAATGAGATGGCATGAAATCCCCTAACCCTCGTTGGCATTTGCCAGGGAAAAAGTCAAAGAGGGGAGCCAGCAATACTCTATCTTACACAGGGAAGTAAAGCATCAAGTGGGACAGAAACCAGGAGGAACAATAAGTGAGTTGGCCGTAAAGAAGTAAGGAGAGAGGCTGAAGCTTCCAGAAAGCTGATCAAGAAATACAAAATGGCCACAAACTGCGGAGGACCTGAGGCCAAGAAAAATAGGGAGAAGGAAAGGAGAAGAAGAGAAATGGAGAAGATCAAGAGAAACAGCAGGAATGGTAAACACCTACAAATATTCTGGGCAACAGTGTGGAAAAACTGTTACGTAAGATTGTGATGTGTTTGCCTTAATAATGGGATTATATTTGATAAGCTCAGACAGCATCACCAGTTTTGTGCTCTTAGGGTGCTTGTCAAAAAAGGCTAAAGTTTTCAGTAAATGCATCTTTTGTAAGATATAAGAAAAAGAAGAATCAGAATATATCAATGATGTACTTCTAGCTCTCTAGTAACCAGTGAGTCATTACTAGTAACCTATAAGTCATTGAACAGTGTATACTTTGGATCTGCATCATCCAAATTTTTATTTCACCAAAACTGATCAATTTACAAGACGCTCTGAAAGAGCTGGCTGCACCATTTTCACTGAATATTGGACTTGTTGGAACATTCCTCTTTCCAGAGAGAACATTAATACCAAAAAAGCAAGGAGGATGATGCAGATGAGAATAGACTAGTTAATACATTATTCCTGAGCAAAGTCACCAAAAAGTAAAGGTGGGAATCAATCCAGAGATAAATTTGAAGTATTTACATATCTTTGATAAAAATAAATACAATTTTATGGGTAGCAGATGTTATCAAACACATCTCTGAATGTTACCTGCATAGGTATGATATGCTTAGACTTTCCCTCAAGAACAAGAACAAGGAGAGCAGTATTGACCTCTGCCTCCAGAGCAGTTTGCTTTTTGAGCGGTGTAATTGGAGAAATGAGCACAGTGCACATGCAGTGCCAAGCCTGGCCCTGAGGAATGCTGATGCCACATAGTTTTACCAGATCTTGGGGCGCTGCAGTGAAAACAAGGCATAGGGAAAGGCAAACACCGTGCTGCCAAGCCAGTTCTGGGTCAAAGAGTGGTGGCTGTTTGCAAAACATTTATACATGCGCATATTCATAGGCATGCAGTGCCTTAGATGCTAGTAAATGCAGTAATTTATTTTCTAACATTGATTAGTTAGAGTCATCAAAATAAAATAGCTGGGAAACTGACAGATTCCTGTTCACTACACATTTTCCCCTAGGCTTTTTTACTGAGAAATTAAGTTTCATGAAGTTAATGAAGATAACGTTTGTCTTATCTGCAAAATATAACAAAATATACACAGATATCTACCAAAGATATAAATAGAACTTGACTGGAATTTGTGGTTTGTTTCCTGTTTCCTTTTTGGTAAAAATAAAACTTCTTAAGAGAGGTGAGCCTCACAGTAGGTTCCGTTGTTATTTTATTTCCCTCTTTGTTAACTAATTCCTAAAATTATTTCTGGTTAATCTATGACTAAATACATAAAAATATAAATTCCATTTGAGGGACAAAATACACCTCAGAGAGAAAATATGCTAAGAGAGACAGGAAGATAACAGTCATGAGCTTGCCTATCACCAGCACATCTCCTGACAGACCAGAGAAAACGTCTGTGTTTCTGTAATGGAGGGGAAGGAGCCCTCTGCCCATGGAGTCATGGAAGCAACCCCAAGTTGTTCCTGGGTGAAGATCTTGTATAGACAGAGGATGCACACTTTAACGGAGAGCTTTGAAATTGCTGGGGCAGAGCAGTGTGGGCTGTGGGACGCTGTGGAGGCCCTGGCTGAGCTGCCTGCCCACCTGCACAGGAGCCATAGGGCTACGGCCTGGCACAGCGCTGCTCCCAGGCATTTGTCTTGGGTTTGGAAATATTGCTCTTACAGCTGCCTGACATAGAGAAAACTTGAAGAAATGTGCCAAATCTTTGCCTACATCCAGACAAAGATCCTAAGGGAAGGAGAGGGTCATTTCCTTTGCCCTCCCTGGCCCTGCATAAGTCAATGCTTTCATTAATCCTCAGATCCTCAATTTTCATAGAATAAGTGTACTTCAAAGTATACAAAAAACTTGAAACCACATGTTTTATCCATTCACATGTGTTATCAAAAAATCTAGTCTCAACAAAATGCTTAAACACAGGCACCTTAGCATATTAAATTAAAGTAGTATTTCAACATACCATTTAAAAAACTTCAGCCAGATGTAAACCTGATCCCTTTTGCAGTGCTTTACAACGTGTTGAAGTTTGGGCTCTATTAAGTTGACTACAAGGCTGACTTCTCTTGATACTTAGCAAAACTATTTTTTTTCTACCTTTCCTGTTCAGGACACCTTGAGTAAGGCTAAGAAATGGGTAAATTCTTTACAGTTGAAGCCGGCAAGAGAGAGTATGTTTGGTTGTTAAGTTCAGGCTTAACACCCTTGCTTCCTTTTTCCATAAGCTCATAGAAAGAGAAAAAATGATCCCTCTGCAGCTTTTGTGGATGAAAATGACCGGTTATCATTCTTTTAGTGTCCCAGGCCCTTCATGGGTTGTCAAGTTAGTGGTTTCAGCTTGTGAATAGACCATCTGCTATTGCATATGTAGTCAGACTGTAATTTTTTCCTCAGCTTGATAGTTACAGTGTCTTTGCCTCTCTGGTAGGAAGTTTTCCTTAGCATCTTCAAGCTAGAGTTTGAACAAAGACCAGAATTGCCTTGATGGGAATGGGGGGAAGTACTGTCAATTTTAACGGTGGACTTTTCCCATCTGGTGCCAGCAAGGACTGGAGGTCTTGCAGTCTTCAGTAAATGCATTGCTTTAACTGTGGTCTGGTCCATTTTCTGAAAGATTACCACTGGTCAAATTCCATTCAAGAAGTCCAATATCTTTATTTTCCTCATGTATGCATATATTAAAAAATAATTTGTTCTTAAATGCTGTCTTTAATCTGGTCACGTAAGAAGGAATTGCATCCTATGCACACTAGAAAATTTACTATTGCTTTTCTGATGTAAGTATATCACAGAAGGGACCTCTGGAGATCATCCTGTCCAACCCCCCAGCTTGAGCAGGCACACCGAGAGCAGGGGGCACAGGAACATATCCAGGCAGGTTTTGAATGTTTCCAGGGAAGGAGACCCCACACCCTCCCTGGGCAGCCTGTGCCACTGCTCTGGCACCCTCACAGGAAAGAAGATTTTTCTTTTGTTCAGGTGGAACTTCCCGTGTTCCATCTTGTGCCCATTGCCCCTTGTCCTGTCTTTGGGCACCACTGGAAAAAGTCTGGCCCCATCCACTTGACACCCACCCTTCAGATATTTATAGGTATTGATAAGATCCCCCCTCAGTCTTCTCTTCTCCAGGCTGAACAAACCCAAGTCTCTCAGCCTTTCCTCATACAGGAGATGCGCCAATTCCCTCATCATCTTGGTAGCTCTCCGCTGGACTTGCTCAAGCAGTTCTCTGTCCTTAAACTGCAGGGCCCAGAACTGGACACAGCACTCCACATGTGGTCTCACTAGGGCAGAGCAGAGGGGGAGGATAACCTCTCTCGATCTGCAGGCCACACTCCTTTTAATGCAGCCCAGGATACCGTTGGCCGCCTTGGCCACAAGGGCACAGTGCTGGCTCAGGGTCACCTTGCTGTCCACCAGCACTCCCAGGTCCTTCTCAATAGAGCCGCTTTCCAGTAGTTCAGTCCCCAGCCTGTACTGGTGCATGGGGTTGTTCCTCTGCAGATGCCGGACCTTGCACTCGCTTTTGTTGAATTTGAATATGCTTAAACTTATCAGATACCGATGAACTGCTCACTTAATACAACATAAGTTCAGACGATAATACATCCTCTAAATTAATAAAGTGTTCAGTAGCGTAATACTGCTATAATTTATACAAAACATAACTGTTAATGTGAAAGGTATTAGAATTTACACTGTGGGATTTTGGTCTTCAAATAGATGTTATTTGTTACTTTAGGAGGGATTTGTTATCACAAATATGTAAGAAAGATGGAGTGTTGAGATAATTGAGAGGAAACTGAGATGTAGAAGTAAGAACATAATTTTCAAAAATAGGTTTTTCCTAAGTAAGAAGAGCAAAGCACACTTTCTAAGCTGAGGTTTGCAGTGGTTGTACTGGAATTCTTGGATGCCTGGAATTCAGAGAAGTTTTTATCCCCATGCACACTAATATCACTAACCATTATCATACTAGGTGCTTCTAATGCATAGATAAAAAACTTTCATCAGTTCATTTAGGGAGATAATACATTTCATTTGGTATAGTGGTTCTGTAATACAGTTCTACAGAACACAGAAGCCTCTCCAATGATTACTAAGCACATGGTTTTTGATGCAGGAAGTAATCCTATATCTTTTCTAATACAATCCTTCTGTCTTCCAGTGGGACATAAACATACATGGGTTAAAATCAGTTTATTAGTAAAGGCACCATCTTCTAGGTTTCCATTACAACTTTGTTAGATTTTTTTTCTTAACTTTCTGTGTGTGTGTAAATATGCACATAGCCTTTTTTGTATATATACACACACACACAAATAAAATATGTTTATATAGAGATTTATTTAAATGTGTTAATAAAAAATTAATTTGCTGCTTGTAGCACTTAAAATGGATTATAAGAGACTGAGACACATAAAACCCAATTGAAATCCTCATCACATTATGCAGTAAGGGTGCTAATACAGAATGTATACAAAGAGGCCACAAGTATCTGTCACTGTCATTCCATAACTCACTAAAAGGAAAATATTCAAATATCTCAACAACAAAGGCCATAGAAGACTTCTAAAAGATGACAGCTGAAAATATATCCATGCGACCTTTGAAAACTAACTGACTCTTATTATATTTGAAGTTCTTAGCAAAAAAACCTGTATGTATGTTGGGATTTCTGAACATGGCTGACATTTCATAATTACCTCCTCCTGCATACTTAGATGTTGAAAGGAGTGAGGAGGAAGTAAACATGAAGATAGGAATTTGTTTTCTTGACTGGCCATGTTCACTTCTGTTGAAAGGAATTTCTGTAAATCTGAATACGAAACAGTAACATCCACACTAAGTACTTGAAGAGAAAGCACCCATATGCACATATGTACTCATATTTGTAAATATGTTTCTATGTGTGTATATAAATTAATATGTGTGTGTGCGCACACCATATTTACGTTTATATGTATCTAGAACTTACTATAAAACATGCTAACATAAATGCATAACTAAATATGAAAATATAGCTGAGGAGTGTTCAAAAATGAAATTAACAGTAACAGGCCTAAACAAAGTTATGTGGCTGACTTAGGTTCTTTTTTCACTAGCATGGAAGGGGCTCCTTTTTCTCATAACTTTGCAACTTTCCTTTTTGTTTTCATAGGCAGTTTGTATTAATACTGAAGCAGAAAAGATTTATAAAAAAAAAAAAGAGAGAGAGCAATCAAATTTTAATTAGCTTGCATGATAATACAAGAGGAGCTGAAGCGTGACCTCAGTCTGCTCATAATGAAATATAGCTAGATCTAATTTTTTCATATATAGCATTATGGTTTTTTAAATATATTTTCTCTATTTATTTTAAATATTTTATCTTGGAAATTGGATTATAAGGAGTTTATAGATATTTTCCTGTGTGTTTGTTTATGTACGTATGCGAGTTATTAGATTTAACAAAAAAGTGCTACAGCAAGAACAAAAAGATGTTGAGAAACACCTATATACAGTGTATGTGCATATCAGCAAAAAAACCCATCAAAAATAATTGCTCAGCAATGATTTCTTAAAAATAAAAAGACAATGTCTAAAAAAGACAATTGTCTAAAGACAATGAGCAGCTGCTCTAATGAACACAGGGAACATTGAATGGCAAAATACTCACCCCTGCTTTCTAGCATACAGAAGGGCCACAGTGGTTCAAAGCACCCTGTACAGACCTGCTGATAAAGGAGTCTGCCAAATGAGCCTTAGAAGAATAGGATGGATGCAGACGTCTCCATGGGGCAAGTACCCATTTACTGAGGGGAATGGAGCCTCTTTTAGGGGGTTGTTTAGGTTGCATCTGATTGAGGGGTATGTACAATTCTAGGGGCCTATCATGATAGTTTTTTGACTTTCCAGAGAGCAAATCTGCAACCACCAGCATCTTCCTGACAGGGTAAGCTCTTCAGTTTGGGCTTTCCCTATGAACTCAAGCAGCAGCTGCAGACGTGGAATTGTTCCTTGCTCTGACCCTGCCTCAGCAGCTGCCTGAACCTCTGGACAGACCCTAAATGACATCAGAAGCTGTCTTCTGCACAGAGACACGGCTTCCACAACTCCCAGTCTCCCAACCGTAAAGATTATGTAGCTGCAAAACATAATTTTCTTTCTAAGAGAAATATCTCTCTTACTCTGAGAACTTCAGGGTTTCCCCAGGTTTTAGCCAAATACATGTCAGAAGGAACCCAAATGATCAGAGCCTGGATTCTGCGGGTGTTTTCAAACTCAGTACCAGAGACCTGATGACCCCAAATAATCTGAAAGACATTAAAGATTTCGAAGCAAGCGCACACACCTTGAGACACTACTGATGGCAAGCCACAAAGCTGGTCATTTTTATGGCCAACATTTTGTCTTTACTACAGCTTTGCAGATGTTAACTTCTGCTTCTTGGCTGAAGAAACTCAGTAAACAGGACTGGAAACACACAAATTTTACCTTCAGGACCTTTCTGTAAACTGGACCTGTCTGTTTTTGTGAGCTATAGAAAATATCATGAAAGAATCACAGTTCAGTCATGAATTATGTTTGCAGCAATGTTTTTCCAACCGCAAGCGATTTATAGGCGACTTGGCACTATGATATCTACAAAAAGCACATGTGACAATAGAGTACATCTTTGGACAGATTCAAATACCATATCTCATTGAAAGCATAATTAGGCTCTCATAAATTTTATGGTTATATGTATTATACATATGCACATTACCCTCATAGGTTAGTATAGTCAATTAATATTTCATTTTCTTATTAATACTCCTTCACATATTGTCAATATTAATTTGTTACATGTCCCAGCACCAAAGCCCTTTTCTGTGAATTATATATGAAGGGATATAAGCTACAGGTAGGTTATTTACCTCAGTTCTTCTAATGGTTTCTGTCCTTCAGTGTCACTTTGTAAGCCTATTCCTTCATCATGCAAAGACTCCTCTGACATTACTTTCTGTACCGACTTTATGTGTCTCTGCTTTCCAACCCCTTATTCCACTTGCATCTGTTTTTTTCCTTCCCACAGTCTCTGATAGCTTCTTTTCCTCTGAGCTAATCACCCATTTATCACTGTATGAAGTCTTATGACAATGATTCAGGAGATATGAGAATGTTATTTACATATTTCCTATTATAGTGTGTATATAACGCCATCCTCTACCTTCCTTCTCCCTTCTCCTCTGTTACAATCTGTACCTTAATAATTCAGAGACAAAAAAGCAGTGGGAGGATGAAAATGAGAATTAATTTATATTCATTCCTCACAATTAAAACTTCACTGTTGTCTTGCTTATGAATCGACCATAACTTTCTTATACAGTATCTGCAGCTTTCGAGTTCAAATCTGTTTCCTTACCACTGTCTTCTAATGGTTCCTCGAAGGACACTTTAGTCTTCAGTTTTCTTTTGTGTTTCTTTCTCTTGAATTTATCATGGAGAAGGAGACAGATAAACACTTTTTAGCAGAGAAAATATTCAGCACAGAACAGCATTAAGTAATGTATAGTCTTTTTCCAGAGTTTGCATCACACCGTTCCTTGGTACAGATTATCCTCTCCTTTGGAAGGGGCATGTGACTCTCCCTGAGCTCCTCTCTTCCTTAGAAGTGCAGAACAGATGATTTGTGCCTCGATATTAGCATATTTCCCACCTCAGTCAACTTTCTATTGGCCTGGAGGAAACTCTCCCTTAATTTTCTTGCATGCCATGATACAACCAGGTAGGCATGGTAAGGGCTTGATACTCGCATTAGCACAACTTCAGGTAACAGAGTTTCCCACCCTCCTCCCAGTGGTTTTCTGTTCTCAATGGGATAACTCTGTTCATTTCTGACTACACCTTTGTTGCCATAGTTCGCAAGAACAATTGCACAGGAACTTCTAGCAAATGCCTGTCAGATCCCTGTTCTGTGAGAAATACACCTTTGTTTAGAAAACTTGCGTTGTATTGCCCATTTTTATTACTATTCCATACTGCGAACTTGATGAGTGATTTTTGCTGTCTGGAAAGAAACATACTCAGTAATTATTTCAGTAGGAATGGAAAATTTCTGACTTCCAGTATGAAATAAAATGCACCAGAACCAATTTTTGACCCTACCAAAATGCTCCATTTCTTTGAGGTCAAAGGCAGCAGAATTTTGTTCTGATATTTATTTCATTTTGAAGCAACTGTACTGTTGTGAAAAGTAAACATTCCAGTGACTATTCACTGCACCTTTGGATGAAGCCCATGTTTTCCTGAAAAATGTTTCGATTCTGCAGAAGCAGAATTCTCTGATGGAAAACTGTTCTGTGGGGGAATTTCCAGACAGCTCAAACCATAATGGAAAACTGAGCTGCAGTAAATATTTTACTCTTCTTTCCTCTTAATTTGGTTCCTAGATGTGAGAAAACAATGCAAAACTGCTCCATCACTTTCTTGGTTGTTCCAGTGAATGCAGCCACTGCTGGAACTTCACTTGCTCAGGAATGAAAGTCTCGGGCAGTTGTGGAGGGGACTCCTGGCTGAGTGACAATCTTCTTCTGTACAAGCTAGTAAAACATGCTCATCATTTCACTGTAGCCTTGCTAATTAGAACACATTTATATTTATGCACATGCTCACTGGAGTTATCAAATTGCAGACTGTAGCGACGCATTGTTTTTAATCTTCATAGACTGCTTTGTTTTTATTTGTTTTTCTTTGCAGCTGTTCATATATTTCATTTGTGAGATGCTTTATACCCTAAGCTACTTAAAGAAAATGCTAATTAACCATAGTCCTAATCTTGCTTTTGATGAAGCCTCATTTAAACAACTTTATTCACATGACAATATTGCATATTGCTTCTTACTTTTGTGGGTTTTATTCATAGTCTTTCATATTTCTTTGATATAAAGGTTTGTGATTCTAAGGCTAGTTGTATATTTGCCACCTATTGGAGGTGTCTGAATATATGCTTTTAGCTGTTGGGCTCGGGACCTGTTCAGAGGGGAAATTCACAGTAATTTCCAGAACCCAACTCTGTTGTTTATTGATTGCATACTTCATCAGCTTAGTGTTCAGTTTTGGTAACTGATGACATTGACGAAAGTTCTGTTTCAAACCAAGGTTTGAGAAGCAGTCATTACTTGTACTTCAGAATGTTCATTTTTTGCTTTGCAATCTTTTTTTCTTGCTTATCTCTATTGCAAGCAAAATTACTAGGCAGGACCAGAGTGGCCTGGGGAACCGGACTAATAATGTGCTGAATCCGGCAGCAGGGCAGACTCTGCCATATCTAGCCTGAAGAAGATAGATGTGGCAGCCAGAAAGCTAGGAACTAACAGGAGATGAAGCAAAATGCTGCAGGTATATTGTGTGGATTGTGGGTCACCAAGGAGTTTGTTGTCTTGTGTTAGAGGAGAAAACCTTAGAAGAGAGCTTGATATACGGAGAAAACTCTGTAACTGAACCTTTGGCATTATGTCATCACCAGAGAAAGAGAAAGATAAACTGGAAGTTAGAGCTGGATAATGATTAATCTGCTGTGAGGATCCCGATAAGGAAAGGGTTGACTAGAGTTGCTTAGCCCAATGATGCAGTGCAACAAACAGAGAAAAAGAAAGTAGAAGGAGGAACTGCAGGTTGTTTTACTTGTACTAAAGGATTTTCATATATAAAGGTTGGGATGAGAAATCAATAAAATGGGTCTGCTTGTGCATTATATACAATGAGTACAAATACCAGTCAGATTTTGTCATGCTACTGCTCTAAGACTTCTTTTTTGTTTTTAAGTAGACAAAACTTGCCATATTAAAATTCAGATTTGTTTCATCTACAACATAGCTTTCATCCACAACATAGCTTTCATCCACTAGTGTCTCAGTAATTATTAACTTTGTCAGGTAACACCTCACCTCTTGTAGTGAAGGAAAATTTTAGAAGAGGACTTCTTCTATTAGGATTTTTTAATTGTGTTTTCAAATCAAAATACATTTTTAATGAGCAACTTGCAGATCCCAATGGGATCTCTAAAGACTTAGAAACCTGTCATGCTCAGAATGAACATTTCAGGACAGGTCCATGAACTAATTTATTTCACTTCACCTGCTTTCTTAGGAATTCACCTTACATTTTGCAATTAAAAGTTGAGGACTGGCTTGTTCACCAGCAGAATTTTTTCCTCAGCAAAATCTCCCAGTAGGTGAGAACTCCCTGAAATGCTGGCTCTTGAAATATGCTTGACTGTATTCTATACATTCAGAAAAGAGAAGAATGAAACTCTCATTATGAAGCTGTTCATAGCTGCTAGATTCCCTGAAGCTGGCAGATAGAGAAATGGGTATAGTGGGTAGATGGAGCACGAGTGTACCCACCTCCCTGTGCTGGATTGTGTGGATGATTGCTACTGTCCTAGAAGAGACTGCACAGGCAGAAAAAGGCAACGTTCCACAGCAAGCAGCTTGCCAGATGTCCTCCAAATGCTAAAGGGTTTATAGGTAGTGAGGAACTCTGGGAAGAGTGCAGTTCCCTGCCTTAATATTTGAACACCACAGAAAGATAACAACAGGTCCTGGTATTAGAAACACAGAACAGATGTTTCAGCTGTTAGGATCTAGGAGTAAAGGGTAGTCTAATGTATAGATCTGTATCATGATGGAAATCTGAGATTCTTACTTTGGTGCTAATTACAGAGAGAATCCTGTGGGACAATATGTCACGTGAATACTGTGTAGATAGAGGACAGGTATTTTGTAACACACATTTTTGGAAAGAAGATTAATGCCTAATGTAATAGTTAAACAGCATCAGATCTTCTGTGAAGTTTTCTCCAGAGTAATAAAAGGAAGAGGAGGTACCAGCTGGAATAAGTATAAACTATATCCATTAAAAATCTGTGTTTAAACTATAACTTATTCTAGAGGGAGACCAAAATTTAGTTCTGTGCAAATATTTTTGGATACTACATGTGCAGATCTTATTCTATTCATTTAGATGTAATCTATTGTTATAAATACTATTTTACCATGTTTATAGGTTTCACAGCTACTTGATTTTAATAACTAAAATAATATAATAGGAATGTAGTTAACAATTTCAGAGTCTGGACACATACATTTACTCATGGCACTCTTGTTACAGTAAAAATATATGTTACAAACTCCTTTTGTATGAACAATGTTATTTTGATGAGTCTTGAATTCTTTTAAGGGCTTTTTAAGCTACTGAATATTTGAATTTTACATTTTTTTTTAATGTGAACAACTGAGAGGTGGAAAGATATTTTTGCTGGGCTATTGCAGGCTTCAAAATCCATGATAAAAAAAAGGATGTTTTATCATTAAGCATTTTAAATCTAGAATTGAAAAATCAGGCAGATGAGCATTTATGATACTGTTGAGTGCACATTCTGAGTAATCGGGTGTATAAGGAAAATCCATTCAGCTCACAGCAAACCTGGCAGTCACGTGATGTCCATTTACTAGATTGCATACCAAATGCTGCCCATGAGATGCTCCAACATGGTTCATGGTGAAAAGGAGCTGCTGTCAAAGTGAGAACCAGGAATGGGCTGCCTGCAGCACATTATTTGCTCAGTTTATAGTTCTTGTGGTTAAACCCCAGCTGGCAACTCAGCCTCACCCAGCAACTCACTCCCCCTCAGTGGGATGGGGGAGAGAATCAGAAGGGTAAAAGTGAGAAAACACCTGGTTGAGATAAAGACAGTTTAAGAGGTAAAGCAAAAGCTGTGCAAGCAAGCAAAACAAAACAAAGCATTAGTTCATTCCTTCCCATTGGCAGGCAGGTGTTCAGCATCTCCAGGCTGAAAGCAGGGCTCTTTCATGTGTAACAGTTACTTGGGAAGACAAACGTCATAATTCTGATCATCCTCCCCTTCCTTCTTCCCCCAGCTTTATATGTGTCATATGGTATGGAATATCCCTTTGGTTAATTGGGGTCAGCTGTCCCAGCTGTGTCCCCTCCCAGCAACTTGCGCACCCCCAGCCCACTCACTGGTGGGGTGGGGTGAGAAGCAGAAAAGGTCTTGACTCTGTGTAAGCCCTGCTCAGCAGCAATGAAAACATCTTAGTATTACCAACACTTCCCAGCACAAATCCAAAACATAGCCCCATGCCATCTACTATGAAAAAAATTAACTCTATCCCAGCCGAAACCAGCACAATAGTACACAGGCATGCGAGAGTCGAGAACCGTTCTTGAATGAAGAATTTCAGTCACATGGTGATCCAAGTTATTCACATCCCAGAGAAATCTCTCCGGAAGGATATCCCCCTGGGATGAGAAAACTTTTGATCATTAAGTTCATGTCAAACGGCCAGTATCCAATAGTTCCTGGCAGATGCCAAGTGCCTGATTAAGAAAAAAGTTGGTGGAGTCTGTCAAGGTCATACAAGGGTATGTGTATGTATCTTAATGAAAGTGCGGCTTGCTTTATTTGGAATTTGTGTAGACAGGTTTGGAAAAAAATACGGACTAAGTGGGTATGATACCTCAGTAGTTTCCCTGTCTCAGATTTGGACTGAATGACTCGTACCTGTTAAGGGGCAAGAAAATAAAAGGTTTTGCATATTTTTTATAACAAGCTAAAAATTCTATTACTCTTGTTGTAATACTATTTGCGAGCATTAGCATTCAGGTAAATTCAGGTAAATTCAGGAAAGTAAAATCGTGAAGCTTTATGTACAAGATTTTCAGTATTACATAGTAACAATCTTCAAACAAGAAACAGAGTATGCACACAACCACCTTTGTATTTGCCTGCATCATTAACATCAGTGGAGTTCACAAACTTAAACATTAGTGATCACACCAGCCAACTGAATTCAATCAGCATTTGCAA
The DNA here is from genome assembly GCF_963921805.1 of Phalacrocorax carbo. Classification (NCBI taxonomy): domain Eukaryota; kingdom Metazoa; phylum Chordata; class Aves; order Suliformes; family Phalacrocoracidae; genus Phalacrocorax; species Phalacrocorax carbo. The sequence continues at coordinate 66,632,315 of NC_087548.1, read as the reverse complement.
ACAGATACTTCTTAATTTAGAAGATTTAGCCAGACAGTAGCAAAATTATAGGATTCAAATTGGCTTTGATTGTTTTAAGCACTGCAATTAGAATTCAATGCTTCAGCTAACAGTATTTTAAGCTGTGTGGTTAGATTCATATACTCAGAAGTGATACATGCAGAGAACAGTGAACATACATTGGTCAGAGAGAACAGGGGCTAAGATTTAGGTGGAAAGCCCTACAGCTGCTTAAACAATTGTTTCCTTACAGGCACTTGAAATCTCAGAACAAATGAAAGCACAAGTTACTGTGAACTATGTTCTTATGGGAACAAAAGGTGCTAGGCACATGAGGAAGTTTATGAGTAGCAGCAGCATGCCAATACCTAACCTGAGGTGCCTTTCCAGCTAGTGAAGCTCACAGGCTGAAGGTTTTTCTTGAGAAGTAAACATTAACATTATTTTACCTGAAATGAAAGCTAAACTGGGTTCCTTTTTTAAAGGTATTCAGTTTTTATTAATGGCACACTTGGGGAACCGCAGTGCATGGTGCTTGGTCCATGTACCTGCTCGTCACAGTGCAGCACTGACCCTGAAACACCAGGTGCAGATCCCTGTGATCAGTGCAAGTGGTGGCATGCCACCAGTAAGCAGCAAAGGAATTAATGGCTATGATTTCTTCCCTACTGTTAGGGCCTAAGCCTTCTTTCAAAGCAGCCAAGTAGTTAGTTGGAACATTTGCTTGGGAACAAAATTAAGATAGTCTATGACACCTCAACAAGCAGGGTTACACGATGGAAAAGAAAGATGATTTTCAGCTACAGCATTTAGCCCAGCTGGAGAAGAGTGAGATTGTCATTTGAGACCTTTCTAAGTATCATGGGCACGTGCCTGAAAGCACCTCTCAAACAGGTTGAGGCTTTACATATGTTTGCCCAGCTCTCAGTGATAAGGTGATACTTGTACATGTTGGAAAAACAAAGAAGCAGAGACAGTTGGCATGGTGGAGACCTACCTGAAAGCACTGCTAACCAAATCCTGAACATTATCTGCCTTGTTTTAAAGGTTTAGGAATGCCAGGGAAAGAAACAGAGAAGGACAAATTAATTTTTAACAGTTTTATAACTTTGTAAAACATTTGGAGCAGGAGGCCAGAAGGCATTAGTAACTCAGGTAACAACTGCTAATTGGCTTTAGATATGAAGAAAATCAAAGAGATTGGCCTGGGGCTAGGTGACTATTGGTGATTTTTGTGGACTCTCTTAGTTAGAAAGTAACAACCAGTGAAAATAATGACAAGGGTCCCCTGGGAGAACACCTGGTCAGCAGGGATGTTCAGCCCTTCACAGGAAGCAGAGGCCCAGGTGGAGGTGGTGCACAGAAGCCATCCACCAGCCTGTACTCAGACAAGGTGACTGGTGGGTGCTTATCCTGTGCTATGCACCTGTGGTGCTGTCGCGAGCCGGCCATGGCTGGTGCGAGCATGTCTGTACAGACTGTGCAAGCATAGCAGAAAATAAACCACAACCCACCCGCTGTGCCTGTCCTGCTTAGCAAAGCAATCTCAGGTTTTCTCTCCAAGCAGTGTGGTTCTTCTCGCGCTGTTGCCCCACCTCCAGGTGCTGGAAGGCAGTCCCCTGAGTGCGTAGCACTGTTCTGCAGCTGCTAACAAAGATGGATTTGTTATTTTCCTAGAAGAAAAATGATCTTGCTATTATGTTTGTTTTATGGGAAGCAAACAGTTATAATTCAAGATATATTTTTAAAGTTCAGCAAGTCTTTTTAAAAGATAGGTGTAAGCTATTTTAGTGTGCTATTTTAGATACATAGATCATAAAGTAAACTGACTACAAAAGCTGGGGATGTAGTCTTTCTTTTATTTCCTTTAGGTTTAGCTTTCACCTAGCTTTAACTTTTGCGTTTGCTTTTCCTTGCCCTTTTCTTTGTTCTTTGCCCATAGGAGACTGCTAAATTAAAAAAGAAAAAGCGCAATAGTTTTCTTATGTAAGAGTGTGTTACATACATAAGTTTTGTTCTTTTCCCTGTCTCCCTAAATCTTATTGCTTGTAATTAATGTCATGAGAACATAAAGCTTCCTGTATTACACACAGACTACACACAGGACCGTATAAGTTGGAAAAGACCTTTAAGACTGTCAAGTCCAACCACTAACCTATCACTGACAAGTCCACCACTAAACTATGTCCCTAAGCACCACATCTACATGTCTTTTAGATACCTCTGGGGACGGTGACTCAACCACTTCCCTGGGTAACCTGTTCCAATGCCTGCCAACTCCTTCAGTGAAGTAGTATTTCCTAACATCCAGTCTAAACCTCCCCTGGTGCAGCTTGAGGGCATTTCATCTCATCCTATTGCTTGTTACTAGGGAGAAGAGACCGACCCCCGCTCCACTACAACCTCCAGCCTCCTCTTTCCACACTAAACAACCACAGCTCCCTCAGCTGCTCCTCATAAGACGTGGTCTCCAGACCCTTCACCAGCTTCACTGCTCTTCTGATATGCATCAGCACCTCAATGCCATTCTTGTCATGAGGGGCCCAAAACTGAACTCAGTACTTGAGGTGCAGCCTCACCAGTGCCGAGTACAGGGGCATGATCACCTCCCTGCTCCTGCTGGCCACAATATTCCTGATACTAGCTAGGATGCTGTTGGTCTTTTTGGCCGCCTGAGCACACTGCTGGCTCATGTTCAGCCAGCTGTCAACCAACACCCCCAGGTCCTTTTCTGCCAGGCAGCTTTTCAGCCCTCCATCCCCAGGCCTGTAGTGTTGCATGGGGTTGGTGTCACCAAAGTGCAGGACCCGGCACTTAGCCTTGTTGAATCTCGTACCGTTGGCTCCGGCCCAATGATCCAGCCTGTCCAGGTCCCTCTGTAGGGCCTTCCTACCAGCAAGTAGATCAACACTCCTGCACAACTTGGTGTCGCCTGCAAACTTACTGAGGGTGCACTCGATCCCCTCATCCAGATCATTGATAAAGATATTAAACAGAACTGGCCCCACCACTGAGCCCTGGGGAGCACCACTCGTGACCATCTGCCAACTGGATTTAACTCCATTCACCATAACTCTTTGGGCCTGGCCATCTAGCCAGTTTTTTCTCAACAAAGAATACACCCATCGAAGCCATGAGCAGCTAGTTTTTCCAGGAGAATGCTATGAGAAAGAATGTCAAAGGCTTTACTAAAATCTAGGTACACAATATCCACAGGATTTCCCTTATCTACTAAGCAGGTCACCTTGTCATAGAAGGAGATCAGGTTAGTCAAGCAGGACTTGATTTTGATGAACCCATACTGATGGGGCCTGATCACTTGGTTATCCTCTATATGCCATATGATGGCACTCAAGATGATCTGCTCCATAACCTTTCCTGGCACCAAGGTCAGACTGACAGGCCTGTAGTTCCCCAGATCCTCTTCCTGCCCTTCTTGTAGATGTGTGTCATGTTTGCCAACCTCCAGTCATCTGGGACCTCTGCAGCTAGCCAGGAATGCTGATAAATGATGAAAAGTGGCTTGGTGAGCACTTCCACCAGTTCCTGAAAAAACTGAAATAAAATAAATTACGACTGCAATAATCTGAAACAGTAAGACAGATGACATTAATATTGAGCTAATTTTTATCTTTTGACTGAAGAACATGTTAAATTCAGTAGGTTCTAGCTACGTAGCAAGTTTTGAATATGCTTGAAATGCTATGTGACATCTTTTCAGTTTCTATCATTATGGCTACTTATATGGTTTTTTACATGTTTGGATTTTTTTTGACATTTAATTTTCTTGACTGATCTAACAAGGACAGAACAGACTTTTGTTGGCAATAGTTGGTTGAATTTGCTTTTCCCTATCACCTATGTGTGGTCCTAAAAGTATCCTGAAAATGAAAGAGAGATCTTGGGAATACTTTCATGTTTGAGTTCCACATCACTGTCTCCTTTCAGATATGAAAAGTAATTCACTATAGACAGAGTGCCAGGTTTGCCTTCTGGAAGTGTGTCAAAATAAAAGAGGGGAGAATAAATGGAAAGATGGTAGTGAATGATTATCATGTGCTTACTGATATGTCACATTTCATATCACATGATAGTGGAATATACTTTTTAACTCCACCATAACTCTTGTTATATTTACAAACAGGAAATTAAGCTAAAATACTGAGACCAAGTATGAATATATGGGGGAATATTGTAACATTTCATGAGTACTAACAAACCACTGGTTTTTTTTTTCCAGAGGTTTGACAGAGGAGGCGGTTGAAGATACTTTTTAAATTATTTAGTTTACGGTTCCTATCTGATTATATCATGGTGTAATGAGCATTGTCTGTATAGTCACACTTCTCACTTATATGCTATTCATCTTTTTAAAATTATTTTGATGATTGCTGGGGCTGGTGTTTCACACTGTGCAGATTGAGAATGGTTGCCTAAGAAATTGAAGCACTAACACATGACTTGGAAGACCCATATTTAGTTCACAGTGCAAGTGTGGCCTCTGGCAAATTGTTTAGTGTCTATCTTCATTTGTGATTTATAAAAGGGAGAGAATAGCATTCCACAAGAACAGCCCATTTATGAAAAGTTAAGTTTGTTACAGCAGTATGCTATGTAAAGTTTTTGTAAGAGACAATTCCATACATGCAGATACGTGCATGCAACTTTTTCATCTGTAAATACATGTACTTGCACTTTATTTACAAATCTGAGCCTAAAAATCACTATCATATGGGTAACTGTGTAGTATTACTATACTGTCTGTGGACAAAGAGGAAGTTCACTGTTCTTTAGCAGAAAATACTTGTTTTCCTTTCCACAGGACTCCAATCTGAAACATGTTTATTGCTGCAGAACTATTTTCAAATAGTTGTTGTTGCATCAGTATCCAAGGCAACTTAATTTTCCTTTTTTTTTTTTTCCCCTAGTTAAGGTGGGAGGCACAATGCATAACTCAACACCTGACTTATCATTTTGGGAATGGGCTTTATCAACCTTGAGATGATTGTATTCTGTCTGAGGTTGAAATATTGTGGTGTTACAAAACATTACCTTGTGCACTGACAATAAACTATGCATATTCTGACATATGTGATGATCTACTGAATGTTTAAAATTTTTTATAGACTTGAATTTGTATACTAAGGACTTATTAATTCTATTTCTTGTTGTGTCCGTTGAGCAGGCATGCTGGTATACATCAGCTTTGAGTAGGACAGTGTCTTGCTATTCTGTCCAGGTACATCTTAAAGTCTAAACAAACAAACAAAAAAAAGTGTATCTGTAGGGTACATGCACCAGCAGTATTTTGTATCAGGCATACCTTCAAACTCTCTCCATTGTTACATTTTATAGTTGTAAGTTTCACATGAACATAAATGCACTGTTTCCTTCAGATGAAACTAGGAGGCTGAATGCATAGGTGAAGTCCCAGGCATATAACAGAATTTAACATTTCAGCATCAGTGTCAGTGTCTTAAGAAGAGAATGTATGACTTCTGGTGTTAACTACATCTTATGTAACAAAGATAGATACTTAATGTTTTGATCTGAAAGTGTTTAAACATGCTAAAGTCGTTCTAATTTGCACTTTGTTAATCCAGGTATCCTGTAATTTGTGCACAAAAGCCAATGGCCTCTCTTCACATTTCTGCAGAGATTTTAAGGAAGAAATCTGTGTTTTAAGGTCATTACACATCATTGTTATCATTAATATCTCACATAATATTTGTTAATATAGTTTGAAGTTTTATTATAACGAACAAAACTAAAACTTACTTTCCCCTCACAGATGATGCAGGTAAAATACCCTGATGTTTTGTGTCTTATTGTGTTATTTTTGCCACAAAACTAAGCAATTTTCAGTAGTTTTCTCTGTCTCCACAGTAATGAGTGAGAATATAGGCAGAATCTCACCAGTACCATGCTCACTAGGGAGAAGGAGGGTTCGTCAGGGAGCCAGTTTTGGCAAATTTCAGGAGGCACTTAGAACAGATAGAGTCCTCCTGCTGACAAATCAAGACTAGAGTCTGAATCTGCTGTGTAGGGCTATAGCTTCGGTTTAATATATCCCCCAGCACAGCCTTTGGAGCCAACAAATTACTCTGACAGCATACTGCCTGCAAACCCTGTTGCCTTGTTTTGTTTCGTTTGCCCATTTCAGTCCCTTTGACACTCTTCTGAAAACCTAATTGCTTTCTTAAATAAGAATAGAAATTAAAACAATCAAAAGACAACCCTGCTTTCTCATTAACTATAGGTGGTCTGTGCAGGCACATGGGAGTGAATGCTGATTACAAATAACTTGTCCTCACAGGGAATTCCTATAACAGAAGGCAGACACTTAGCATTGGATAATGCAGTGCGAAGAAGAGCAGATGAAAGCAAATGCAGGACAATAGATTTTTCTGAACAGTAGATCTGAGTGTGCTTAATTTCTAAAATGCAGTGCCTTAACTCATTCTGAATCTCTGCATATGAATTCTGTTGTTTTGTGGGTGGGTTTTTTGGATATTATCAGGCTTTGCAGATGGGAACATGATGGTAGAAATATTTGCTTTTAAGGTTGTTAAGCCCATGATTGCATTGATGGGAAAAATATTGTAAGGGAGTTCTCTCTCCTGTATGCTTTGACCAATGTTTTTAAACTGCATTTTAACTGAACTGAAAAAGAAAATAGATTTCTTATGTAAAGTTTGAAGTAAGGACTACTGTTTAATATTTTATTTTACTTTTGCCACTAAAATATGTAATTTTATTTTCCAGTCTTGGACATCTAAACACACCATGGTTAAAGTGCACAATTTATGTAGTCTAAGCATTCTGCTTCCTAAAAGGTTAAGTATGACTCATTGGAAACATCTAAATCCTGAATGGTGATTCACCACAGGGGTGAATTACTGCTTTTGGATACACGGTGGCCAAGGTAGGTTGTCAAAGTAAAGGACGAAAGGAGAACAAACAGATGACTCATAGCATTACCAGAAAGACACAAAAATCATGCAGAGTTTCGTGATCAGTTTAACAATCTTTCTCGCGAGAAAACAAGAGAGCTTTGATGTCATACTGATTTTTCCTTGCTTCTGTTGTAATAATGTCTAAAGGCTCAAATAAAGTTTTAGTCCCCATTGACTGAGCATATAGGTAGAGAAATTTGCTTCTCCAAAGAACTTAAACCTAATTTTAAGTAAGTTCTAGCAAATGAATGAAATGGATAGTGGGAGAGGATGAGCAGAACATTAAGGCAGCAAAATTACACGAGAAACCTATATGCACAAAAATAAACCAGTGAGAAAGATTTTTCATACAGCTAAATAAAAATGAACATACCGTAGCTACCTCCATAAGTGGTAACATAAAAATCCATGGCTTTTTACACACATCACAGCAGAATACAGTTTCATTTTGGCATTGAGAGGAGGAAGAGTTAACCTGGGGCATCAGTTTGCAAAAATGTTCCTTGTTGTTGGGAGCGTGCCATAAGGCTGAGAAGTGCTTTTGAGAACATCCCAGCAACAGCCTGTGACAGCTGGTGTTACCAGGGCAGCATAAGGGACAGTGCCTGATGTGACACCATTTTAAGAAGAAATGTATCAGATCAAGAGGAACTGGAGGTTGACCATAGGGGAGGAGAGAAATCCAGAATCAGCTCTAAGTGAGAAAGGGAAGCTGATCGGGTAGAAGGATGGGTTAAAAATAAATAAGAAAGTGGGTGATCTTGGCAGCTGTAATGTTGCTATCAACAAAAACGTTGCAAGAATAGCTTATATATGTCACATGTATACAAATACACTAGTATTTTTTGCAAATTTTTCTTCAGTGATGGAGTTTATAGCAGGACTAGTAATATTACTGCTAGGTTTTTCTAGAAAAAAACACTTCTGTGGAAAGCTTTTCATTCCAATTTTATATTGTTTATGGTAAGCCATGAATTGCTGTAAACAGTTATACTTCCGTAACTTCATGTTCCCAAAAGCTGTTTTATTTTCCAACTAGTTTGGACTGATGAAACTATTGCTACAAGTCAGGCTTGCCTCCAAAAATTACGGTGAAAAATAATTATCTTAGCGTTGCAAATATAAAAAATATTAACTCTGGTCTTAGGCCAAAGACAGGTCTTCTTCTCTGTCTGTAAATAGATGAATTACTACAGAACAGTGAGTGAATGTCTACATAATAGCCCTTGGCCTCCAAAAACGTGTATGCAGATGCTTGTAAGAGTTTCAGAGCTAATGCCTGGCACTGTATCTCTAATCCGCTAGAAAAATTAGATCAACAGAAGTGCTCGAATGTGGGTGTTGACCCAGTATTTGCAGATGACTAAAGGTCAAGGGTTTTAACAATCTGTACAGTGCTTTGATAACGTAAAAAGGACTCAGGTCCTGAACTGAAGAGTATTATGGTCTTGCACAGGTAGAGTAATTGTTAATGAGGCAAGTAGCCTTGTCGATTCTGTTCATTACTAACACACAGCTAAAGTGCTCATAAATTGCAAAACACTGCCTGTATCTATTATTGTCTCAGTGTGTGAAACATTTGCCAACTTCATAACCAATGTTACAAACTGACTTTCCTGAGACCTTGTTCTTTCATAACTCTGTGTGTGTGTATAATTTCTTTGACTTCTAAAAGATCAGGAATAGTTACAAGTTTTGATACAGTCACAAAAGCAGAAGTTGTAGACTCACTCATGGTGTCAGTTTTCCCTGGATGGGTTTAATGAATGAAATGTTAAGTGTTGCTGATTCCAAAACCCCAACTGAAATGCGAAATTTTTTAGACATAGCTAACATAAATCAGCCTTGTTTTCATGTATGAAATGTGAATCAGCTTCCTGCTTAGAATTCGTTACGTTGGTACAGCTATGAGTATAGAAATTCATAGATCAGACAAGGCCTTGGGTAAAAATTCTGTTCATATCTTACAGATCCTATCCTGATAGTCTTTATGGGGTTAAGATAATGCCCACTGTGAATGTGAAGGAAAAGATCAAAGCTGAGTGGGGAAATTGGCCCAATCAGTCTTTGTAGTAACGCAGCTAAGATTTCTATGCAAATGTGGTGTAATATAATTAGCAACTTAGTTGCTAATTGCCAAATCAGTTATGATTATTGGTTAGTGCAATCTACATACTTTTTAGCATAAAACATTCTAATATATGTTTCTGACTATAAACACTTGGAGCATTCTTCTCTTGAGAAAATGAACAGCTTTCAAAACAGCACTAAATAATCATGTTTTATTTAAAGCTATTGACAGAGTACTGTTTAATTATGTTTAAGCATGCTGGGTTTTTTTTACTGCTTAGAGTATAAAAATGGTTACTGAAGGCTTTTAATAGCTGATGCTTTAAGTAAAGATTTCTAACAATTCATTCAGGTATAGAAAGGAGAATTTATACTGGATTTCTAAAGTTAATTTAAAATAACTTTGCTTAGTGAATGCAAAAACTACATATCCCAGCATTTTTTTTCTCTTGTTGCTGGGAATTTTTTCATGAAGACAAGTAGTCTGAACAATTTCAAACTAAGGTTAAACCAACATGGCCATCAGTGCAAAAATGAAATGTAGCAGATATCATTATGCCTTCTGTGTGATCAGGTTTTCAACAGCAGTTGTCTAAATTCAGGCAGAATTTTTGGTTTAGAGGTAGAAATGCTATATTAAAATGGGGCATCTGAGTAGAATGTGTCTCTGCAGTTGCAAGAGATGCAGGTTTGAATGCTGTGCTGGAAAGTGACATTTAAGTTTATTTTAAATTCTATTGAAGTCTGAAAGTATAGTAGAGTAAAAGTTTATTAAAGTCTAAAAGTTTATTTTTAGGCTAAAATGCTATTGGCTTCCTATGTACTTTGGCAAGTGTAGTAGGGAAGCTCAAAGAGGTTTTGTGTTGTGGTTAGAGTTCGCCAGAACTATGGGCACTGGCTGAGGATGCTGCTGTGTCCATAGAAGTACATGCCCTTGCCATTTGTGTTGGAGTAGGCTCTCACTGCAAGATGGTTGGTAAGGATCAGAGATGTTGCCTCTGACCTCCTACAGAGATGCCTTTCTAGTTTCTTTATGGTGTGGATGATTTCGTTTTACTTGGCATTTGCTGTTGGGAGCTCCTTGCAACTGGCATCTATTTGGGGTAGTTGACTTTTTGAGGTAGTTGACTTCTTGTATTCTTTTTTTCTTTTCAAAATGAGGATTTTGGGTTTCTTTGATGTGATATTAAAACACAATAGTAGAATTTCAAGCATTTCTCCATGAGATCAGCTTATGATTGCCAAAAGAAGCAAAAGCGAAACTTGTTTTTTCTAAGATTCTGTGTTCCCTAAGAAAATTAAATGATCTTGGTTCTTAAAGTTTACTTAAGAAAAGTTATTTTTAATTGTATAAAATTTGTTCTACCCAAGGTTTTACTAAATATGTTACAGATGTATTTTATCATCTCATTTGTATGTTATAACATGCATTAGCTAAATCATACAGTGAACACTAGAGACTGTAGTAAAGACCAGAATGATTATCATTATAGTTATTTGATGCTTGCCTTTTGCAAAATAAGTCATGGAACAGCTAATAAAAATATAAAAACCTGGAAGAAATGAAGCTGTAATTGTGCCATATAGCGTATGCCATCTGTTTACAATGTGTTGCTAAACATCAGAATGGGCAGAGGGATGCAATCAGTGCTGCATCTTTGCACAGGGGTCAGCCATTGGTGTTATCCTGGCAGCCAAGAAAGGTGATGACATGCTGAGAGGGGCTGGTTGGGAGGACTGTGCTTTTATGTACAAGGACTATGATGCCAGTGCTCCTGAGGGCAGAATGAAGACATCGACTGCGGGGCCTCCAGATACAATCTCTAGTTTAACACTCTTCTTCTGAAGGTCAAATGGGTTGGTTAGAGACATGGAAATAGAAATTACTCTGTGCTAGATTAAATTTCTCATCCATGAAACCCAGTATATCCTATGTTTTGATTTTCAAAGCAAAGAACTGTCCCTTTTCCTGTGTCTCAGCCATAGCCAAATGTGGCTACATCAGCCTGAAGGTATCATATCTAGAAATGGTTTGAAGTCTGACATAATTTCCCTAACTCCATAGTGTGGGTGGATAGCTATGGGGATGCCTGCTGTCTGGTGGTCTCCTAGGTTGTCCCTAGTTTTGGCTGGGATAGAGTTAGTTTTCTTCCTAGTAGCTGGTATAGTGCTGTGCTTTGGATTTAGTATAACAATAATGTTGATAACACACTGATGTTTTAGTTGTGCCATAAGGCTGTGTATGATCAACCAGAAAGGAAGCATGCGACTTATGTGTTTGCAGCTACAGTCCGTTCAAAATGCTGTTTACATTAGAACACGTGCAGAAAATGAGTCTTAGTTAAGAGGTCTGTACAGCTCCAAAGAAGTGCAAAAGTACAAGATGGCCATCCACTTCTGAGTGATGAAGAACCAGAGCAAACTGTCATTTGTGTGCAGATAATGACAGCATGTAAAAAAAAAAAAAAAAAAAAAAAGGGGGAAAAAGGGTGAGCCTCACTGGATATATTATTAATAATAAATTACTCTCTCAGTTACACTTTTTAGCAAGATGAACATTAGCTACAGTACGGTCCAAAAGGCTAGCTTTAAGAAAAAGCTGATGATATCTAAATGTATTTCATGGTTTCTAACTGGCAAGAACTTCTTATCACTTTGTAACTTTTTTAGACTGCCATTTTTAACTGAGTGTGGCTTTTTTTTTTATTCAAGTAATTTGTGTTGAAGAGGGGTCTGATTTGCTACTTTGTAGAGTAATCTGAGCATTAGCACAACTTTTTGGATGTGAACAGAATCTCCGTATTGTGAAAATGTGGCAGAGAAAAGAATCTGCACAGCTTAAGAAAAAAAAATAGAATGGAGAATGTTACTGCCTCTCACTTTGTCCCCCTGTACTATCTCTGAAGATAGTATGTGGAGTTGGGTAATTTCTGACTGTGGATTCGATAAAAGCTCATTTCCAGGGCCAGCTTGAGCTTCTCTAGGTTTTGGTGTTGTATAATATGAAAATTATTTAGAAATAATTTAAAGAAAGTATGTTAGGCAATTTTGAAATGTCCCAAAACATTAATGTTCTTCGAAATCTTTGCATCAGGTTTTCTCTTCCTATTTCCAGGGTAATTGGTTGAAGAGGAATCATAGAATCACAGACGGTTTGGGTTGGAAGGGACTTTAAAGATCATTTAGTTCCAATCCCCCTACCATGGCAGGGCTACCTGCCACTAGAGCAGGTTGCTCAAAGCCCCATTCAACTTGGCCTTGAACACTTCCAGGGATGGGGCATCCACAGCTTCCCTGGGCAACCTGTTCCAGTGCCTCACCACCCTCACAGTGAAGAATTTCTTCCTTATATCTAATCTAAATCTAGCCTCTTCCAGTTTAACACCATTACCCCTTGTCTTATCACTACATGCCCTTATAAAAAGGTGCCCTCCAGCTGTCTTGTAGGCCCTCTTCAGGTACTGGAAAGCTGCCATAAAGTCTTCTGGAGCCTTCTCTTCATCAGGCTGAACAAGTCCAACTCTTTCAGCCTGTCTTCACAGGAAGGGTTCTCCAGCTCTCTGCCCATCTTCATGGCCCTCCTCAGGACTTGCACCAAAATGTCCATGTCCTTCTCATGTTGGGGGCTCCAGAGCTGAACACAGTACTCCTGGTGGAGTCTCATGAGAGCGGAGTAGAGGATGAGAATCAGCCCAGAATACAGTTGGCTCTCTGGGCTGCAGGTGCATATTGCCATGTCATGTCGAGCCAAGTCCTTCTTTTCAGAGCTGCTTTCAATCCATTCTCTGCCTGCCTGTATTTGTGCTTGGGATTGCCCTGACCCATGTGCTGCACCTTGCACTTGGCCCTGTTGAGCTTCATGAGATTTGCATAGGCCCACCTCTTAAGCCTGTCAACATCCCTCTGATGGCATCCCTTTCCTCCAGTGTGTGGACCACACCACATGGCTTGGTGCAATCAGCAGACTTGCTGAGGGTGCACTCAATCACACTGTCCATGTCGCTGACAAAGACGTTAAACAGTGCCAGTCTCAGTACCAACCACTGAGGAACGTCACTCCTCACTGGCCTCCACTTGGACATTGAGCTGTTGACTGAAGCTCAATGTATGACCATCTCTGAGTGTGACCATCCAGTCAATTTCTTATGTACCGCGTGGTCCATCCATCAAATCCATGTCTCTCCAGTTTAGAGACAAGGATATTTTGTGGGAGTGTCAAATGCTTTGCACAAGTCCAGGTAGATGACATCAGTTGCTCTTCCCTTACCCACCAATGCTGTAACCCCACTGTAGAAGGCCACCAAATTTGTGAGGCATGATTTACCCTTAGTGCAGCCATGTTGGCTTTCACAAATCACCTCCTTATTTCCCATGTGCCTTAGCGTAGTTTCCAGGAGGATCAGCTCCATGATCTTGCTGGACACAGAGGTTAAACTGACTGGCCTGCTGTTCCCTGGGTCTTCCTTTCTCCTCTTTTTAAAAATGGTGGTTATACTTTTCCTTTTCCAGCCAGTGAGAACTTCACTGGACTGCCACGGCTTCTCAAATACGACGGATAGTGGCTTAGCAGTTTCATCTGCCCATTCCCTTAGGATGGTGTGGGTACACCTCATCAGGACCCATGCACCTTCATGTTCCTTAGAAGGTCTCGAACCTGATCTTCTACAGTGGGCTGTTAATTCTCCCAGTCCCCGCCTTTGCCTTCACTGACTTGGGCAGTATGGCTTGAGCACTTGCTGGTGAAGACTGAGACAAAAAATCATTGAGTACCTCAGCCTCCTCCATATCCCAGGTAACCAGGTCTCCTGTTTCCTTCTGGAGAGGGCCCACATTTTCCTTAGTCTTCCCTTTATCACCAATGTACCTATAGTAGCTTTCCTTGTTGCCCTTGACATCCCTGGCCAGATCTAATTCTGTCAAGGCTTTAGCTTTCCTTAACTGATCCCTAGCTGCTCAGACATTTTATCTGTATTCCTCCCATGTTACCTGTCCTTGCTTCCACCCTCTGTAGTCGTCATATTTGTGTTTGGGTTTGTCCAGGAACTTCTTGTTCATCTGTGCAGGCCTCCTGGAATTTTTGCCTGACTTCCTCTTTGTTGGGATGCATTGCCTCTGAGTTTGGAGAAGGTGATCTTTCAGTATTAACCAGCTTTCTTGGGCCCGTCTTGCCTCCAGGGCTTTATCCCATGGTACTCTACCAAGCAGATCCATGAAGAGGCCAAAGTCTGTGCTCCTGAATTCCAGGGTAGTGAGGACACTGTGCACCCTCCTTGGTACCCTAAGGATCTTGAACGCCACCATTTCATGGTCACTGCAGCCAAGGCTGCCCCTGAGTTTCACATTCCCCACCAGCCCCTCCTTGTTGGTGAGAACAAGGTCCAGCATAACACCTCTCCTTGTTAGCTCCTCTGTCACTTGGAGAAGGAAGTTAAAGTGAATGTGTTTCAGGAACCTTCTGGATTGCTTATGTTTTGCTGTTTTGTCCCTCCAACAGATATCAGGGTGGTTGAAGTCCTCATCTCCAGCTGGTCATTGTCATAGAGGGCAACACTCCCTCCACATCTACCCTGCCTTTCCTTCCTAAAGAGCCTGTATCCTGCCATTCCAACACTCCAGTCATAGGAGCCATCCCACCATGACTCCATGATGCCAATAAGATCATAGCCCTACAGGCATGGGCACATCTCTAACTGCTCTTGTTCATTCCCCATACTATGTGCCCTTGCATAGAGGTACTTACTGGCTGGAGTGTCTGGAATTCCCTTGTGCTGCTCTTCAGGTGCTCTGCTGCTGACCTGTGATCCTTCTCCAGGCTCTGGGAATCTATTGCTGACACTGGCATCAAACTGGTAGAGGTGGGTTGGATTGAGGTTCCCCTCCCACAGCAACTTTAGTTAAAAGTTAAAAAGCCCTCCTCACCAGCTTGGCAAGCCTATATCCAAAGATATATCCAAAGATGCTCTTCTCATTCTCTGACAGATAGTCCTCATCAGCCGCTAGTAGACCAGGTTTCTCAAAGTGAGTCCTATGTTCTACGTAGCTGAACTCCTGGCTGGGGGACCAGTCCTGTAACCAGTTGTTGGTTCACCAGATTTGACTGGTTCTTTCAAACCCCTTCCCTTTGACTGGGTGGATAGATAACAAAACTACCTGTGCTCCAGAGGCCTTTACTGCTGCTCCCAGGGCTCTGTAATCCTTGATATTACTCAGACTGCTCCTGGCTATATCACTGGTGCCTATGTGAAACAGCAGCAGTGGATAATAGTCAGTGGATAAGACTTGGTAGCCTCTCAGTCACATTCCTGATACAAGCCTCTGATAAGCAGCACAACACCCTAGAGAGTTCATCAGGTCTGCAAATGGGTGCATCTGTACCACTCAGAAGAGAGTCGCCTACTACCGTCACCTTTTCTTAGTTGTGCTGGTTGTTACATGGGGAGCAGATCGGGCTGCCTTACTTAGCTCCAGCATTTATCCTGGTGTGACGGGTCTTTCCTCTTCAGTCTGCAGAGTCATGAAGTGGTTCTGCAAGAAGACCTCAGGCTTTGGGGGGAAGTTTCTTCCTCCTGCTCATCCTTGCTGTTGCAACCATCTATTCTTCTGCATTATTGGCTCCCCTCCTTTCTGTATGTGCCTGTGGAGGAGTCTGGCTGGCCATGGGCTGTGGGTCCACTGCAGAGTGCACTTGGAACCAGTTGCCTAACTCCTTCTCAGCCTCCCTGATGTTATGCAGCCTTCTCACCTCCTCCTGCACCTCAGCCACCTGCTGCAGGAAGTCCTTCCCCTGGGCACACCATTTGCAGGCAGGCCTGCTGCCTGCTTCTGCTCCAGGAGAAAATTCTAGGCACTTTCTTCAGTCTGAGGTCTGCACTGCAGCCTCTCTCTTCAGCAGGTCCCTCTGGGTCGAGGTATCAGTTACTGCTGGGATTGATGGTGCAGACACCCCTACCGGGAGCTGCAGCCTTTGCTCTCAGATAAGTGCCCACCATTCTGCCTGGAGGGTCATGTAGCATGAGTGCCCTTAACATGTGCAGACGGTTACAGAATGGTGCCTGCTTGCTGGGTTATGTTTACTTCAAGTCTCCCACTTGGCCAATGGAATGCTCCTCCTTTGAAGAGACACCCTCCATTGCAAACTGCTGTGCCACACCCTGGTTGCCGCACCACGGCCTGTTTGCATGCCCTGGTCCCAGTGCTCCTGGTTGCTTGCGCTCCCTGGGGCTCCTTTTGTGGCAGTGAGTGGTGGCCACCGTTGCTCCTGTCCCCACCCATGCCTCCTCAGCTGCTCTTGTGAGAGTTGCTGGCTCCTGGCCTGTCTCTGTGCTCCCCTGGGGTTTCCTCAGCTGAGGAAACCTCTCCGTGTACCACAATCCCTACCCTGCTGTGGAACACACCTGTACCGGGGCTGATCAGGCAAATGACTTTTGCAGACAAAACTGAAACCCAATTTCTCTCTAGCATTCCCAGCATTAGAAGTTCTGCAAAATACCCTGGGCTATCAGGCCTATTCACTCTCTTTGCTGGCATTGTTCCTCTGGATGTTGAGTTGGAAATATCTCTAGAACCGAACAATTTTTAATTGTGCTAGTGTTGAATGCTATACACATTTCAAAATCTATTAAGCATGACCTTTTACAATCCTGACCTTAGCTATGCCATGTTGAGCTCAAGAGCTGTGCAGAGACATTTTGCCTCAGGTCAAATAGGGAGACATAAATAAAGGCTGCCAGAGCTCCCAGGCAGAAGGAAGTGGCCTAATGCTTCTCCTTTATGTGAGATGCAGCTAAGTACTGCTGCCAGCTAGCTCTCTGTTGCCCATTTTAGGGAATTTTGCAGAACCGTTTCATGCTTTATGTGAACATAGAGTAGGATCTCTTTCCCCTCCACCTCTGTTCCTGCAAGATGGTGTCTCTAGGCTGTGCCAAACCTGGGTTGACTGCAATTTTCTCACTGTCTGTATGATATAGTCTATAGCATGCCAATGCAGCACTGCTCTTCAAATACAGACATTCAGACTCTCTTTCTGCAAGATCATTCTTGCTGAGCCAACCTTAGCTTGCTCTTGTCACTTCAAACCTCTGGGGGTTTTAGAGCTGAAGTTGATTAGGATTGATGAGCCCTGGTTGTGCAATAACCCCAAAGGTTATTAGTACCTTTCAGATTATAGGTATAAAATGTCACATGATTTCCTTCCTGCAATCTTTTATGGTTTTGCAGATAAATGTGAAAAGGGCATTTTTCACTGATGTGACTCATTCTGACCAAGTCTATATGAAATAATTAATATTTTTTGAATATCTGTGCCAAACATCTACTGATTAACTTTTATTAAACCAGATTAAAGATTAAATGAATTTTAACGAAAGTTGATATTGATTCTTAGGCAGTACTCTGAGGTTTCAGGTGAGCCCTGCTGTTTCAAACCTTTCATTTCCTTCAGAGAAAAAAATCAGACATAGTAACAAAAGGGGAAAAATATTACATTTAACGCTCCTCACTGTCAAAGCCTGACCTAAGCTCATACAGGTCATTACTTTTTCTGATAAGGAAGACTGTAAGATTTTAAGCTACTGACTAAATTTTTGTATGGTTTTCTAAGATGGTTGAGGAGATTTCTTTGGTCCCGAAGAGTAACAATTTCAGTTTACTTATAGACTAACACTTTCCTTTTTTTCCATACTATAGTTTGCTAAAGGTTGAAATAAAAATGGTACAATGGAGCAACAGGGTCATGACCAAACCATCAAAGGGTATGACTTTCTTCTGTGTTTGCAGCCATTAGTGAGGGAAGAGGAGTAGGCACAAACTGATAAGATGTTAAAGTTATGGGGTAGCACTGTGGCTTCGTAGTTGAGACTGTTAATAAAAACATGAAGAGCTGGAAGATGGCTTGCTTGGGGGCACCACTTAATACCCAGTAACACATTTTTCTTCCTTTACTTCTTAGCTCCTGCAGTGTAAATGTTTGTTAGGAAACTAATTAAACTCCAATAGCTGTTAACAGTTTGAGCAACTTCAGAGAATGCAAATGATATATTTCTCTAAGGATACAGGAAAGCAATTAATATGAAAAGCATTTTCTAATAAACTATTGTTTCTGTTGAAGTGAGCAAATACATTTGCTGGATTTCAATCAACTCAACACTGGCAGAACTCTATTGTAGCAATTACATTTAAAAGTAGTTTGTATCATCATAGGACATTAATCTCGATAGAACTGTTTTTTCTTCCAGGTGCAGAGACGATTTATTTTAATGTTTTATTGTCATAATTAACAAGTTTGTTAGCAGTAATCTGGATATGGCCATACCATGTTGATTTCTAATTGTCTGTGTTTTGTTGTTTTGAGGTAGGAGTCAACCATACCTTCGCCATGAACACATTCTGGCTCCTGAGCATTTTCATTTTAATGCTGCCACACTGGGTATTTTGCCTCTTTGCTTGTGTTATTTATTCATCGAAACGGTACATTGTAAAATTAAGTTAGTAATAACCATGGTGAATTAAATATATCACTAGAAAATACCTATACTTGCATGTAGACTGGAAAAAACATAATGATTCTTTCAAGTTCCTTAGTTCTGAAAAATCTGTAGTCACGTGCAAGGAAATGAAACCTGTGATCTGCTCAACGACAATCTCAGATCAAAAAGCTGAAATCAAGAGATTGGGTGAAAAAAAGATTTAAACTCTTCTGGCAAGTTTTGTATTCCTTATGTACTTCAAAGATGAGGTATATTCTTGCTGGTTTTTGAAGATCTTTTAAGCTGGACAGCTTTTCTGAAGGTGACAATAAACTTTAAAGATATATAATTGCAGTTATTCGGGGATTATAAAATTCATTCTTGCTGCACATCAGAGTCTAGTAGGATGGCAGAGTACTAGAAAGATTCAGATAAAGAAAGTTCAACTTAACTGGATATAATGGTAAATACAATTAACAGTGATAAACAAAGCCCTACTATGATCACGTTACAGTGGTTCTAGTAACCTTATGTAGTGCTGGAGACCATTAAAACATGACAGTAGACCAGAAAGTACCATCAGATCTGTAGCAGTCCTAGACTTTTTGAAAAGCCACAGCCAATTATGTCTTACTTCCTCATGTCTCCCACTTTGCAAACATAAAACACATCCTGCCATGTAGTTTTATAAATATCCTCCACTGTCTTATGTGGTTTCTGCTTGCTATTTAGTAAAGCTCTGTACTATTAAGGATCTCTCCCATAACTCAGGGTCTTGACTACATCACAGGAGCGATTCTAGTTTGTAAATAATACTTCTTATTGGCTGTTTGATATAACACCTCTGGGGACTCTCTTGCATATTAGAAAGTAGTGTAGCTGCTAGATGTTGCATTGAGTTGTGAAAAGTCTTAGCTCAACACCAAAAGTTTTCACAGTGTAAGTAATTAATCCATATAATGTGCTTTACAGGGAAAAATATTGTGAAAATGTTAACTTTCATTTTCATTGTTCTTTAGCCATTACTGACATAAAAATCACGCAATTGCTATTAATATTTTGCTTAGGTAATGAATTATTAAGAAGCACAAGGTTTGGCCTTTTTTTAAAATCTCTCTTTGATGGGACTTTTAATTAACAGTGTTGTAATTTGATTTGATATGCTATTCTCTTTTTGTGCTATAAAGCACTCCAAAGTACTTGGATTAAAGGCAATATAAACTAAAATTATGGTCACATAAAACATCCAAACACTTACTTCAGTCCAATGTACCAAAACATTGTGCATCCAAAGAAGTAATGGAAAACCTAACAGTGACGCTTAGCCACTGTGCCACTTCTTTAATAATTGCTGTTATGTAACTTCAGAAATTTCATTTCCCTTCTAGGGGAATTCTTTCTTATTATTGCACACAAAGTGTAGTATTTTCTGTACTTACAGTGCCTCTTTTTGCGATGTCAGGAGGTACTTTGATACCCTGGTCACACTAGATCAAAGCCTCCTACCATGGGCTCAAATTATATAATGTTGTGGTTTAGCCAGGAACTCAGCCCCATGCAGCTGCTCACTCACTCCCCCACCAGTGGGACAGGGGAAAGAATCAAAAGGGTAAAGCTCAGGGGTTCAGGTAAGAACAGTTTAATAATTAAAGTAAAACAATAACAGCAACAGCAACAATAATGCAATGGAAAGGAAAACAATGAGAAAGGCACGAATCCTGAAGCAGGGGGGGAAGCAGGAATGAACACCCAAAACCAATGGCCCGTGACACAGCCGCTCACCGCCCACTGACCCAATGCCATCAGTCTGTGAGCCACACCCATCCCCCCATACACCAGCTGCCCCGTTAATGTGCTGGTCATGGCATCACATGGCATGGAAGGAACACCCCATTGGCCAGTCGGGGTCAGCTGCCTCGGCTGTGGCCCCGCCCCTCCTGGCCTCCTGCCCACGTGGCAGAGCTTGGGAAGCTGGAAAGGTCCCTGGCTACTGCAGGCACTACAGCGAAGAGAATTAACTCTATCCCAGCCAAAACCAGCACATTCTCTACCCCTTATCCATACCATTTACACCATGCCCAGGTACCATACCATCCCATACAACCTTATCAACAACCACCCCTCCCTTTCCCATCCTTTGACATAATACACAGATGTCATTCCCTTAGTCTACGGACCTTCCCTGTAAAATGTCCATAAAAATGTCCATTGAGTTCACCCAGTCCGTGACTCTGGGCTCCATGCGCCGTATCAGTCTTTCAGGGTAGGAGAGGTGGTGTGTGTGGTGTTGGGTTGCTGCATACGGAGTCAGTCATTGTTCCATCACTGCTGCACTTTGCTTGTTTCACCAAAGTTCATCTTCCATTGATTGGGAGGTTTGTACAATGATATAATTGATATGGTATATAGCTACCACAGAAGAGATGACATACAACATTATATAGTGGTTCGCATTGTGCCATTCAGTTCATTGGCTGTTTTCGCCCAAAATCAAATCCCCTTGAGGCACACATCGGATTTCTCCATCCTCCCTCATCACCCACCAAGTGCACCCAGGTCCTCGAGCAAAAGCAATCCCATGAATGGGTTTGCCTTTGCCTGAGGCAGGAAGAACCCAGACTGTTTTGCCCAGCACATTTTATGTGCACTACAGGGACTCTATCCCCTTCCACAGTATGTAGGATTTCTGACTGGGCAGGGCCAGCTCGCCTGGCAGATCCCCTCACGTTGACTATCCACGTGGCTTTTGCTAAATGTGTATCCCAGTGCTTGAATGTCCCACCCCCCCATTGCTCTCAGTGTAGTTTTTAACAGTCCATTGTACCGTTCAATTTTCCCAGAGGCTGGTGCGTGATAGGGGATGTGATACACCCACACAATGCCGTGCTCTTTGGCCCAGGTGTCTATGAGGCTATTTCGGAAATGAGTCCCGCTGCCTGACTCAATTCTCTCTGGGGTGCCATGTTGCCACAGGACCTGGTTTTCGAGACCCAGGATAGTGTTCCGGGCAGTGGTGTTGGGGCAGGAGATGTTTCCAGCAGGCGGTTGCTTCCACCATTGTAAGCACATGGCGCTTGCCTTGGCGGGTCTGTGGGAGTGTGATATAGTCAATTTGCCAGGCCTCCCCATATTTGTATTTCAGCCACCGTCCCCCATACCACAGAGGCTTTACCCGCTTCGCTTCCTTGACTGCAGCGCATGTGTCACATTCGTGGATAACCTGCGCAATAATATCCATGGTCAAGTCCACCCCTCGATCACGAGCCCACCTGTATGTTGCATCTCTCCCTTGATGGCCTGAGGTGTCATGGGCCCACCGAGCTAGAAATAGTTCACCCTTATGCTGCCAGTCCAGATCCACCTCAGACACTTCAATCTTGGCAGCCTGATCCACCTGCTGGTTGTTTCGATGTTCTTCAGTGGCCCGACTCTTGGGGACGTGAGCATCCACATGCCGTACCTTTACAACCAGGTTCTCTACCCGGGCAGCAATATCTTGCCACAATGTGGCAGCCCAGATGGGTTTGCCTCTGCGCTGCCAGTTGCT
Source organism: Phalacrocorax carbo (assembly GCF_963921805.1). Taxonomy (NCBI): domain Eukaryota; kingdom Metazoa; phylum Chordata; class Aves; order Suliformes; family Phalacrocoracidae; genus Phalacrocorax; species Phalacrocorax carbo. Next base: position 66,610,278 of record NC_087548.1, on the reverse strand, counting down.
TTGCTTCCACTGCTGTAACCAGCCCCACAGGGCATTTGCCACCATCCAGGAATCAGGATAGAGATAGAGCACTGGCCACTTTTCCCGTTCAGCGATGTCTAAGGCCAGCTGGGTGGCCTTTACCTCTGCAAACTGGCTCGATTCACCTTCTCCTTCAGCAGTTTCTGCTACTTGTCGTGTAGGACTCCATACAGCAGCCTTCCATCTCCGGTGCTTTCCCACAAGGCGACAGGACCCATCAGTGAACAGGGCATATTGCTTCTCATTTTCTGGCAGTGTGTTATACAGTGGGGCTTCTTCAGCACGTGTCACCTCCTTCTCTGGCGATAATGCAAAGTCTTTGCCTTCTGGCCAGCCCATGATCACTTCCAAGATTCCTGGGCAACTGGGGTTTCCTATAAGTGCCCGTTGGGTGATCAGTGCAACCCATTTACTCTATGTAGCATCAGTTGCATGGTGTGTAGAGGGGACGTTTCCTTTGAACATCCAGCCCAGCACTGGCAGTCGGGGTGCCAGCAACAGCTGTGCTTCAGTACCAACCACTTCTGAAGCAGCTCGTACCCCTTCATATGCTGCCAATATCTCTTTTTCAGTTGGAGTATAGCGGGCTTCGGACCCTCTGTATCCCTGACTCCAAAACCCTAGGGGTCGACTTCAAGTCTCCCCTGGTGCCTTCTGCCAGGGGTTCCAGGTAGGACAATTCTCCTTGGCTGCAGTGTAGAGCACATTCTTTACATCTTGTCCTGCCTGGACTCGCCTGAGAGCTACTGCATGAACTATCTCCTGTTTAATTTGTTCAAAGGCCTGTTGTTGCTCAGGGGCCCTTTCGAAATCATTCTTCTTCCAGGTCACTTGATAGAGAGGGCTTACGATCAGACTGTAATTTGGAATATGCATTCTCCAAAAACCCAAAATACCTAACAAAGCTTGTGTTTCCTTTTTGCTAGTTGGTGGAGACATGGCTGCTATTTTGTTGATCACATCCATTGGGATCTGACAACGTCCATCTTGTTATTTGATTCCTAAGAACTGGATCTCTTCTGCTGGTCCCTTGACCTAACTTTGTTTTATGGCAAAACCAGCTTTCAGAAGGATTTGGACTATTTTCTCTCCTTTCTCAAAAACTTCTTCTGCTGTGCTGCCCCACATGATGATGTAACCAATGTATTGAAGGTGTTCTGGAGCTTCTCCCTGTTCCAGTAGAGTCTGAATCACTCCATGGCAAATGGTAGGGCTGTGTTTCCACCCCTGGAGCAGTCGATTCCAGGTGTACTGGACGCCCCTCCAAGTGAAAACAAACTGTGGCCTGCACTCTGCTGCCAGAGGGACTGAGGAGAATGCATTAGCGATATCGATTGTGGCATACCACCTGGCTGCCTTTGACTCCAGTTCGTATTGAAGTTCTAGCATGTCTGGCACAGCAGCACTCAACGGTGGAGTGACTTCATTCAGGCCACGATAGTCTACTGTTAGTCTCCACTCTCCATTAAACTTCCGCACTGGCCATATGGGACTGTTAAAGGGTGAGTGGGTCTTACTGATGACTCCTTGGCTCTCCAGTCAGTGAAGGAGCTCATGGATGGGGATCAGAGAGTCTCGGTTGGTGTGATATTGCTGCCGGTGTACTGTTGTGGTGGCGATCGGCACCTGTTGTTCTTTGACCTTCAGCAACCCCACAACAGAAGGGTCCTTCAAGAGGCCAGGCAAGGTAGACAGCTGTTTAATTTGCTCCATCTCTAAGGCATCAGTACAGCTGATGTGCTTCCTGTCTCACAGCTAGAACCAGCACCTCTGAATCTCTTTTTTAACTTCTACCTCTCAATGGAAATCTTTTTGCATTGAACTATGCCTTCCCTGCAGATCCTTTAAAACAGTTTTGGGTTGGGGTATCCTTAGACTGTAGTACTGTTTATTTTCTCCTCTGGTCTTCTCTTCTCTCCTTTGGCAGTATTTGATATCATGGAAACATATCAGCCACATGGCTTGACACAATAATGTAACTTTCCTGTATGTCATCAGTGTTTGAAAAATTAATTGCATGAACAGGTAGAGAAGTCACTAACATAAAAGGGAAGACAATCTACATAGCTGTTCAAAGAGGCTGCAATTATCAGCTAGAGCAAACAATTTGCATAACTTTCCCATAATTATAACAAATGCAGCTCAGTGTGTATTCTGAAATTCCCGGCATTGTTCACATATCATTGGGCATACTAGGATTAAAATGGCATTTCATGTATTTTGTGACTGGTTTAACACATTTTTGCTTTCCTTCTGTCTAAATATGTGAACAGAAAAATCCAGCTATGGAAATTCTTGATAGTTTCTCTCTGCTGTTATTTGTTTTATCTTCTTTTAATTCATTCTTGCTCTGCTTAAGTGATGGTATTTGATCCTGAACCTGCTCCTCTGCAGTCACCAACGAGGTATACTTTAATACCTAATCATGTCCTAGTGTCAGTCTGAAAAATGTTATCAGGTGTTGTTCAGGGTTGTTAAATGGTTTAGCTACATGCCCAGTGGTGCATAACAGACTGAACATTGGGAAAGTATGTGAACCCTTAGCACATAAGATTAAAATGAGGTTTTGGGGTATTGCATTTGGAAATTCTGTAGGGGGAAGATAAAGTATACTTTCAAGAAGCAGTCAAAGCTTCAGAATGTGACATTTGGGTAGTCAAACCTTTCTTATAATTTATAATACATATTAAGCACCCAAATGTGAAAGTCGGTCTTCATACAGAGTTCTACTCTACAGTGTTTGTATTTTGTAGCCTGTCAATGTGTGTTAAGTAGTCATTCAGCATTGTTTGTTATAATGTATTCCTTTTTCACTGATTTCATAAGTATTTTAATAGATATTCTGCTGTAATTTGTCTCTATTACTAAATTTGATGAACTGTTGGGAAATTGCAAAACGTGACACAATGGTAGAGTTTCTCCTTTCAGCTGTATTGCATTGAATATTTCTTTTTTTTTTTTTTTGAATATTTCGTCTTACATTGATTTATAATGTTTGCAGAATACCACACTAAGATTCAAATTAACTTTGTGTTTTTCTGCCTAAGCAGATGTGATAATTCTCTTAGCATCAAAATGAAATCTAATTATTGGCATTATTGTTTAATTACATGGAATAGTGCTTCTATTGTATCTTTCTATTATGTTTAACATATTGTTAAATTAAGTTCTGAAATATGTTCTATCACTGGAAAAGAAACTCTTAGTATGGAATAGAAATCACCTAACTTGGGAACACTATTTCAATGTAATCTTCAGACACCATGTGGAATGATTTGAATACAATTATAATACTTGTAACTATTAATAATGCACAGTGATAATAAACCATGTAAGATTAGGCTAAAGCTTCACTGTGCCCTGTACAGGTCCCTGTGGTAAGAAATTAGAGTAGGAGGGCAAAAACCCTCTGAAAATATACCTCTATTCTTCTGAAATGTTTTTAACAGCAGGTACAAGATGTTAGAGTTTGAGGATATATTTGGAACAGTTCTTTAAGGAAAGTTTTAAAGAGACACTAGGAAGGGACAAGTTTTACCAGCCTGACGTTTCAGATATAAAACTGCCAGCTAAAGGTGCACCAGCACAAGCCAGTCCTGCCTCACACGAAATAAAAAGTCTTATATGTCTTTGATATGGCTAGTTACTCTGCTGGTGAAAGCTATAGCATCAGGCTATACCAAACATGTATGTTTGAGGTCTCACCCATTAGATGACTCCTTGGAAGTTATACAGGAAGGATAGATCCCTTCCCTGCTGGAAGCCAGGGACATCTGATGACTGCCATGGTGAAGAAAGGCATAAAGAAGGTCCGTGACCATTCCTGTAATAAAGAAATGGAAAGTGCTTCCTCATTGCATGGGGAAAGCATGGGTAAAGCAGTAGAAGGTACGCTGGGAAGTTGACTTATTCTATACAATAAAGGAAAGGAGGAGAAAGGTGAAGAAGCTCTGGGAAATAAAAAATGACCAGGTTTCCTCCATTTACAAACAACGAGAAAATAATGAAAGAAATTTAGCTTTAGTTGAAGGTAGGAAAAAAGGAAGTAAATGTATTTTGAAAGGCTAGTAGATGGGTCAGAACGGCTTCCTTTTATTAATAATGGTGTAGAAAGCCACCTGAGTTTGTCTTAGCCTGAGGAAGATAACTCTAGACATTTTATTATGAAAGGCAGATTTTGGCAAAACTTTGTAAGTCTGAGTGTTCTTTTGATTCTCTACACTTACTCTTAGAGAAGACTGAATAATATTATTATTCAATCTTTTTTATGTTATATGGTCAATATTTTTTCTATTACTTATATTTCCCTGATTATAACATGTCTTTCCCTAGTGACATATGCGATTTCTTAACATATTAAGGAGAATTACGCAGTTTTTGAAGTATGTGATAGCCCAAGTGTAAATCTTACATGCTTAAATACTGTAAGAAAAAGACCTTATATAAGGTACCATGGTTGTAAGACATTTTCATATTAATCTGAATATGAAATGAATATGGTAAGACAAGTGTCAAAGTTGGGGTGACTTGCCTAAGACTGAGAATTGAGGTTGACTTGACAAACCCACATTTCAATCCTTGTCTAAACCCTCACTCCCTAAAGCTAATCCCTAAAGAAAACGTTGAGAGAAGAAACTCCCACTTGAAATTATTTTCTTACCAAAAGTGGAATCTTATGTTTTAAATTGTTGCTCTTTTCCTCCTCTGTATGTGCCACTATAGTTCTTCACAGCAGTACATTTCCTGATGCCCTTACTCTGTGGGGCTTCCCACCCCACTCGTTAGGCATGTGCTTTTAAGGCACTTCTTTCCTTCTAGCACCAAAATTCCAAGATGAACTATTTTGCACTTCAAAATTTTTACATGGGTGGGCATGCTCCTGCAGAATTAGCATAGCTATACCCATACACATGCTGGGGTCTTTCTTAGCTGGTCACTGTATCAACTCCACAGCAAAATGTGGAATTGACTGCATTTAACACTTCAAGCTAAAAATTGTATCAATTTTATCAGCTCTTTGTTTTCTCACTGTTATGGTATAACTTAAGTTTCAACATTTTTTTAAACTTGCATCTAAATTTAATGACAAGTACTGCTTTTTGGCTGCTTACTGCCCTGTTAATACAGTGAACCAATTCTGTCATGGAATTAATGGACAACTCTAGAAGTGCTTAAGCTCTCTGTAGATTGGAAGTGTTTGCTTCAAAATATGAAGATCTGTGGTTACCAAAGTGCAGCAAGACAGAGTAAGTGTGAAAATCGAATCCTGAGAACTGTTTTCCCTGGTGTTGGAAAGATAATTGTGTTATATTCAGTCAGCCAAAGTGAGAGTGTGATACAAGAGGAGAGAGCTCTATGGTGTCAAACTAAATAACTTAATGTTTTCTAAATGGTATTGGCCAAATCATCGGGGTTCATAGATATGTATTTAAATAGAAATTTTAAAAACTTCAAAGGCAATTTGAATGGCTTGCCTCTTGCAAGCCTGTAAGGTCTTGGCTGTCAGTGTTTAAAGGGCATCTCAAAACACAAATGAGGCTAGCCAGAGTATGTTAAAGCCATCCGGAGGTGTAGCTTTTTCTCAGTGGCTATTTTTCCCCGCCTTAAACTATAACCTTTACATAAGGCAAAAAAAGATACATCATTAGGCTCATTGTATAAATCTGAATGTTTCTGAGTCTAAAAAATGGCTAGATATCATTTTGAAGTAAAAAGAATGCAGATCTGAGGCACAAAAATTCCCCCTTAATCAGCCACTGCAAACAGAAAATTGAGAAACTATAACTTCTTTTTAAAATGCATTTATCTATCTGGCTATTAGTACTGATAGAAGGTTATATAATCATCAGACATTTTCCTTGAAAAATGGATGAAGTTAAATGAACCCTGCCTTGAAGTCTGACATCCTTCACTGGCATACTGCTGAAAGAGTGTTTTAGCTATAGATTGAAAGTGATGTACTGCACTGCAAAAGACAGAACTTTCTTAGCTAGTCCTTTTGAAAGAAAAATTAAGACAGATTAATATTTTAGAAGTCTATGAAAAAGACAGAAACTTTAAAGCAACTGGAGTGCTGACAAAGGCAGCGTATGCCACCTGCATTCCAGTACTATATAGGAAGGTTTTTGCTCTGTGAAATAACTATATTTTAAAATACATTTTCTTATTCTTCATAGATAAATACCATGTTTTCCCCTCCTGGCTTTATGACTTTTATTATGTTTCTTAAAGAGACCCCAGATTCTTTCTTCTGAAAGTGTGAAGACCACAGCATTTAGGAAAAAAAAAGAGAAAAAGAATAATATAAAATTCAGGTTGGAATCATAAACCTATATTAATAAAGCCAGTGGAACTTCAGGCATTCTTTCCATTTTACTGGAACTTAAAAGATGGTGCCACTGAAAGTATGTTCTTCGTGTGTTCTAATGTTCATGAAAATTAATAATACTGAGTTTTTATGGGTGGTCTGTCATGGGTTGTTTATTATTCAGTGAGCAACAAAAATTAGTAGTGTGCCTGAACGTTTTATAGGAAGCTGGAGGAATAACAATAGTCCTGAACTCCTGCGTCTTTGACAGAGAAACACTGTCACAGCAAGAAGGTTGGTGACAAATTAGGCAAGAAATTAAACTTTGAGAAAGTACATAAGATGATAGAACATTTGGGGCAGTAGTGACAGAATTGTCAGAAAAATGCATTAAGTCTTTGCTGCCATACATATATCTATGCTAGACTAATAGTTTCATTCGCCTGTGAACATACCTCTGTTCCTGTATTTTATTTTACTGCATCTGAATGAAGCCATTGTTATGCCTTAGGTCAGCAAAAAGCATTATAGCAAAACTTGCAAGCAGGATGTCTTTGCAGGTGAATTTTGGAGAAATGAACTCTGAAACGGCCATTATTAACTGCTGTCTTGTACTTCTGTCTTGTGGTCTCTGCAGTGTTTAATGAACACTTGGCACAAACTCTATTGGTACAAATATTTTCCATTAAACCTCCAGGGTGATACATTTGCTTCTGCTATGCTGTGTTCTCAGGTATCCCCAGTTCCACTCTTCCAGTTTGGACTCTCACATGCCAGCTTCTAAACCATGGCCTTTCTTTTTTTCTTGGCAGTCAGTATGGGTGGGTGAAACTTTCAACCTCTAAAGAGGAAGACAGGCTTGGCAGCAATGCATTTCTATGTGACAGTGGTGTATTACCAGTCTTACTAGAAAGTGTACAAATATTATTATTAAATGCTAATTGCAATTATAGTGTGGTATATGAAAAAAAAAACCCAACCCCAAAGCTGCAATCTTCACTACTTTAATTGCGTCACGAATCCATGCTGAAAGTCCAAGGCCTATGTAATATGAAGGGATTTTCCTAGGCAACCTCTGTGTGAATAAAAGGCTCGTGTAATAATTCTAACCTGAGCAAGAAAGACTCCAAGTAACATCAAGTTAATTTATTCTTTACTACACAAGCTAATCATAACAACTGCAAAACATTCAACATGTTAATTGCATTTTTATTTTGGACTGTATCAATTAGGTTTATTATCCTCCCCTGACCTTTTACCGTCTACACACTTGCCTCTGGAAAAAAAGAAAAATAATGTAAACCCTGAGTGTTTCTCTTTTTTACAGGAATGACAAAAGGGAAGTTATATAGTGTACTTACATGGTGCATGATGTTTATCGACAGAAAAGAGGTATTATTGTAAATACCTCATAAAACATCTGTTACCTGTTTTTATAACTTGGGGGATAGTTTCTAATAGATTCATCCTCAGTTCATGTCCCCAGAGAAAAAGATTATCAATTTTAATGATGATGTGGGTAAAAGTAAGATTGTAACGGACATAGTTTTACTGAGACTTTCATGGTAAAAGTAATCTTGGATGCAGAGGGGATTCAGAACGATGTTTTCTTTGAAGAACTGTTTTCATTCAACAAGCCAAAAATTAATCTATGTGGGTTAAAAATATTTTAATGGTTGCTTCCAATAATTTCTAACATTAAAGTTTGCATTTTAAAAAATATGATTATGAACCTTATCTGCAGTATTTCCACTGATGCATATGCTACTAAACATGAAAATACCTCTTTGAATTTGAATATACTGTACTATAAAGAAATAAATATGCAAAAATATTTGCTTCTAACAGCTCAGACTTTTAATGAACCTTTCAATATATCTTATCAAATGATTTTTTTTTAAGGCAGAGCACTTCAGATTTACGTTGCTAGATTTTAAATTATACTTAAGCAGATGAAAACCTCAATAATACTGTTTATGTATTTGTATCTACTTTTTCTTTTCTTGAACATAGTTTGTGTTAATCTTCACATTTGGCATTTCCTTTCTATGCCTTCAGTGTCCAATTTTCTCTACCTGTTTTCTATTTCATGTGTTTGGGTTTTTTTGGTTTATTTATTTTTTTTTTCAGGTATATACTTTGTTCTTTCCTTTGGCTCCTTCATTACTTTTATTTCCTACTTTCTTACTTTCCTATGAATATACATATTAGTTTTCACAGCAATCTCTAGCTACGTTGAACTGGTGCTTACGTTTCTGTTTATGAGATATAGTTCTAACTTTTCCATTGAACCTAAATGTATCCTTTGGAAGTTCACTTTTAAAAAAAATTTCTTTTGGACTATTAATTGTTTCAGTGACTTACATGACTTATTTATTTATTGACTTTCTTTTATTTACTTTTTTTCCCATGCTGCATCCTGATGTCTTAATAAGATATAGTAAAAAGTTGCTGTCACTGAGAGACCTTTCTGTATCACAGCTGGCCCAGCACCAGCAGTACTCAGATTTTCTTGTAAAAGCTTATTGCAAGTAAATTCTGCCCTGTGCAGAAATAGGGGAAGTGGCTACACTTTGCCCTGAAATATCAGTAATAATGATAACCAATTTTTATAAGGCCTAGGATAAATCTCAGCTAGGGTAACTGCGATGGTATGGTACTTCATACCTAGTGACGTAACTGGACTGTTTCTGCTTTTGTTGTAGCTCTCATAACCTTTAAGATTTCCTAACACACCTACTGATCCTTTTCCCTAGCATTTAAGAGGTAAAGGGAAGTTACTGGTATCCAAAAGGCAAGAAGCATACATATTCTCTATGTTCCAAGAGCATCTTCTATGGCAGCAGGCGTGGGGTAGTAAAAGCTGCAGACGCCTTTCTTCTGGAGTGAAGCAATACTCAGAATACCAACAGCGCCAGTTTTGCTGTCTCCCCAGAGGCAAGCCACAGAGTTAGAGAGCTGGAAGAATAAATCATTGTCATATTTAAGGGACTTTGGCCAGAAAGTCTTGGAAGGCCTTTGCTATTATGTTGCTGTTGCTGTTATGGCATTGAACAGGGTCCTACTAATGACTTAAAGAAAGGGAATATGTTCACATTTTCTGTATTCTTCTTAAAGATAATTATATTCTGTATTCTTACCATGGCTCTTTGATTTTCTATGACCCTGTTGCCCAGGAAGCTTGTGATTCAGCAGTGATTATCTGTCTAATTGGAGGCATCTGGGTTTTTCCATTTCAGTGCATCACTTATGTCATAAGCGTGTATGCCATTTCCCCCTCACACAGCAGCCATAACAGGGTGAACTGTGGCTGCTCATCTGCAGCTAGATCAATTCCAAATCAAAATTCAGTTTTACCTTTTCTCCTGGTATTGGAGATGGCTGTTGTCTTCACAGCTGGGGAAACATCCTGTAACAAAAGTGACCAGCATATGCATAAAGTGAAAGGAGTACTTCAGCTGAGCTGGACCTTCTGCACGCTGTTCCTGTTGCTGGACTTGTACATTGTATACTGTTCATACTTAAGTCATTCTGCTGCTGCAGCAAATTCTCAAAAGACATCATATTTTTAGTTTCAGTTTAGGGAAGACTTATTTCTTGCTCCTGATCCTAGCTAAGCAACATCTGATGCTTGTGTCATACACAGTTTGTCATTAGCAGTTTTTACCCTTAATTAATTATCTATCTCACTTGTTTCCCCAGCATATACTTGTACCTGGGGTTGTTGTTCCTCCCCCACTGCAGGACTTTGCACTTCCCCTTGTTGAACCTCATCAGGTTCCTGCCAGCTCATTTCTCCAGCCTGTCCAGGTCTCTCTGCCTGGGACAGCCCTCTGGTGTATCAGCCATTCCTCCCAGTTTTGCGTCTTCTGCAAACTTGCTGAGAATACACACTGTCCCTTCATCCAGATCATTAATGAAGGTGTTAAACAGGATTGGACGCAATATGGACCCCTGGACTGCAATATAAGTTACTGGGGTAGTGCCTCACGTGGTACACAAGTACACAATATATGTTTACACTGGCCAGTAAACATGTGATTTAGCTTATTTCCATGATGTATAGATGTCTTCACAGGCTATATGAATACTACTGAACAAAATAGCAGTTTGTGACAGGTTAAAACTTTTTAAAGCTTTGTTTTGAAGTGTTGATGATGGGTGCCATTTCTACACACAAGTGTCTTCCTTCAGGCTTACAAACCAGTTAAATTAAATCTCATTGCTTTACAACTAAGATTCTTTCACCTAAAATGAACTTCTTGTGTTTCTTGTATAAATATGTGCCATTACATTAACATTTGAAAAGAGTTAAAGATCAAGGAATTTGCACACTAAAGTTCTAAATTACATCATGACAGCAGTTTGCAAGCTTTCTACTTGGCTGACGTTTACAAAATTATGAAAGGCCATATATTTACAGCTATTTGAAAATAGATTTCCTATACTGATGCTTCTAAATATGCTATCATTATTTAAGTACTTAAAGTATCTGATCTTAAAATGGTTCAAACATTAAGAAATTTCAGATTTGAAAAAACATAACTTTTTTGGTATCTGAGTATAAATTGAATTGCAAAAAAAACATTTTTAAGATTTTTGTTGTAACTTCTAAGAAACCTTTCTATATGATCTATATTGTAGTTAAAAATAAACAGAATTGCTAATTGAGTAAACCTGCTTTTGGCTACCTTTTGAACTTTAAAGCTCTTGAGCACTTGACTAATTAGCTTTTCTTCTGTCCCAAGGCTTGATATTGCCATTTCAGATTCTCTCAAAATTGCAGGGGATATTATGTACTGTAGATGCTGCAGAGAAGAGCTCTGAAAGAAGAGTACTGTGGCAGATGTCCAAAGGAGAGATTTCATATGGGTGATCTTCCCTCTTGGAATAATGTGTTATTCCATTAACCCCTCCAAGACATTTTATTTCAGGAGGTGTATATCACAGAATCACACAGAATCACAGAATCCCAGGTTGGAAGGGACCTCAGGGATCATCTAGTCCAACCTTTCTGGGAAGAGCACAGCCTAGACAAGATGGCCCAGCACCCTGTCCAGACGACTCTTGAAGGTGTCCAATGTGGTCAAGTCAACCACTTCCCTGGGGAGATTATTCCAATGGTGACTGTCCTCACTGTGAAAAATTTCCCTCTCGTGTCTAGTCGGAATCTCCCCAAGAGCAACTTGTGTCCATTCCCCCTTGTCCTCTCCATGTGACTCTGTGTAAAAAGGGAGTCTCCATCTTCTTTGTAGCTACCCCTTAAGTACTGGTACATGGTGATGAGATCCCCTCTGAGCCTCCTTTTCTCAAGGCTGAACAAACCCAGTTCTCCCAGCCTATCCTCACACGGCAGCTTCCCAGTCCTTTGATCATCTTGGTGGCCCTTCTCTGGACCCCTTCCAGCCTGTCCACACCCCTTTTGTATAGCGGGGACCAGAACTGCACACAGCACTCCAGGTGTGGCCTGACAAGCGCTGAGTAGAGTGGGATAATGACTTCTTAATCTCCGCTGGTGATGCCCTTTTTGATGCAACTCAGCATCCTGTTGGCCTTCTTGGCCACAGCAGCACACTGTTCGCTCATGTTGAGCTTTCTGTCCACCAGGACCCCCAGGTCCCTTTCCACAGTGCTGCTCTCCAGCCAGGTGGATCCCAGCCTGTGCTGCACTCCCGGATTATGTTTTCCCAGGTGCAAGACCTTACACTTGTCCTTGCTGAACTTCATAAGGTTCCTGTTGGCCCACTCTTCCAGCCTATCCAGATCTCCCTGCAGAGCAGCTCTCCCTTCTGGAGTGCCTCCTTCCCCACTCAACTTGGTGTCATCAGCAATCTTCATCAGGCTACACTTGATCCCATTATCCACATCACTTATGAAAATGTTGAATAACATTGGGCCCAATATTGACCCCTGGGGGACCCCACTTGTGACAGGTTGCCACTTAGAAAAGGAGCTATTTACCACCACCCTTTGGGTGCGGCCTGTCAGCCAGTTCCCCACCCACTGCACAGACCACTTGTCTAGGCCATAACGCATTAATTTCTCCAGGAGGAGGCTGTGGGGGACTGTATCAAAGGCCTTGGAGAAGTCCAGGTAAACAATGTCCACCGCCTGCCCCATGTCAACCAGGCAAACCACTGTGTCATAGAAGGCCACCAGGTTAGTCAAGCACGATCTGCCTTTAGTGAAGCCATGTTGGCTTTTCCCAATCATGTGCTTCAGTTGACTTGTGATGGCCCCCAGGAGGATTTGTTCCACAACATTCCCAGGGACTGAAATAAGACTGGTGGGCCTATAGTTACCTGGATCCTCCCTCGAGCCTTTCTTGTATATAGGGGTAACATTTGCCTTCCTCCAGTCCTCTGGGACATCCCTCATTCTCCATGACTTCTCAAAGATTATGGAGAGTGGCCTTGCAATGATGTCAGCCAGCTCTTTCAACACCCTCAGGTGGATGGCGTCAGGGCCCATTGATTTGTAGGGGTCAGGCTCCTGTAATAATTCACATGTTAACTCTTCCTTCACCGATGGTGGGTCGGTGTTTGGATCAACCAGCAATTTCATTCCCAAAGCCTGGGACCCAACAGTGTTGGTAAAGACAGAGGTGAAGAAAGTGTTGAGGACCTCTGCCTTTTCAGCATCATTGGTGATTGACTCTCCTTTTCCGTTTAACAGTGGACTTATGTTTTCCTTCTTTTTCTGCTTGTGGTTGTCATGTCTGAAGATCCCTTTCTTGTTATTTTTGACATCTATGGCCAGTTTCAATTCAAGCTGTGCTTTTGCTTTTCTAACTGCATCTCGGCACACTCTGGCAATGCCCTTGCAGCTCTCGACAGATAATCCTCCACTTCTCCATTTCTGGTATGCTTCCCTTTTGGATTTGAATAGACCCAGGAGGTCATGGTTGAGCCATGGGGGCGTAGTTCTCCGCTCACTTCCTTTTCCTTTGAAGAGGATAAATTGGCTTTGTGCTTCCAATAGAGAGTTCTTGAAGAATTCTGAGCACTCACTAGCTCCTTTATCTTCCATGGAAGCTTCCCATCGAATCCCTCCCAACTGAGCCCTGAGTGAACGGAAGTTTGCTCTTCTAAAATCCAGAACCCTTTGTCTTAGAGCTGACCTTCAGCACGCTCAGCAGGATCCCAAACTCCATTAAAATTTGTTCAGTCAAAATCTAAAATAAAACACAGGGAGGGAGAAACCTGGGGTTCTGAGCATCAGTTATTACATAAGTCTTAGGAATAATGCGATTTTTTAACTGCCTGCTGTGATTCATATTATATCCCTGAAATGCTTGTTTCAAGAAGATTCTCTAAGAAAGACAATATTTGCACATAATACAATCTTCCAAAACCCAACATAGTCAAGGATATTTCTTATAAAATCTAATTATTAATTTTAAGTGTATTAAAATAATCATCTTTACATGCAAATTTTTTCTGGCAGATGTTTAATAACCAACAGAAGTTAACAGCCTTATACTTCCAAGGTAATCTGTTGCCTTCTCTAGTTACTAATCTTCAAGAAATATCAAATATGCCAATGTTGGTATTTCTTCACTAAAATTTGTGTATCAAGGAAAAAAGTATGCTGTTATAAAGCCGTATATTACAAGAAGCAACTAAGAAGTGGTATAAATTTACAAAATTCTTGAAGTAACAGAGTACATTATAGGTGATAAATCATCTTGAATATAAAAGATGACAGAAAGAGATTAATTTAATGAATAAAAAATATGGTGAATACCACATGCAGTAAAAGAAGAAACGGCTAATCTATTATCATTTAGATAAAGAAAAAATAGTAATGGGAATTAAAAATATATGCATAGGTGGAATCACTGCAAGAAACTTAGTTTTACATGTAGAAGTGGATCCCAGAGGAGTATGACAATTTACATGTCTTTTAGATCTGCCATATCAGAGTATGTTATGGATTTTTTTTAAGCCTAAGTAAAATTCTTCCTAGCATCCAGACCACATTAAAAAATACAGCAACCAAACTTCTGCAAACACTGTAAAATTACCCAAGATATTTTTAACCAAATACTATAAATATTTCTGTTCCTAAGGACTTCAATTTTTTTTTTAATCAAAAGAGAGTTGGTTTTGTACTTTTCAAAATATACCTATACCTGATCGCAAGTAGGTGAGTTTCATATTTTAACTCCATACTTTATTGAGTCTGGCACTTGAAGCCATTGTCTGTTGCTAAGTAAAGATAATATTTATTGAAGAAACATGAAGAAAGTTATTATTTCTGTTGATGCATGTCCCAGGATGCAATGCCCTTCACTACTTCAAGATATTCTGAAGTGTAGCAGTATTTTTAAAGCCCATATTTTAGAGGTCTTTTCTTTTCTTCTGGTTGCTTAGACAGTACAGGTTTTGTTTGCACTGTAACTTATTTAGCACCTTGAAACCAGATCGGGTGCTTGTTCTGCTTTTAATGACATTAACCACATTAAAAACTGCAAAGAATTCGATGGCTCTATCACTTAGCTTAACAGTTCATTGCAAAGCTATATTCGAAATCACGATCTCTGTATGCAGTACTAGTATTGACTTTTAAAATATTTAATGGAATGAGACTGTCATACCTGAAAGTATCTCACCATGGAATATTGCTGTAGATAAGATCTGCAGTGACAGTCAGGCTTGGAATTTTCTTATCCCCTTCCTCTTATCTAATACTCTCTTTAAGAAGTTCATTGCTTTTGTTTTGAGATATTTCTATGTTTTCCAGATCCACAATAACAAAAAAAAAATCTGCTGAATTCAGGGAATGCTCCAAAGCATATATTAAGAGAGCCAAAAAATCATTAAAGAAAGTTTTAGATCTCTAGTCTGGAGGTTCACTTGCTTGAGCTTCGAGTCCTGCTCTGACGAAAGTCAAGTTTTGAGCACAAGAACACCAACAGAAAGAAGGGTATACCTACCTTCATGTCTTCCTTACAGCGCTACCAGAAGATTTTGGGTGTTAATTCTGGCAAGGCAGATTTGAATTTAGCTTGTGTTTCTTCTGTCTCTGCTGAATGGTCAGTCAGGAGCATTCTGGAGAACAGGGAACCCTGCCATCCCAGTTTAGAAAATTCAACTCAAGCTTTTCTCGAGGAAACCATTTAGGGGCTGCTGTTATGAATAACCAAACCTTATTATTTGTCAAATAAGATGTACTTAATAGCCAGCTGTACTTGTTTTATTAATTCATAAAATTAACATAGGGCTGGAGGTTCTTACAGTGTTCAGATTAGCACCAATCTGTACTAACTGTATTTAACTTAAATGAAAATTAATTGGACAAAAGTTATGGAAAAAGGGCTCACACCCTTTGGTTTTTTTTCAACATAGCATGACAAAAGACTTAAGTGCAGCTTTTTCTTACAGAATCTGGGACATTTTTTTAGTAAGTTTCCCAACTATTTCACTTGTACAAACAAAGGCATAACATGTTAAACCATAAAATTTTCATTAATGTAGAACTGGGAATGTACTTTATTTGAACTCTAAAGTTTTCTTATTCTTATTTTTAATTATTTCTGTGTGTATCATGTCCCTTGCATGAAAAGCTCAGCATTGAGTAATGGACAATCTGTATTTTTGAAATTCTCATGCAGCTTAACCAAAGTTGGAGATATACTGCAAACTATCTGCCTTGTATTTCAGAGGGTAAGAGTTTTATATCCAGTAGTCTTTATGTATGCTAATGAAATGTGATTCTCTATATTCAAACAACTGTCTCAAATAATGCCATCATAAGGCAAAAAGGTGACACTAGGTCTTCCTGCTACTGTTAAGAATAGGTTTTACTTTTTCAAGTTCTTCCATAATACTCAAAGAAAGTAAAATGATGCTTTTTCCTTCTTTGTCTCTGTTTCTTCCTAAACTTCTTTTGCTGTTTACATCCCTACACACACTTCTTTCTTCCATAGTTCTTGCTTTTTATCTATGCATCTGTTCTGCTCTCTAAGCACTGTTTCTCCATTTGTCATGTAATAAAACTCAAAGTAGGAAGAAATTACTTGCACAATTGGGCAAAAATCGTAGGGAAAGATGTGATGTTTGGGTGGCATTTTCCACATATTTGTAGAGACTCCTATGATTGCTTACAGTAATACTGAAATTGCTTGTAGGCAGAGTTGCTTATCCTTGTTTTCTTGTGTATGAAAGAAAAGAAGACAGTTGATGCATTTTAACACAGTTGAAGTTCATTAATTTAAGTAACCTGAGAGCTACTTCTAAACGTTCCTGCTACACTGCAATCTCTTGTGATTACAAGCTTTTCTTAGGTAGCTGTACTCACTGTATGAGGAAAGGTACTGAGTCTTCAACACTGTGTTGTTTTCCAGCTTATTTAATGGCTCCTTTCCCCTAGTCTTCTACTAGCAACCGGTAGGAACACAGGAGCTTGCACACCAGAAATTGGCATCTGCCTCCAGGAAGGTGGGCAAGCCTTTTGCTTCCATGTGTGCACATGTTGGGAACAGTGCAGAGGAAGGTATGTGAAAATATTTGCTAAATTCCTGGGTTAGAAGTAATGTTTTCTCTAGGTTCACATCTAGTTAGCCATTGAATAATTTCAGTGCTGGAGCAACGATTTCCTGACAGGCATTTCTCAAGTTTTTGTGTGATGTGGCTGTTCTCCTGTGGCCTTTTCCGTACTGCAAGACTTGACACTCCTTCCTCTGGCTGCCTTTGGTTGTGGCACTAATTCAGCTGTAACTGAGGAAATCCCAAATATCTGGGAAAATTTATACATTACCTTTTTTTGTGTGTGTGTATGGACCATAGTTGCTATATCTTTAACGTATTCCTCACCCCTAAAAAGAGCAAGTTTCTTTCAGTGAGGTAAAATTAAGTGTAGGCAATAGTTACTTTTTCCTCCTGACAGTCCTTTACTTGTGGAGATATAAAAGATGTACTGATAGGTACTGCCTAAGATCTGCCAGTTTTTATAGGTACTTGTTCAATGCAATATAGCAAATATATTCTGGAAATTTTACTATTAGCAAAAATTTGAGGCTCAGCTGGAAACTTAGCAAAAGGTATTGGTTCAAAACTGTTTCTTAAACTAAGGCTGTGGTGACTGATTAACACACAGTAGATTTGCAGAAAATTTTTCATTACTTTTTACCTTATAGACACTGGCAGAAAGCTTATGGAAAGAGAATAACCTGGGTAGCTGAACTCAAAGCCAGCTTTAAGGCTCAAAAATAGAATTGATTTATACAGAGTGTATATATGTCCATGTATGTTTTTATATAGTGTATTGGTACTACTTAGCATTTCAAATTTACTTATTTTCTTGATTTTATGACAAAACTTTTTAAAAGAAAGAATTTTTTGATCACAAGGTTTTAGAGTACTTCTGTATGGGTCGCACTTTCAGAGGGACTTCAGGTTAGCACCACAATGTGTATCCCTAGGTTTGTGCATGAGAAAATGACCCACAGTTGACAGATGCACTTTGGGTGTCTGCACACCCAAACATTGCCTGCAGAAATAGAAGAAGTTTCCTGATTTATCTCTATTGCTTTTAATTACACCATCCAGTCCTGTTCCCTACCTCATAAGGTACTGGGCTGGCCTACAAATGAAGCGTATGGCCCAGCTTTTTGGGAGTACTGCTCAAACACTATCCATAACTTCTGTTTTGATCTGCCTTCTGGGGAAGTCTCTCACTTCATTGGCACAAACCTCAGATGATTTCAGAGCACTAGTTCTCATTTGGAGTAGGATGATCATTTACCTCTTCCTTTACAGAAAATGTTAGTAAGAGAGAGGAATCTAATTTAGGCTAAGTCATCTAGAAAGAATCTGAATCCAAGGAAATGTCTTCTGGTAAAGCATTAGCCAGTGTGATTTTCCCCCTGAAAATAAACATCAGTTTTTAATTAATTTTTTTACAATTGTTTAATTTTTTTCCCTTGTGTGTGTTGTTGTACTGTTCTGAATTTTATCTTGTATGAAAGTGCTGTTAGAAAGGAGAGTCTGATTTTGTTCTTGGCTTGCCTAAGGACAGATCATCTTGGAAAAGTAGTTTGACAGACAGTTGTTTCAGTTAAACCACATACATGACAAAAGTTTGGATGGTTTGCATGGGTGTTCATTGGGTCTATCAATGTTTTTCTCCTGTTATTAGACATGTCTGCATGATATTAGAGCTCTACTTTGGATATTAGTAAGAACTCCAAAGAGTTATTCTAAAACTGTTTTCTAATTTTTATATGCAGGATTGTTTGGTAAAAAACACCACTAAGCAAACAAACAAACAAACAAAACTCAAAAGAAATTAACAAAAGATGAATGCATGTAAACAATTATAGTTTTATTCAAATAAGCATGAGAAGACATCCAAAGAATGAAAAGTTTTGGATAAGCATTGACAGTATTGTGCTATTTATCAATCAACTTTTGCAAGTTTGAAACAGCTTTCAACCCAAAAAATTGTTTCCAGGTTTACTATTGATGTAGTGTTTTATAAATAAGTTTTAAACTCATATTCTCTTCTGTAATGTATTGACTTATTCCAGAATGGGCCAGGAAAGTAGTGTCACAGAGTAATAAACAAAATACTTCATTTTTTCCCTGATTTTTCATATGTGTCTGGTTTTGATAGTTTGGATTTAAAGGAAAATTCTTACAATTTTCTTGCATACTAGGCAAGATAAAAATCTGAAAGAGTGCCAAGAAACTTGTTGGTTAGACATGTGATGCTTTTCATCTTTTCTTGTTCAGGTGGATTTAGTTCATACAGAACTGAAACAGTTAGCAACTTGGAAGAAATCTCAGCCATCTTCAGATAAAAAATTTGCCATATATTTTCCCAGTTTAACTGGTATTGGACTTCCAGCTTTATTACTACAGAAAAAAATGGTTTGCATGAGAATGGTTTGTGGGTGTGTGTGATCTTTATGTAGCAATGCTTTTTCTGTAATCCTTTGTTCAGTCACTCAGGTTCATTATCCCTCGAGTTCTTCTGTTGTGGTTCTGACAGCACTGCTCACCTTTTATTAATGATCTGGCTTCCTCTTTTGACTGTCTAGATGACTGCTACTCATCTGTTTTTCTGTGTCTTTTTATGCACTCAGCACTGTGGTATAGGAGTATATTATATCCTGAACACTTTTTTGCCAGCAGCTGTCACAGGCTAAGCAAGCATGGGGAGAGCTTTTAGGTGGAGAAATGGGGTATTTTGATGTGTTTCTGATCAAAAGGTACAAAAAAGCTTTCGTTTACAGCAGATAGTGTACAATCAGTTTTTATTTATGTAGGTAAAACTATTGGTAAGAAACAATTAGGTGCCTATTTGTTGCCTCAAATGACTAACAGTATATTTTGCAGCCTTACTCAGCCTCTCACTGTGAAATTTGCTAATGCAAACGCTAACAGCTGTCAGAGAAGAGGCAGAGACAGAAGAGCCAAAATCTTAGGTTTTATGCTTAGGAAATGAGGAAACCTGGCTGTTCTGCTTCCTGGGCAAAGCTTGATATGAAAGATCACCATAATTTCATTCTCTTGGCCTGGTCTTCCACAGCATATTGCCATCAATTCTCAGCAGTGAGGTCCAGACTGTGCTGAAAAATGCACCCTCATTCAGCTGCTCCTGCAACCAGTTTCTGTTACGAGCACCACTTCTGTATCTTACCATGCCTCTGCAAAATATAACAAGCCCAGAGAACAGAGAAAAAGATGCCAAGACATGACAGATACCACTTTTTAGTTAAAACAGTGTGACTACCTAAGGGTTTGAGAAAAATTCCTGTGTTCATTTGGCAAGTTCTCTGTTCATTAAATCTTTTGCAATATAAGTTGGATGCACATCTGCAATAGAAAGTTGCAGTGTTTGGTAAAATTTTAAAGAAAGTTTAAAAACTGTAAGTCAGAGAAGGAAATGATGCTGCAAGTATTCATGCTTTGGATAATGATACTTCTGTTCTGTGTGTGACACTTTTAAAAACATTCATTTTTAGAAACCCAACAAGCACTCTAAGTGGTTTGCTCCTTTCTGTGTGTTCGTATAGACAGGTCTCTAACATCTATAGACTAGCCCATCTTTCTCTTTGTGGTAGCAATTACAAATTTATAAATCATATCATATATACTCAGTTTAGTTTTCCTTCTACTTGAGAATGCAAATACATTTCAGACTATTTTGCTTTCCTTTTCAAAAGTTGATTAAATATGTTCTTTGTGAAAACACATATGCGTACTTGCTCTTTCTGTGGATTCTCAGTCAAGCTATTTGATACCGTGGGTATTAGATTCTCAAGTCCTGGAGGGACTCTGACTTGCCTTATTAAAGCACTTTGTCACCAAGAAGAGAAATATTACTTTTGTTAGTATGTTTCTATGTACAGCTGTATACCACTCTGTGAAGCTAAGTGCCGTACAGGAGATTGAAGCCAGCTGACTATGCTCAAAAGAGCAATGTTCTCTATGTTTGGTGATCTCTTTTGCCCAGATCTGTTCATTTTCCTCCTTTGTTTTTAATTGCGCTTTGCTTGTGAAAGTCTCCCATCTTGTTTGCTCATTCTGGGACATAATTTTTAAGAATTTCATTAGTATCATTTATATATAAATGTAAAATATAAACATACATATAAACAAAATTTATATGTGAATTGTCTATATATGCTATAGGGTTGTGTGAAAAAATAAGGTTTCTTTATTTTTTGTGATGTTTGGCTGCTTAATTGACTAATGTTTCCTCAAATCATCCAGGCATTTTCTAACAAAGGGAACTGATTTCCTCAAGGGGCAAAATCACTTCATGGTAGAATAAACCTTGCCTTTCTCTGTGGATACCATGGGTATCGTTACATGCTTTGGTGTGCTGGTACCCTGATTTGAGATGTCTTCTGTCTCTCTTGAGTTGTAACAGAAGTCTCATACCACCTGAGGAACTTTATAATACAGGGAATTACTATGTGTTCGGGAAAATGGCGGTCACTTTCTTTTCTTAACCTTACCTTACCTGCTGTAAAATCCTGGAGCTGGGACTGAAGCAGAGACTCCCAGATAATACTGTACCCATCAGGCTTTGGTGTAATTCTCTCTCTTCCTCACCCAATTAATCATTGATATTTTTGAAATTTTAAGTACTAGCAGATACTTGCTTTTAAGTCAGTGAACAGAGCCAAAGCTTCAGCCTGCTTTTTGAAAGGTTGTTACTTCCAAAATTGTCTTTAGCTGTGTGTTTGGTCCTGTGGAACTGAAAGCTCCTATGATCCAAAATATTTCTTCCTCATATAATGTGCAGAATATACTTCAGGCTGTTTATTTAATTAAAAATAACAAAAATTATCCTTAGAGGTTTTAAAGTATAACAAGTCATATATCGGAAGGTTTTTAAAATGTCTTGTATCCTAGGGGTTTGCTCTTTAACATCTGGCTGTTACTTGGTAAAGAGCTAGATAGAAGCCTTTCTGTTTTGATGTGTATGAGCTGCATGACACATAATGCTTCTTGCTCTGCTAATTAAAACAATGCTTTTGTTTGTCTTTCTGAAACACATTTTAGAGGAGAAAAATAAAGAAAGAAAAGGAAGGGAGAGGAACTGAGAAAGGTGAATATTAATAGTTTGCATGTGTAATGATCTGTGGAAAAAGGTGTATGCACTATCAGTGAAGAAGAAAAGCAATAATTCTGACCCCAAAGATTGTGTCCATAAAACTGTTCGATGGGAGATCTCAGGATTTTATCTCTTTTCCTGAGGGGATGAGGGGCTTTGGAGCTGGTTGGCATAGGCAAGCTGTAACCTTACTGAAGTCCTGGTTTGTTTATCTTAAAGCCACACAAATCAGTGAAAGACACGTGAGTATTTCACCCTCATGTTTTAACCTGACGAAAATTTTATTTCTCCCATACCTGGCTATTAAATCTTAACTAATAAGATAATTAACACTGAGACTCTGTATTTTTCCATTCTTTCTCTGCCTTCTTAATTTGATTTTTCTTTGACATGAAAAGAACCAAATAAAACTTGACAATAAAAAAGGTACAGCCTAGCTGGTTTATTTTCATATGAATTCTCTACTCTACCTGCTGTAAGAAAAATCCCTACAGTACTGGGGTGCAATGTTAAATCTTGCTTGCAGATATAGTGGCATTAATTTTTGCTCCGTCTGGCACATTTTAAATGCAGAAATCAGTAAAAATGAATTTCAGCCGAAATAGATACGATACTGGTAAAAAATGTTAATGCTAGAAAGCCAGCTAAACCTGTTCCTTATGGTTCTCTGCATCTATACACCACATTAAGATTTTACCTTTTGAAACTGTGCCTTGAGATATAAGGCTATCTTTCTGAGGAGAAAACAGAGTGAAGTTCCTTTGTGTCCTCTCTTTCTGGTACAAAGAAATTTGTGTTCTTTGCTGCCTGGTGTTACATGCTGACTATGGAAAGTAACTCAATCTCTAAATGTCCAAAGGCTATTTGGGCACTCTCAATCCATTGGCTGAAGTCCTATGATATTCTTCTCAGGAAAAAAAATGTGGAGTTTCTTTTTATCCAGCTGTTCTGCAATTTCACAGTTGAATAGAGATGCGTCTTAAGGGGTGTGAAAGCAGTAAAATACATCTATGTCTATATATATATACACACACACATATATATAAAAATGACATTTTTTCCAACAAGATGAAGTGACATCTAAGTAACAGCATACAAGTTCCTGCACTATTCTGATTGTGTTGTCTATACAAATATCATCACTTGACCCTTGGCCACTTCCTGAAGGTAGCCAACTTTAAACTGAATGAAGAAAAAACCCTGTCTATGCCTTAATATGTGCTTAATTTTGTTGAGTAGATTCTCTAAGGTTGCAGTTCATTCTGGCTCTGTTCCTTCACAGCTCCAGAAACAAAAGAAGTTATTATGCTGATAATATATTCCTATTTAAGAACAACAAACAATTAACCTGAGTCCAGGCTTGGGCCACTGGCTATTAAACTGACAAACAGAAGTCACACATTGAAATCTTCACATCCAAAAAATGGACAGAATTTTGTTTTGTTACCAGTCTGCCTAACTCTCTTTTACAGCTGTCAGAAACTTAACTGGACATTAAAAATCTGGCTGCTGGGAATGCTCATAAAAGCTTATGAAATCAGTGAACATTTTAATGAGAAGAAAAAAGGTCCACAAACTGTACTTGAACATACTTCCTTCATAAGAAAAAAGAAAAAAAAGATATAATTTTAACAAAATAATAATATTTTACTGGTAGAATTGTAATTATTGATAGAATTGTAATATACAACTATTGTTAGAATTCTAACAAAAATGTAAGTCATTACTACCAATGTGTTGTCTTTCCCAAAGCACAACACAGTTATAATTAATTTCTAAATAGCTGATATACCACAAAGACCAACAAACACCAAGTAACTCCAGTGCACTATGAAAGCATATATGCACAAAACACTGCTGAAAAGGATATATCCTTCAATACATTCATAGGAATCATAACATCAGACAAGCATCATAACCAAACTCTTCTCACAAAATCTGCATCTTCTACAAATGTGTAAACTGTGCATATAAAAAAGAAAGTTGACTATTTTAATTGACTATGATTTCTTTTTTTCACTAAAATGCAAAATTATCCCTGCAGTTCAAACTGTACTTCATGATAGAAGATGGGTGAATGTCAACAGCTGCTGCCTGAAATCTGTGAAATTCAAATAATTTGTCAGAGGTTGGGCAGGAAATGTTTTCACACAAAGACGAAGCCTTAAGAGGCTCTGAATAATTGTTTGTCAGGGTCCAGTAACAAATAAGCTGGTATTTGGGAATCAACATGGACTAGTTTTGTCACTTATGACTGGAAGCAGCTGACAAATAACTACCTCCCAAGTGGCAAGCATTGCAACTAATTTATTGCAGTCAGGAACAGGTCCTGGATTTGGTGCTCTTACCTGACGGAGATAACTTAGACGCCTGTGAAGTATTAGGCCATTATTATTGCTGTAAGTGGAGTAAAAGTAATTTGAATTATATACCTTTTCCTTAAGAAAAGTTTGGAAACATTGACTGGGATTTCTCCCTCGTTGTTCTTGTTTACTTTTGGATTCTGAATATCATTACAACATACTGTATTGCAGTGTGCATATCTACAGCAAGGAATGCCAGCCTTTCTTTGTCTTTGTGAAATAACTGTAAATCAACAGTCAATTCAAAAAGTCAATAGAATTACCTGGAGTGACTCTTGTACATGCAAAAACAGTGTTAGGCAACAAAAGATAAAAAAAAAAGCTCTTTTTTTTTTCTATCTCTGTCTTTTTTTTTTTTTCCTTTTAGTGTAGAATGGAAAAAAAAGAATATCAAAACCAGTGAAGCAGATTTGGTCTTTTGTTAAAGCAGTTGAAAGGTCAGGATATTGTCTTAATTATGGTAAATTAATCTGTCATAAAGGACACTAATGATTAAGGGTGCCAAATGTTCACTTTCTCAGGTACTGCTAACCTCAATTATGTCTTTCTAATGATTAACTATTTTCTAAAAATTTTCAATTGCAAAAAAAGGCTAAAGACATTATTAGTTCTAAGTGTGGCATAGTATATCCTGAGATAGCTTTGACCCTGAAATAAATTTTTATCACTTCAAGAAAGTTGGAGAGAGAAATTTTACATAGGGTTAAATCTCATTACATTGTACATTTTTAGAGTGGACAGACTGTTGTAAGATGCTTTGCAACAACAAACAGAATGCGAAATCACAAAGCTCGCAGTTCTTGACACCTGCTTAACACAAAGAGTGAAAGCTGATTACACGGAAATAAAAATCATAATAAAAAAATTAATGAAAGAGCAATTTGTATTTACCTCTGGCTATTTTAGCAAAACTTATTACCTGTCCTACCATGTATATGACAGAAATGTGCCAGATTATTGTAGAGATTACTGAACAAAAACATAAATGAAAAGAATATCCATTTCCTATTTATAAAGCTTTTGACAAATTTATGCATCAAACCACAGAGCAGTTTGAACTGTTGGAGTAATTACTGGGCTGTATCCGTATCTGTGTTTCATTTATATTACATCACAATAAACACCACCCTGAAGTTTCCTGAACTTTGAGACTTCACACTTATTTAACATCTCTGGAACTGAGATGACCATGCAAAGCTGACAAGAGTTGTTGAGGGACTTAAGACATTTCAAAAGAAGTCAGAACTTCTCTTCTCTGGAGGTTGTCAATTTTGGTCTGGAGAACATAAATCTTTAACAGCATGACTGCCTCAGGATGGAAAGAGATAGTAGACTTAACCCAGTTCTCAATTCAAAAGGAGGATCT
Organism: Phalacrocorax carbo; assembly: GCF_963921805.1. NCBI lineage: Eukaryota > Metazoa > Chordata > Aves > Suliformes > Phalacrocoracidae > Phalacrocorax > Phalacrocorax carbo. Next base: position 66,584,648 of record NC_087548.1, on the reverse strand, counting down.
CATCGTGATTTAGGAAGTTGGTATTCTCAGAAAGATTTTGGAAAAGACCTCAGACCTCTGGATCTTCAAGGCTCTTAAAAAATGAGATTTTAATCCAAGGGCATATTATCCCTCCAATATCATGTATCTATAACCCTGCACATTAAGATTAACTAGCAAGGTGCAAACTGTATATGGAACTGGCTGTATCATCTCTCATTTCCACCAGAGGTATATATGATCTGCAATCACAAAAATTCTAGTTTACTGCTCATCGATATGAAATCTAAATAATTCCAATAACTTGAGAAGAAACAGAAATTTAGGTTAGGTGCAGAGAGCATAGGACTGAAAGTCTTCCAGTGTAGTTTTATATGTTTGAAGGAAAATGTATGTTGCTTGCTTTTCATGTTCTTTTAAAGGTAGGTTAATTTATGCCATAACAAAAACAGAATTCAGCACAAGTACTTAAAATTTAAATAGATTAATTGTGATAATCTATACATTAAGAGACAAATAACATGAACTGGCAATTTGTCATACAACTTGAGTGCTTGTTGCATGCAGATAAGTTTGAAATCTGAGAGGTTTGGCATAGCCCTGTTTTGTGAAAATGTCCAGGTAGGAAAGGCAGAGGAGAGCAGAGTTTGTGTTTTTGAAACTGTGCGACCATGGGTAATTACCCTGGTGCTCTGATCAATTTCAAAGCTCCTGAACTCACCATAATGCTGTATGTTACTTATCACTTAAGGTTTTGTGGTACACTGTGTGGATATTCACTTACAAATTTTGGCCTAAGCTATTACCAAGGAATCTTAGGGACACAAAGCAGAAGCTGTCCCCACGTTTGTTCTTTAACACTCAGGAATAATCCAATGTCCCAATAAATATGCTAAGAGGACATTTTGTTACTCTTAGGCTTTGTTTGCTTGTTCATTTGTTTTTTTAATTTCAGCTTTTCCTACAGCATTCATCTTCCCAGAGAGACAGATTTTTGTTTATAAGCATTTGGAGACAGGCATCATTTTGTTAGCCCTGGTTTGATTTTATATCACATTGGCATGTGTTTCAATAATCTTGTTATCCAGAGCTTCATGGTATTTGAGAAAATACATTATCTTTCCCTCCTGGCTGATATAATCAATATGGAATAAGTTATTCAAGACCATCCACTTCTTTGTAGCACCTACTTGAATATAACAGGCTCCCTTAGGAGCTCAGGACTATTGAAAATCTTGTCCTGCAAGTGAGCTTCTGCTTGGCATGTATCCTATTCCTCTCCAAGTTAGTTTTACATTACCTGATTCTGCCTACTATAGTTATCCTATATAACTCCATTTATATTCTGAGTTGTCAAAGTGATTTTAAAATACTGTGTGGAAGGCACAGTCTGGGTCTCATACAGTTACCTAAGAGCCAAAGAGAGTTTATGATTTTTGTATGAGTAGCTCTCCTATTATAAACAGGAGGCAGTAAATCAGATACAAAGATGAGACCTCAGGTTTCTCATCGAAATAAAACATCAATCCTGTGGCAGTTGATACTGGAGCATTTCCAATTGCTCTTTTTCTTCTCATAAACAATTCCAATTTGGGCAAGTGCATTAGGCCTAACAATGAAGTGAAAAGTACATCTTGAAAGAAAAAGAGAAAACCGGTCACTTTTCTGTGATAGAAGTATTTAAGCAGGTTCCTGTTTATTTTGATGTTGAAGTCATGACGGTGTTGGGTTTCCTACTGTTGACTGTGTCTATGTCTGTACTCTAGTACAAAACAGCTTTTTATAACTTGTTTGTAACAAGTAATTTTGAGTTTTATACAATATGGGCAATGATACCCTCTCCCTGATTTCATGGTCAACCTCTGGATGCAGGTATGTACTGACTACACGTAAGATTTCAAAAAGCTGCATTATTATTTGGTTTTAATGGGAGGTTGATAATGTTATCACTTGGCACCTCTGAGCATCCCCCATACCTCCACCTTAGTCTCTAGGTGCCTAAATAAATTTTACAGTTTGGCAGGATTTATGTTCTTGGCAGCAGCAGAATCTTTTCACCACTGTAGGTGTTCTACAGCTTTTGTGTGTGTGTCTTGTTTTTTGTTGGAATATTATTTTGGCAAAAGATTAGTTTATTTGTTTATTTTCAAGCCTCCTCATCTATCCCATGTGGAAATTTTTGCATGTTTTTTGTTTGTAGCTGTCTTTTTTATAAACAGATCAGGTCGTTGCTAATTGCTTACCCTTCTGTTATCTCACTGCCAATGTTTGAGTTTTTATGTAAATTGGTTCTATCAAACCAAATTCGATATGAAATCAATTGATTTCAGATTATTTTCTAAAAGTCTACATTTTACTATACAATGATTTAATGGACTTTTTTTTTTTTTATGGCAGTTGTGGATTAAACAGTTTGTAATTTGTTCCTGCTTCTACACCCTTCTCACCCTGCAGTAGTCCGCAAGTGTCAGTTTGGCACTGTGGCTAAAAGAAATTGTATTGACCCACACTTGTGATACTTTTCAATATATGTCACCTTCCTGTTACAGTCTGGTGGCTTTTCCCCAACCTATTTTTGACCTATAACAGCTTCTTTTCAGAAGAATGCAAAGGCAGTTGACCTGTCAGTAAAATTTCATCACTAATCCTAGTTTTAAGAATGATGGCTTTAAAGACTTAATTCACTTTTTCTTTTGTGAACATATTTGTGTGCGTGGCAGACTCAGGTTAACTTTCCACACAGTTTCATTTTTATCATTTGGTAGGGTTTTGTTAAATTTGAGATTTAGTCCAGCTAAATTTTCAAAGATTGGAAACCAAGATGTTGATCTTCAAAGGTGTGTCACAAAATTCAGGTATTTTCATGTATTTAGGACTATTGCTACAGATACTAAAGCAAATTCACATGCTTAAATCCTTGCAAGACCAGTTTCATATGAAGAAAATGCCCCCAATGTCATGACATTATTTGTAATATATTATTAAGTAACCCTTGTCCCAGTCAGCAGTTTGGGTGTCTGTCTCGTCTGTTGTAGAGATGTTGTAGAAAAGGAATAGAAATGGGTACCGAATGAAGAGGCCATGCAGACAGCAGAGGATCTTTAAGAAAGGCTGTGCAGTTTGGTACAGTGAAGGGTGAGAAATAACTGACCCACAACCAGCACATCTGATTTTTAAGAAAAAATCCTTAAAGCTGTATGTGATGAATTTCACTGCCACTTCCGCCTTTAGGTGCTCATTAATTAGCATTGCTTCAGCTTCTGCTGAAAGAACAGTTTTGTACAGAGCCGTGCCTTCTTGGCAAAGGTCAGCTAACTGGCACAGAAGGAGGGATGGAGCTTTTGACTTTTTACTAAAGCCATGGAGCTTAGAGATTATAGCAATAATGGAAAACTGTCTGGAAAATAAAAAAGCATATTCCACAGCAGTTGCCTTTAAACTCACATAAAGGGTATGCTGATGTGTCATGTTTTTGATATTACTCCAGCACTGAATTAGTGCTCTTTTACACTCAGCTAGTGCCCTGCTCAAGCTGTGTAATCCTTGGTGCTCTCCAGCTGCTGAGTTCGGGAACAACAAACTGTCACTCTGAGCTTAGCTGATCTGAGGAATACAGTGCAGTTTGACAAAGCAAGCTGTCACTTCCTTTGAACTTTAGTTATACTGTGCATTTTGGCTGCCATGTACTGTAGGTTTGGGCAGATCCTAACATTTTTACCTTTTTTGGCAGTGTTGTTAAGTCTAATTCATTTGGGCTTTATTTTACTGATTTCATGTGTCTATTTCTACAACAAAGTTTAAGCCTGGAGGTTGGGTTTTTTGTTTGTTGTTGATTTTGTCTTCTTCCCTGTAGATCTTCATTGCATTTCAACTGTGTCATTATCCCTATTACACAGACCAGTCAAAGCAGTGTTTATTACATAAAACAACTTTCTTTGGCTGTACTGATCTCCTACATTATTAAATATATAAAATGCTAAACAAAATGATAAACTTTTAATGAGAGTACTAATTTTTTGAGCTACACTCAGTAGATTAGCTTTCAACTAAGGAGTGGTTTTCACCTATAACTAGTAATTTTATGAATTTATGTTTTCTATTTATTCTTGGTTAATAAATTTTATACTAAATATGTTTACTTCACAAATAAAAAAATATTCTTCCATTTGTCAGCAACATGCTCTAAAATTTTTCAGAAAATACGTGGTTTGCATTCATGCATTTTCAGCCAGATCAGTGATCTGGAAAATATTTGGGGAACAAAAATCTGCTTTTTTGCTATGAATTGTTGTACTGGTAATATTCGATGAATTACATTAAAGAACAGGACTTAGCCCTTTGAAACTGTAACTTGTAGTAGCATGATTGTGGTGTACATAGCTGCACCTGTCCCTAACCTGTCCCTAACCGCATCAGCTTAAGACTGATGCTGACAAAAATGTCAGATATGACATGGAAATCAGGTTGACTGATTTGTTGACCATCACCTCCCAGGATGATTCTGGAATGAAAACAGTTGAGGTAAACAAATGTAAGCAGCAATCATAAAATTGTGAGGTGGAGGAGTCAACAAACATGTATTGTGTCTTTAAGAGTCACCTGTATTGTGGAATGAAATACAAACCTAAACTCACATTTTATTCAGAACTAGGATGTAAACTGTAAGAATGCAGTAAAGCAAGGTTAGTAAGTTTTAAAGGAGTCTCTTTCCTAATTTTGTGAGTCTGGATATATTGCTAAAAAATATCAAAAATTTACCCAGCTGTGTAAAAGATTTTTAAAAAAAGAAAAAGTCTGAATGGGGCCAAGCCAAAATTTTTAATTTCCACTTGTTAAAGTTAGCACTAGGAAAAGAGGCCTGATCATCTTATCATTATCAGCACTACTGGCCTGTTCGGAGGGTGAAAGCAGGAAGCTCCCACTAGTGAAACAGCTGATGTATTGTGGTTTGTTTGCAGACCAGAGGTTGAGATTGGAGGCACCTTCTTGCAAGGCGCCTTGTGTCCTCTGCTCCCATTTCTGCTCCAAGCCAAGAGATCAAGAAGCCCAAGATGGTAGTAGTACCGGGCACTGCAGGGTAAGGCTATGGGGGACCAGCCTCAAATTCACCACTCAAACCTTCAGTCTACTCAGGGCACATGGGAATGTGAGGGCAATAATAGATCCTATAAAGCTGTGGCCTCATTTTAAATCATTCCCTCAGCTGATGACCCATTTCACTGAAAAAAAATCAGATATACATTTATAGGAAAGAAGAGATGGATAGTCTTGTCACATCATGATTAGAGTGTATTTTGTTAAGCAATTAAAGAGTGCACCTTCTGGGATCCAGGCATAATCTGTCCTCATTGTAAATTTTGTTGTCAGCTATGATTCTTACCAGTCTATATGATAGAGAATAACACAGTGCTGGCATCAGTATATATTTTACTGAAATGATTTACCATGCAAGACCATTAAGCTTGCCAAGGTGGTCTAAGATAGAAGTAACAGCTCCATTTTTAAATTAAGATTTCAGAGATATAGATTAGATCTGCTCTTCCCATTGTTTGTTAGCCTGCAGTTTATGTTTTGTTTATACAGCTGAATCCTGTCTTAAGACTCTGTGCTAGAATAACTGACTATGTGTAAATTGTAACTGTTTTTATGATCTATTACTCTGTGACTTTGTATAATTTGTACAGTTTGTATGAAATGTTGGAGTGTGACTATGCTAAATATTATTCTAATATATTTTTCAGAATGATTTTCATATGTTTTGCTTACTTTTATCAGGAAACTTTTAAACTGTATTTGATAACACATATTTCAAAAATATATTGCCATAAGTCTCATGTAAAAAGAACAAAAAATGTTTCTACTTATTTCTTTCCATGTATTAAGGAAAATTATTCTTCCCTGGATAAGTTACACTCATTAGTTTCCTAAACATAATAAAAAAATATTTCTTTGATGACAAATCATTAATGGTAGGAGCAAGTAAATCTCTGCATTGTTAAAAATTTGTTATAGTAAAATGAATTAAAATTAGGGCTTCCGTGTCCTTGATTTTATTTTTTGGCCAGTTGTGCATTAATTCATACATTTTTATGCCCTTAATTCTTCCACTGTTTAGGGAAATGCCCATTTACCAGACAGAAATTTGTATGTAATGAACATATGGTACATTGTGCAGAAAGAGCATTCATTTCCTTTTAATTTACTCTCAGCTGTTCATGGTGAAATGTTCAGAAGGCTTTATATCCAGGTAATGCTTGCTTTCATGTACATAGGGTACTGCTTTCATTCATGGAGATGCTTTATGATATAAAAAAAGGTAGTTGCATTCAATGGCATATAGTGAACCATCTGGCAATTAAGTGAAGTGTAAGCTTAAAAGGAAAATTATCTTTAGAGAACCCTTAAGTTACACACGTGAGCAGGCACAGGGATAACTGATTTATGTACAACTACAGTGGGAGAGCAACTTCAGAGTACAATTGAGTACAGACATATATATATAAATACTTACACATGCAAGACAAATCCTGCCACTGGGGAAGAATCTAGCTGAAGTATAGGTATGTTTTTTTCCTTCCCCAAATATTTAGACTTTTTGTTTTTTGACTTTATTTTGTTGTTGAAAACAAAAATTATTTATTTTTATTAAGGATACAGGACAAAATAATATTGTATTCACATTTTGCAGGATCTTTGCAACATCACTTGCCTCTGAAGGACATGTAGCACTAGTATTGTTTTAGCAACAAACTACTACTATAAATAATGTTGTAATGGAAAAGAAAAGGTGATGAAGCTAATTTTGCATATAGCTTCACATATGCTTACATTATGGACGTTACAAGTACTGCCTGTGTTTAAACATAAGCACATGGAAGATTCATAGAAGGAGCCCAGCAACTGAAAAATGGAACAAGGGGCTCTGTTCAATCAGTTGAATCATGTGATAAGTGCTGAAACTGTTCAATAGGGTGTAAAAAATTTTGGTTTTTCTTGGAGACTTTTCATTTTGGGCACTCTTACTCAAAAAAGAATGTTTTAATCTTCAATCTCTAAAAGACCTTCTCCTTTATTGATTATATTTTCCTATTGTAATTACAAAAGGGAGAGTTTTCTGCTGCTGCAGAAAGTATATTTGCAATAACCATTCTGTTACAAAAAATATTACATCGCTTCACAATCACACCATATTAATTATCACTATCATGCTTCACTTCTTACAAGTCTGCAGGCACTTTTTTAACCCATTTGCTGAGAATCTATACTGTAATTCAGTTTCCAGATGCAATGCAGTCTTTAGAGAGTACTTCACAATAAGCTCCACAAAAAAGTCCCCTATCATTTTTTTCCCTGTGACCATTTCAAAATCAAGAGCAAAATTTGTTGCAGTAATCTTTCTTTTCTTTGTCTCAGTTCAGAAACTTTTGATATTTACAAAATAGCCATTGCATAAACTGAAATTCATAAAGTGAAATAAATCTTAATTGGATGATGATGAACTCTTTAGTGACAATCCAGACTAGTTTTAAGTCACAGTTTTGTTTTTTATCCTAAGCCAACATCTTGAAAGAATTACTTCTGTTTTAAGAGAAGTAAATCTGCAAATGATAAATTAGGTAGTTAAACCAGATGATCTAACTTAGATAACTCTTTGAGACTTAGAGGTCATCTAAATATTATTTCCGAAATGCTTTTATTTTATGGACCGTGATAGACAAGTTCAATAGGAGGATTAGTGCATGAAAATCTCAACACATCTTTCATCAGAAATAATAACCAAAGTTGTGATAAAGCTGAAGAAAGGAACTGTAGTCATATTTCAGTTATGAAGCTCAACAATAAATAACAAACATGACATTTTCCTATGCCTGATTAATTGATTTTTTTGTCTCTGTTACTATGGTTACCGTAAAGTTTATCACATTGCTATGGCACCTCAGCCACAAAGACTGATTGCCCCATAGTCCTGACTAATAACCACACATGTTTAGCATGAAAAATACAGATTGCTCCAAAACCACAGGTCTCCTCAGTTAGCATAGAAGGGTATAATCTAAGAACTGTTAAGATTAAACTTCCTTTTATCTTTGTGGGCAGGTACGGGTCATAATAATCAGAAGCACTTTGTCATATTTAAGCCACCCCAGGAGGAGACACCTATGCAAACCACATGCAAATACCACACACAGAGACCAGCTTATTAGATATAAGTATTCTGAGGTGAAGCTTATGTTGTGCTAATATTTTTTTCTTTTTATAAATCAGTATTTTGATCACAATTTGAAAGCTTTCTGGAGGAAAGTAAGAGACAGAGTCTAGAGATAAGAAAAGAACCTTTTGCGTAACATTTCAGTTGATTAAAAGCTGCTGAAAGCTTTTCCAGTCAATTACATTGCACAAATTTATGAGGAATCAGGGTTTGTTTCTGAACTGTTTCAGATTGGCCTCTGTAGAGTATTAAAAGAGGACAGTGAGCTCAGTCAAGGTGAAAAGAGAGAAGCTGAGAGAGAAGCACTGTAAGTGCAAAGTGTAAGATACAGAACTTTTTCTGTTTAGTTACAAATGCTACCATATCATTTAGCTTAATGTATAAGCCTGATTCCTCTCTCATTTCTACTATTTTTACATACAATTAACACCTTTGACTCCAGGATATGTTTGTTAATACACCAGTAAAAGGGGAGTCTACTGTCAATACTTTAATTTACATAGTTTACAGCAAAAGAATATATTCATTTTTATTTCATTACATCTTGTAGGAACTGTCACACTCTAGAAACAGTGGCTCAGACTTTTAAAAAATATGATAATGAGAAAAGCATTATTCCAGAGTTGCCCCCTTTTTCTCAACGTCACTGAAACTTCTCTGTTTTGTTCCTCAGACTGAGAAATCTGCTTTTGACATGCTGGTTGAAAAGCACACTTAATATCCTTTTGCGATAATACCAGTGAAAGTTCCCTCTTGCCCAGCCATTCCATCACGTCTCACTATATGATATGTTCTCCAAGTCTCCTCTTAATACAAGTCTAAATTGCTGCATTTCTTTGATGCTCCTTCTCACTTATTTTCTCACTCAAGCTGAAGTAACTGTGCAAGGTGTTCTTTCCAAATCAGTTTTTTCTGGAGGATGAAATACAGAGTGGAACAGTGCTGAATAGACTCTGCAATCTTATAATTACTTTGGAAAACTGATTTTTCTTTTTTTCTTCCTTTTTTTTTTTTAATAACATGTGACCTGAAGCTTCCTCTACATCAAATTTGGTTATAATGGCAGAAGAGATTGAACAAGATTTTAACTTATATTACATTGGTCACGGGAAAGATTAATTTCCCTTAGAATCTTGTAATACTTTTTTATAATTTACAAAAGCCAGTATTCAAAGAAACTACATGTTTTTGCACATTCTTTTGTGTGCTTCTACTTCACTATTTCTTTTTGCAATTAAAAGCCACCTGCAACTTTTCCTGCCTGGTACCCTTTGTAAAGACAAGAATTTAAGCAAAATGATCCATAAGAATTCATTTGCTGTTTAGAAAAGAAAAAAAAAGATCTTTAAAAGAGTGTTGGTACATGTGGATTTGATTAACCAGATGGTGCATGGTCTTTCTGTAGCCTCCTAGCCTGCTGACTCCTCCCATGCACACAATTTTCTTATCAGTAGAAAAGAATTGTGTGGGAGTGAAAGGGAGTAATTTAATTTGAAGAGAGCCATTTACTTTGAGTATCATGAAGTGTCTAAGCAGTGATATCAAAAGGGTGGGGCCAGATTCTAGTGTTATATAGCTCTCAGCAGTTTTCTTTCTGCTTTGTTTCATGTTTCTATCAATGTTTTGTAAGAAAAGCCAACCTTTAAATCTCATGTACTGGAAGAAGTCTAGCAAATAGCCACAGAAAATACTTGAGATAAATATGAATCCTCTAGTTTATAAACTTTCATTTCCATGTTCTGCAGGATCATTATACTTTTATTTCAACTAGTATTTTCATTTTCTGAAGTAGAATGGTTGTAAATGAAATTTTAATTTGGATCTTTAGCATGGAAAAGCTTTTAATCAGATCTAAGGCAGCAATTTCTGGGTGAAGAAAGATCAAAAGTTTTGTAAGAATACTTGTGCATTGTCCTGTGAAAATCTTCCTTGCTGTTCCTGTTTATTTTAATACAGATTAATAAATACCCATGAGGACTGACAACAAAAAGTAGCTTTTTAAATTATCACTTTACAAAAATTTTCTTTCTTAAGAGAAAATGTCCCTTGCTTTTCCTGTGGAGGTCCTGACTTTCTTCTAAAGAAAGAGGTGGCATCTTCCCTACAGCTAATAGGGTGCTTAGTTCTCAGACAAGATTTCCCAAGTATCCTTCCTCAATTCCCTTCTGGTTTTGGTATGACAGTGATTTGTACTGAGGTGTTTCAAAACTTGTTAGCCATCTGGTTATACAGATGTGCAAATGTAAGGTAGTACCAGCTGAAGCTGTTACAGCTTTTGAGAAAGAAATTAATACAGCCACTGAGGCTGAGATAGAAAATTACAATTACTAAGCATGAGAATAAGAAAAAACACAGGGGAGGTAGAATGACCATTTAATTATATGAAGTAGGGCAGTTTAGCAGAGAAAGTATTGCTATTAGAGGGTTCAAAACACTCAGTTAGAGCTGGGTTTGAAACAGACCCTCCCAGTGATATTGCCTAGACCCAAGTTGTCGGACAAAACAAGAAAAGCCCAACCAAACCTAGAAAAAATCTCTCCCGCATATTTCTGCAACCTTATTGTGCACCTATTCACTTATTAGGCATGTTGTGAATTTCTTAGTTTCCCCTATTTACAAAGAAATATATTTCGTACTTTGCCTTTCATTTCAGGGAGCAGAATTAAGGCTGTGCACAATTAATAGTTGAATTGTGAAGGAAAGTCCATTTTGCAATACATGGAGTTAAGATTTCTGTCTTTCTGTGCAAGGTCTTTGTGCATGGAAAATACGGAGTATCCATATTAGTTTAAGGCAGCACTGATTCAGCTGAAGTTAACAAATGTTTCCGAGTGCCCTTCTTGTCAGTCTTTTCCTCCTTTCTTCAGACACCAGAAGTATTTTCTAATTTGCCTTTGCTTTGCATATATTCTGACATCAGGGTAGTATATATATGAAAATGGTTTTTGGAGACTAATACCAAGTTTGTTCTCTTACTTGTAAGCTCCCTCTTGCCTAATTCTAGTCCTTTCTCCAGGTCATCTTAAAAAAAAAGTATATATCTTCTTAAATACATGTGTCTCTGATACTTTGAAATTTAAAAAGTAATAATGGTAGCAAATACTAGCTAGACTTAATACATCTGTTATTTGAGTAAGCTAGAAATCAGACTGCCTTTACTCATACCTTAATGGAAATAGTGATTTAGAATAGAAGTAAGGATAAACTTCCAAGAGCTCACATTCTTATGAAGTATTAGTGAGGTCCTCACTAAAAAGCCAGTAAAAATAATCATCCAACAGGCTTTCTTTTCATGTTTAAGCAATCTGCTGCAAATAACATTAATAACATTTTTCTCAGCAGTGGAATTTTGGTGGTTTTGACCCAAATTTGATTTAAAACTGTATAGTTTTAGTTTATCTTAATCTATGTTTGTGATTAATAATCCCAATGGAGTTTCTGGTTTGGTTGTTTTTGGTGTTGTTTTTTTTTATTGTAATTTATTATTCTGTCTGCTTTACCAAAGATTCACACTGATGGGTGATTATTGACTGTCTAAACCATATTTGAACCTCTACTTATGTAATCTCCCAGGCCACAGAGGTTATGGTTGCTGGACTGTAGTCTGGTTCCAACATCAGATTTTGAACAAGCTTTTGACAGCTTTCTTAAAAAACTAACATATTTTTTAAAGTACAAAATCATTCTCGTTTATATGGCTTAGCAGGTTTCTAACTGATAAACAACAAAAAAAAAGGATGAAGCAGAAAGGATGCCAGTAACCTACTTCTCTTTTGTTTCTAACAAATGCACTAAGATTAATATTTTAGTCCAAATGGGTTGAATTGTCTTCAGAGGAAAAAAGAAGAGGAAAAGAGTACTTAACAAGCACAGAAGTCTGAATGAAAATAAAAATGCTTGACATTCTTCAAGTGGCTTAATTCTGTATTATCAAAAGGACCATGGTGCTTAAAACAGCAGGAACTGCTGTAGAACATCATTGAAGTAAAATATTGTATTGAAATGGCGAAGGGTGAGAATTAATCTGGAAAGCTAACAAATTCCATTAACAGTATATTACACGAAAATTGCAATGACTGGAAGTGAGCCAGGAAATGTCAGTGCTGGATAATTGCTTAAGCTCTGAACAGGTTCAAGAGGGATCACATTAAAAACCATGGGTCAACATACAGCAATATGTAAATAGAAAATTGAGATTAATTTGCCGGTCCCCTTATTTAGCACTTTAGTTGCTCATACATGCTCCAAACTGCCTGTTCAAAAAACCCCCAAGCTTGTGGGATGCTCTTGCAGTTTATGCCCAAACAGGGTCAGAAGCTGCAGGTATCTGAAAGTGATAGAGGGTAGTCTAAGAAAAAAGCACTTCCCCGAGGAATGCGTGGTGATGGTTATACTTAGCCACATTAGCACAGAAGAAACTACATTAGACTATCATTAAACAAAAATACTAGAACCAGAAACCAGATTCTTTGTTCTACCCTCTCCTAAACGTAGTCAAAGTTTCTCTTCCCTCTGGAAGGAGGACTGATGATTGTTCTGTTTCTGGCTGCCTGACAGTCTGACTTTGTACTGAAATACAGTTCTACAGGCTATTTCAAGGACCAAGGTTTTTGGGGTGGGGGCTTCCACCCTTGAGCTGAGTAGGGCATCTCCCTCAGAGCCTTGCATTGCATGGGTGCTATGACTACCACCCTGTTGTGTTAGGCAGGGTGCATCACAAACAGCTAAAGAAGCCTAAATTCTCCTGCATACAGCAGAAGGTCAAGACAGCTACCTTCACAGCTTTAGTTCTTTTCTTAAGACCTGATAATATTTCATTATTTAGCCAAATGTGAAGCAGGAAACAGAGGAGGAAGCAAGAGGCTGAGGAAAGTGCCCAGGTTGAAAAGAGCAGAGCCACCTCTCCTTCTCTTCAGGGACGTGTACCCGTCACTGTATTGGACTGAGAGAGAACATATATAACTGTATTTGAAACAAAAGATGATATATAGACTTTTTTTTTTTTAATAGGAATCTAGATTTCCAGTGCATTTGTGGTTAATTTAGTGCATTAAGTGCTAAGCAGGGTTCATTCACGTTCTTGATTTGTATATGTTGACATGGTAACTTGTGAAAAAGCTGTGCAGATATTCTGGCCCATGAGAAATGGATGCAAAATGATTGAGCAAATGAACATTTTGGTGCATGATAGTACTAGCCTATAAATCAGGAACCTTCCCCATCTTTGATGAGGTAAATAATCTAGGGAGTCTAATCTACCATGCCTGTACCTCACAATTGTTTGCCACTTGTGAATGAAAACCAGCCTGGCCTCAAGAAAGAGACATGAACTCCAGCACTGTATAAGGGTGATGCAGCATGGTTTTAATCATATATTTGCTAAATTTAGTATTTTTCTTCTGTTTATGAGTTGGTTGTCACAAGATTGTGGCTTCGTGTTGCTTATTCATGCTATTTTTTGATTCATAGATGCAATAGAGACAAGCTCAAGGGTCCTTGCTATGGCATCTTGACCAGACATTTTTCTCCAAGAAACTTGCTCTAAAGAGTTTTGATCAAATAATTCAACAAGCAGGTCACTCTGAAATTAAGATTTCTGTTACATTTGATTAGGGTATTAGCGCACTTCCTGTTCTCAGGAAGATATCTGTAAAACTTTGAAGGGGACTATCAGGGTGAGTGAATTTAAATGTTAACATTACATAATTCTCCAATATTGGATACAATAAACAATTTGTGCAAGCCCTCCCTGCCTATAAGTTCTTTTGCTTCAATTTTCATAGAAAATTGATACTTATTACACAGGTTTTTTATAGTCTGAATGACTAAATGTGAGGAAAATGTAGAATAATTAGGAATTGTATGAAAAACTGTGGGGTATTTCCCATGGTTATTATAATCATATATGGTTCCCCAAGACACAACCTACTGAGACAGTTGCCAGGACTAGGCTGAAAGGAACTGTGGAAAAAGTGGACAAAAGTGGAAAAAATTTTCAGTTAGACTGAGAATTTCCTGGGGACTGCCCTTGCTGTTTAGACACAGCTTCCATGTCATACTGTTTGTTGTTTTGTGGCTGGCATACCTTCCTCTGAAAGAATAACCATGTTCTGAAGACGTCGGTTCAAAGTGAAGGCATAGGCGACGTATCAAGGCAACCCTGCTATTTTCAATGAAAATTTCTTTCTGAACATCTTCCTGTATGTGGGTAGGAGGACCATTTCTGTTTCCTTCTTTGCTGTGAATCAAAGACTGGGAAACACGACCTGCAAACTGATGTTCAGCTACGGTTGGAAGAAGATGTGTCCCACATTGTACAATTCTGAAAAGCATCCTCTGATGTTATGCAGGCTCAAGAATTTTTTGGAATATAGATGTCATGCAAACTTTAGAACCACATTTTCATCATCTGAATGCCAGGTCCTATATTGGAAAAAGTCTTCTGCAGAAAATTATTTGTTCAGTACATTATTGTTTCCTCTCACTGAGTGAAGGATTTGTCTTCCTTCCTGCATTCTTGAGCATCCATTTACTTAATAAAAGGACAGAAGTCCTAGATTATTTTATCAAAATTGAGAAGCACTGTTAACATGCTAAGCATAGCTTCTGTTTTCCAAGCAAATGAGCTAATTAAAGGTGCAAAGCTTATCACATGACAGATGTTCAACTGTTTAGTGTGCTTGAACTTTTGTATCAGGTTAGTATTTGTTTGGTGAAAACCACTAAATTATGACAGATTTGAAACACTTTTTAAACAATTTTCTCTCTTTTCCAAGTAACTAAGGCAGATGAAAATAAAGAGCAGCCAGAGGGGCATATCAGTATTAGAAGGTGGCTTTCTTCATGAGTTGACATTTTCCCTGTTGAACTTAACTTGCCTGTTCAGAGGTTGGACAGTTACACATTGGTGATTGTCAGTGTGCTCTCATTTTTTCGTTTAAGAGAGGCTTGATTTTCTGTGAAAGTTGCAGAATAAGCAGTAAACTACAAACACACTACAGATTTTGTTATCTGCCAGATGATAACTTGCTTCCCAAGATAACATGAACTCTTGTTAAAACGTATAAAGCTGCATTTTCTCCCAGCTTAGGTGACACAGTATCATGTGTTTTATCTGCTCTGTATGGATGCCAGTTACTGTGTGCAAGGAAGCTGGAATGGACCACAGTTTCCCACCATGAGAAAAATGTGCTTCCTGCTTTAATTTTAAGAGGATGTAGCTCTTTCCTCATATTGCAAAGTATAACACATTACTTACAAGTTAAGCATTTGAAAAATTCTCGTGGTTCATAAAGCAAAATATTTTATTAGCTTCTACCTAAATGTACAAGGGCATCTTTCTCTGATACAGTCACCCTTGGCTAATTCTATTTATGCTCCTCCCACACCAGCTGCCAGCTTCATTTCCACCCCGTGTTTCTAACAAGACATGACCCAGACAACTGTCTTGTCATCTGGCACATGGAGATAGAGCATTACCCCTTTCCAGCTTCACAGAAAGATAAAGATCATAGGCTCCATTAGGAAATTCCATCAAGTCTAAGGTAGACTGATACCAAAGTAATCTGGTTAGATGGCAAGCTTTCCTGCAGACACAGTGTACAGGCAAGAATGTAGCAGAAAAACGTTTGTAAAGAACAGTTTTCTTTTCTGGGGAGAGGGGAATTTGTATATGTGTAACAATGCCAGAGAAGTGACAGGTTATTTGAGTTTGGACTCAAACTGGCTTTGTGGGGCAGAATCCTGGAGGGATGTTGATAATATCCAGGTCATGGTTTTGATGCTGATTTCTGCATCTACAGAAATAGTAAATTTTCCCCTCTATAAATGATTGTATTAAATATTTCTGTGGTTTGGGGTCACTTTGAAGAAACATTCATTATATTGAAAGATACATTTTCTCCTCCTCCATCTGTAGTCTTTCTGATCTAAAGAAATGGAACTAAATAGAATAGAATTCTGTTTGATTAAATGTAATTATACTGGTCTGGATTAAAGGCCATTTAAATCAAACTAACATGCCATTTAATTATGTGGTTTTGGGATATAGATTATAGACCCAGATTCTAACCAGATGCCTAACCCATTTTAAAACCATTTGCTTTTCTTTAGATTCAAGTATCCTAACCTGATTTCAGGAAAACGTCTCCACTATGAAGAGTGAGTGAAATCCAAATTATGAAGCAAAAGTTAATGAGGTTTTGATGTTCTGTCAGGAGTAGAACCATGCAAGATACAGGTATCTGTAAGCTAAAAAGGAAAAAATCTTTCAGTTGTGTGCTATGTAAGTTAAGATTCCTGATCCTGAGGAATTCTGAATTATATAAAGTTGTATTTTTTCTACCAAATGAATGTTCTGTCCTGTTTTGCTTAAGTTTTTGAGCAAAGTTTTAATTAGAGAAAAACATATTTTAATAACCAGACATAAGAATAATATTTTTTTCCTTTAATTTATCTAGCTATACTTAGCTATGCTAAAGCCATAGAATATTTTTGAGGGAAGAAACTTAGAGGAACAGCTTTGTCTTGAATTAGTTATTTAATTCAAAAGTAGATAAAGAATTTTCTTTAAGTGTTTCAAATAACTGACATCATATAAAGGGAAATGGATCTAAGGTTAACATCTTCAGTGGTGCACTATTTATTTTAGTGGAATGCGTAGATTTCAACACCTATGTATTTAAAGAGATGTTTTGATAGACTAGTAGAAAGATAAAAATATATGCACATCATTACAGAATCCCAGAATCCCAGGTTGGAAGGGATCTCAAGGATCATCTACTCCAACCTTTGTAGGAAGAGCACAGTCTAGACAAGATGGCCAAGAACCCTGTTCAGCCGAATCTTCAAAGTGTCCAATGTTGCCAAGTCAACCATTTCCCTGGGGAGATTATTTGCAATGTTAAATTGTTAAACAAATACTCTTTGGGTAAAATTATCCTGTCTGTAAATGCATTTAATAGCATGCATTAATTAATGAAAATATCTATTTATTACACATTTAAATGTTTTTTACTGCTTTGTAGTATGTCTATTTCAATATTACCAAGATAAGTAAGGTTTCATTGTGTTTACTGATTAACATAAAATAAAAGCCAGCCCGATCTTAAGAGCCATAAGTCTAAATGACAACAGCATGGGTAAAAAGCCCTTACTGGCAATGAATAGGAAGAGAATTAGTAAGGCTGAAATTGATCACAGACTCTTAAGTACTGGGTTGCTGGAAAGGAGGAGTATTCAGTCGCCCTATGTTTGTTGAAGACTTGTATTTTTATAAATAAGGACAGAGAATAATCATTGACTGTATTTAATTTTCTTATTTTTGAACCTGCAAACAGCAAGACAGTTATTTCATGCAAGCAGTTATTTCTGTCAAAAAGGCAAATGCATTTTTGAGAGACAGTATAGACAATATCTTGATCTTTGCTTGTAGACATCCTTTCTCAATTAGAACCTGAGGTTAAAAATGAAATTAACTAAAAGAAAGCATAGATTAATCTTACCATAGAATCATAGAATCATTAAGGTTGGAAAAGACCTCTAGGATCATCAAGTCCAGCTGTGACCCTAACACTACCATGTCTCCTAAACCATGCCCTGAAGTGTCACATCTACATGTTATTTTGAACAACTCCAGGATTCTTATATCATTGAATTTACATCTATGAAGTGTTTTAATGTGAAATCATAAAAATATTTAGGACTGAGTGGTCATATCTATAAATGCATAGAATCATTAAGTTTGGAAAAGACCCTTAAGATCATCGACTCCAACTGCTAACCTATCACTGCCAAGTCCACCACTAAACCATATCCTCAAGCACCACGTCTACCCTTCTTTTAAACACCTCCAGGGATGGAGACTCAACCACCTCCCTGGGCAGCCTGTTCCAACGCCTGACAACACTTTTGGTAAATAAGATTTTTCTAATGTCCAACCTAAACTTCCCCTGGTGCAGCTTGAGGCCATCTCCTTGCATTTAATGTCATGTTTTAATTTATGAATAATACTTTGTTCTTACATTGACTTTATAGATACAAAGAATTTAAGGAGAAAAAGAAATTACAGTACATCTCTATCTTTCTTTGGAGCGGATGGATGCTTAAAAATTCTATTAACAAAACTTTGTATACTGCTACTGAAGTATGCAGATGGTATGTATTTATAAACCATCTATTAGCAGATAAATTGCACTCAGTAAGCTTTATCTTATAAAATAGCACATTCCATCAGGGAAGCCATCCATAGAATGTTGGCTGACATTGCATGTAATGATAAGTACTTTATTTGCCTATAACTATATATGCTACTTTATAGACAGATAGATAGCCCCCTCCATCGCTGTTATTGTTACATAGTTTATAAGATCATAGATATTAGGTAAAGAAAAGAAAATATGGGATCATATTGCCCTTTTAAAAACAGTTTCAGGTTCATTTCTTGAAGTTTATCCTCTTAAGATTTGAATTTGTTGTATGTATAGCTAAAATAATGTTTTTTCTCTTTCTCTTTCACATCACCACAGTAATTTCTGATGGAATAATGTGACATTTTTACAGATGCTGAATATATTTAAATAATGTACTAAAATATCTTCTTTTGAATTACTTGGTTTCTCCTAGCTTGCTGGCATCGCTTTACCCTCCACATTGCTGACTTTCAAAGCTGCCTGAATTAAATGATATTCAAGGAACAACATTAGGCTGTCAAATGACAGCATATGAAGCTGGAAAGCAACAGCAACAGATTTATGCAGAGAGTAGACTTACCTACACAGTATGACTAATTTGAAGGTCATCTAGCAGTGATGTGAGCAACTGATGTGAACAGTGTGCCCGCCTTTCAGGCTTTTACATGTCATTTTTGCTGTTATAATATTCCAAATAAATCTTTACAATGCAGTAGGAGCCTTGTTATCTGCCTGGCCACAGAAAAAAATGTGATACAACTTCCCTAACCCCCAAAAAAGCCACTTGTGGTAAGACCAGAGAAGGTAACACCATCAGGTAGGTTACTTGTTGTGTAGTGCAGTTTAATCACAAGATTTGCTCAGTAAAAATCCTTGGACTCTTTCTTCTTATGACCCTTCAGAAATTACACTTAGCACTGGCTTGCCAGAAGAAGCCAGGATGGATTTCAACATATTCTTTTGAATTGTTCTTATTTGGTAGACATTCAACAATGGTCCATGCTTTTCATTTCCCTTGTTCTAAAAGGTAGGCCTGACTTTTACAAAGGTTGTAATTTGTATTAATTTTCGGTCCAGTAAGAACTGTAGGTGATCGACATATGCTCATAAAACATGGGTTTGCTTTGGAGGTCCTTGTGTGCAGAAGTTATTTCCTCACAGACAGTTGGTATTGAGGTGTTGCAGGTGAAGTAGCTATCAGTTTAATTTGTAATTATATTTCTTCATACCACATATTGAAACGTCCTGCAAGTCATATGAACAGGCATTACTCAGTGGTCACCGAACCCCCAAGTCAGCTTCTATATGACATATTTATTAATTAATTCCAACTATTAAACAGACTTCTTTGGGAATGCTAGTGGCAAGTTGTTTCTCAAGGAGAGACAGTAGGCTCGCTTTCCAAATCTACTGCTAAGCCCATTAACTTTTTCAGGCTTTGGGAGGAGGTTGAGTTATGTAGGTGGTGTTCAGAATTAGAACTGAGAAAAATACATAACTTTCATGTTTTTGTGCATTTTGTTATCACATTAATGTCAAGAATAAATTCATAGTTGGACACATTCACAGCAATATAGAACGCAAACTGCAAAAATTGTGATGATGGTTGTGATTATGATGGCAGCAAAATGCTGTGTTGAGGAAGGAAGAAGACGTAGTTGCTTAAAGAGCCTGCCATGCTCAGTTGGTTGCCCTGGCTGCTCTAAGACTGTATTCTTGTGCAGGCACTGTGGTTAACAGGTGTCCTTGATGGCTGCAAATTCCAGCTCCTGTAGCTGGTCAGTGCCATCCCTTCTGGTCTGCTCACATGACTTTAGAGGGTGTATATGCTTTTGAGTGAGGCCTAACAGATGAAGTTGAGGTCAGTGTTTGGCCAGATTTATACAAGTTGTAAATATGACATAGCATACATCTAGGCTAATTGCCTGTGTATTAGTTCTGTCCTTGCTGTGCTTGCTGCAGACAACTGACCATGGTTTGGAAGAAATATAAGAAAACACAATTCTGTTCACACGTAGTGGGGAGCAACTTATCTTTTTGCTTGGTTGGTTTTACCTAACAGTTTCTATTCTGCCAGAATGTTTGCCAAATGCCATGTCTTCAAGCAGTATTTCCTACCATCTGTCATGGTCTTTGTAGTAGGTTGCCTAGGTTTGTTGCAAATATCAGAATCCAGAAAGAGGTCTTTCTAATAGATTATCTGTTTGCCAGAAGATATGTGTACTTTCTGTAACTTTATTTGGGTATGAGGATGTCGTTCCTCATTCTACATTAACACCTCTATGTCATACAGACTGAATATCCCCAGTTGTATGTAGTAATTGAGCATAAAATCCAGCCAAGGATCTACCTAAACATAAGTATGCATAAAATATTTTAAAAATCAAAATCTTAATTGTGATGATTTCTGATTTCCTGTCAAGCTTGGATTACTTAAATAGCCTTACTTAAGTGTGTATTTAAACACCTGTTGGTAATTCTACAGATAACTTTCCATTCTCAAAGGCAAGGATCAGGGTGTTTTTTCTGTTATAAATATCTAGAAAAAGATATTCTATCCTTGAAGATTCTCAATGCTAGATACTTAAATTTACTTGCTATAAGTAGTCCCATTAGAAAATAAATTAAACTACTTGGAGGACTTTTTGAACCACTGAGGTTAAAATTCAGATGAGAAAGAGGAAATGACTGAAAGAAATAATATGAGGAGGAGCTGGTGGAGAAGGGGGGGTGGGGGGGCGAGGGGAGTGGAAGAGAGGAGAGGGGAGAGAGAGAGAGGGAAAGGAGAAACGTGATAGCTGCTATACCACCTATGTGTTCCAAATCTCTGATCATTTCAAAAACAATTCACCCGTCTCAAATTTACTGATTCTCAGCAAGAATGGGACTTGACAGAATAC
Source organism: Phalacrocorax carbo (assembly GCF_963921805.1). Lineage (NCBI taxonomy): Eukaryota > Metazoa > Chordata > Aves > Suliformes > Phalacrocoracidae > Phalacrocorax > Phalacrocorax carbo. The sequence continues at coordinate 66,563,370 of NC_087548.1, read as the reverse complement.
TGTAAAGAAAAGAAGAGAGTTGACTTCAGGAATTAAACCCAGCTCTATATGTTGTAAATACTAGTACTGGTTTATGTCACCTATCTTCATCAATCTTCAGGTGTTGAGTCTGAGCTTGTGATTTAGTTTCTTGGTGCATCTCAGAAAGAAAACAGGACCTCCAAAGAACAATTCCTTTTATCCTGAGCTGGACGTCTAGAAGAAATGCCTTCTGGAGCATCTCTTTTTACTTCCATTTACTGTCAAGGAAATGTACATAATTGTCTTACATTAGATCTTTCACATTTCATTGTATAACACAAAGATCTTAAGCCAAGGTGAAGTAATTATCAGCATCTGGCAGAAGTCTGAGCTGCTGGGAAACTTTCTACGGTGTCAGGACTATAAGCAGAGCTGTAATCCCATGAAATATTATAGATCTTTCATCTCTGTTGAGAATTTTCTGGGACCTTTTTGGTGGGCAGGGTCTCATCACTGCTTAGATTAAAAAAAAAATAAATTAATTGCCAGACATTGTCCCCTTTGAATATATAACAACTAGGTCATTATATACTTATTTTTTTCAAACCTTTTAGTGCCAAGTTGTGCAAGGGCAATTTAGACTAGTATTAGGCATTTGAACAAAAAGCTTGATATTCTATGGACAGTCACTTGCTCTCAGAACTGTTATCATGCAGATCAAGCATTAAACACACTGCTGGTTGCAATGTTTAACTGAGGAACAGAGTGGAAGCAATTGAAATGACCTCTCCTCATTTCAGATAATTTTGCTTGTTCTAGCAGTTTCATACTGTGAAGTGGCTAAACAAATTATGTATTGTTTAATGGTAAGAAGTAACATAAACCCTAAACTTCAGCTGCATCCATTCACGGTGTGAGGTATTCCCTATGTTGTGTTTGCAGAATGAAAATATACAACATAACCCACAAAAGGTAGGTATTTAGTACCTATTAAACTACTAGTGGTGATTCCAGAAGAATATTTCACTAGTCACTGCTATACCTTATACATAAGGAACTGGGATGGCAAGCCATTTACAGAGAGTATCATCAGAGAAGTGGGCATTAGAAGAAACTAAAAGGAAAATCCTTGCTCTTGATACCTCCTAGCCTAATAAAAAATGCCTGTCAGCTCTAATATGCTGAAGAGATGGGGGACAAGCAATTAGATTAAGAGATGTAAACTCTTAGAAATATGTCTCCCAGCTAAATACTAACTGTTCTGAGAACAGTTCAATGGTCACTTTTTTATAGATATAGTAGCATATAAAAGTAATCTCGTACCTTGGTGCCAACAGTCAAAATACACTTTTCTTAAATCAGACTGTAACTGGAATACCAAATGGAGAATCTAAAGGTGGGGCAAAGAAAAATAATTTTGTAATGTGATGAAAATTATTAACAGTAAGTAGGATTAAGTTTTCAAGGAGCAGTTGTAGAATACCAGCCCTTTTTACTTGCCTGCAGAATAAGAGCTGCTTTAGAAAATAGGAGGCATAGCAACAGAGATCTGAAATTCTCTGTTGTCTGAAAGTTATCATTTTGGATGGATAAAACCTTATAATGGGTAAAAGATTTGTTCCTGATCTGTCACTAACTTGCAGGAATGTAAACTAATACAACTCTATGCCTTTGTTTTCCCAGTAGAGATTGTGATGCTTCTTTTCATGTATAAGCATTCTTAGAGAGACTTTACTGTTAGGAGAAGGTTAATTAGGTCCTTTTCCTTAGAGGGAGGTTTGGGAGACCTTCCTGGGATTTATTTGCCAAACTTACACAAAGTTTTGTCTTGATGGGAACAAGAACGAAAAGACACATTGAAACAGGGTATTCCTTTTGGTTCATTTGTCCTTCCCAGCCCTCATTCATTATTAAAAGAATAGGACTGTTTAGTTGAAAAATGTTGTTTCTTGTAGCTGGCATTTTCAGTTTTCCTATGAAGAAGATGTTGAGCAAACTTAAAACAATGCACTATAAGTGCAAACTCCATTTATTTTCTTACTAACAACAAGATTTAACAGTACCTTGTTTCTCTTTGTTCTCTTGAACAACAAAGTAGTAAATTATTTCCAAAGAACAGCTACAGGCTGACTGCATCAGTTTTATCTGTAGTCTAGTACTTTGAAAGCAGAAGGAACTTTATTGTCATCACATTGATTTAGTTTTCAATGTCCAGTGAAATGTCTGTAAACACCCTAGCTGAGAAATAAATGTAGAGCAATTAAACCAAACACTTAAATTTTACGTGCGTCTTTGTAACAGGGTAAAGTGCTGTCATACTGACTAATATACCAGTCTTTTGTAGTTCTTGAGCAACGTGTGCTAGCAAGTGAGAGTGAAGTGCTCTCACTAAATTGCTTCCTTGTGAAGTTTCATCTTTTCTTCCCTCTCACAGATGTGTAGGAAGTACTCAGAGCACCTGACATAGTTACAGCTCCACTGACAGAACTGAAACAGCCAAAAGTAGTACAAATTCTTCATAGTGCTCCTGAGAGCTGCTGCATTATAGCTGTGCCACCTCTAGTTAGCCACCTGTACTATGGCTGGAATATGGTCACACATGCCATGCAAGCAGTGAGGTGAGAGGGCTGAGAGGGAAGGAAGATCTGTTAATTTTCAAAAGGGCCTAATGAAATGTGCCTAATGAAAATATTCAGTCTGATGTCTGTTAGACTAAGGAGTTCAAACACTTGTCTCAGAGTTCACCTTTCTCAGCCTGGAGGAACACATGAAGAGCTGTGGCGCCCATCTGTCTAGAAACCAGCAAAAATAGAAAACACAAGATAAGGAGAAGGAAAAAAGCAAATAGGCTAAAATAACCCTGGGGAAAGTAATGTCACATTACATATTAATGTGAAACATTTGTCCAAGAAAACAAGTCTCTTAAGGCAGCAGAGTTATGATTCTGAAGATAACACAAGGTTTTGACCCTGTATCAGCCCAGATTTACCTCTAATTTGAGAAGAAATTATTCACAGTAGAAAGAATATAGTTTGTTCTGTCATATTGACTAATTCAAGGGCTAAGTGAGACTGAAATAAAGTCTCAAAGAACAACCATGAATGAAAAATGAAAACATCCCAAGCAACACATTCTACAGTGGTTTTTTTTTTTTTCTGTGTGATTAGGCCTCCTGTAATGTATTTTAGCTCATGACTTTTAATAAGAGGTACCATTTACTATTACTGCCTTCGTGTTTGTTATGTGTGGGTAATAAATCAGTGGCTGTTGAGAGATCTTTCTTACTCTTATCATTCAAGCTTAAATTCTCCTGTTTACCTCTTGTGATTCTGGTACGTATTTCAGATTTCTATTTTTAGCTTAGACTTTTGTTTTTGCCTGTGTTACTTCACAGTAATAACACTGTAGGCAAATACTTTATTGTGTTTATAATAAGCATACTGCCGTATGCAGTTCTGGGGCCAGACATCTCTCTCTGTATTCCCCAAGCATCTCAGAGGGCATTCTGTCCTTGCTACCAATCTTGCATGGTGTGGCAATGAGATGGGCCTCAGCTGTATCACTCCTCCTGGTAACCAGCTGGCTTGCTAGGGATCCTACCTGTGGTCCTTCCCTCTGAGAGGCCATGAGTAATACTGACTTTGTCAACTCGTGAGTGTTGTTTATTTATACCAGTAGGATGGATGTGTAATAAAAATATATTTTATGTTGGTGAAAGGTGTGAATGCAAGCTACTTATTGCTGCACTTTAGTCTTTTTGCTAATTTGGTCTTGATGCTATATAATCCCTTTGTGTAATTTCCTCTTGCCCTTTTTTAATACAGCTATGATTCTTTGTCACCTCTACCTAGCTGATCATCCTGGTATCTCAGAAAAAGCCAGACAGCAATATGTAGGTAACTAGTCATAGAAAAAATTGTCCTTCTTTCCTGGATGTACTTCTTAATAATCCCTCCACTGAATATCTGGATACAGTGAATAACATATAAAGTATGTCATCTTTAAATTAGTTATATCTTGACACTGCCTATGTTATAACCAATGCTATTGCACCAAATTTTAAATCCTTGTGAACTTAAAAGTTTCTGCATTTTCTTGTCTGTCTTCCTCCCTGACTTTCATAGACAAGCCACTGTAATGAAGCAGGAGGGAACTTTTCAACTGCAGTCTTGTAATCTGTATTGTGGCTGCTGCTATTATTATGTTACTCTCAAGAATAGCAGGAGATGCCTTTCTGTAATTTAATAAATGTACCTCGTACACTGAGTGTGAGAAATTCAATAGCTGAATAACTCTGCACAGATAAACAAATGACTTTGTACTAAACGTATATTCAAGAAACAGTTTTATATACTGAGACATCCTAGCATTTTATTAGTGGAAGGGGAAATTACTTAATATAATTAATTTATTAAAAGTAAATGCTTTAGAAACCAAGATAATCAGTATATGAAGCCTTCAGTCTAGTGCTATTCAGTAGATGTAGACTTCACTAAGCAATTCACCCTCTTAAAATTTAATTTACACATTCACGCTTTAATTTTTTTCTTTTTTTATGTGTATTTAGATAATAATGAAATTGATTGACAACTATAGCTGAGCACATAAATGGGAAAAAAAGAAACAATCTTTTTATTATTGTACTTAACACCTGCAGAAATTAGATGGCATTGCATTAATTTAGGAACACTGGGGTTTCAAAATGAGTTGCTCCTCTGCTTTCTTTGTCAGAATTGGAAGTGATATAACTAGTTTAGGATCAAACTTCTATATCCTGCCAGTAGATTATCAATTAAATGTGCATTTACAAATGTCAGATTTATAGACAGTTTTCAACATGTCAAAACAAAGCAGTGAAAGTACTAACCATAAAATTGATATGGCAATCTTATTAAAAAAAAATCAGCTGACAAGAAAAGCAAGGCAAGACTATATACATGATTGACACTAACAAAAATTCATAGAGAGTGAATACTTATTCACCTCTGGGCATATAATTCTATTTCTATGCCCCATGGTATAGTACAATTCACTTCATGAACAGATGCCACAGAGGAAAAGGGTATCAATTTAATCAAATATGTTTTAAAAATGTCTTTACTTTGGTTCACGTATGCAGACATTTATCTTAACAGTCAGATCCTTCCTTTGTAATACAGTGATACATTAAATAGCATCATTGGCATATATCTTAAAAAATAAGATTATTTTCTTTTCTGCTGAACTCAAATACCAACAATGAACTCAACACACCAAGTGCTCCTATTGCACTTGCTGAGATCAATGTATTTTTGGAACACTGCCCAGCATGTTCAAGAAATCCACTGCTAGCGTTCTCCAGCTAATAGGCTAGATACTCTAATCTAATAACATAATAACATAATATAAATGTTAATAACATAATAACATAAATTAAAGTTTTTAATCCATTATGGAATTTCTAGGTAATGTTCTAGGCTTTCAGATGCTAGGATTTACACAAATATTAATAAGTGTGTAAACAACATATAAATGGAAGCTCATGGTTAGAAACCGTCTAAGTGCTCACCTTGAACTATATAAGAAGGTGCTCCTTTTCATTGTGATAACCTTAGAAAAAGTGTAAATCTGCTCCTATCCTACTGGTATGCATCGAAGACAAAATATTTAACTTGTGTACTGTGCTTCCATTTATAAATTGTTGAGGATGATACCTTCTTTACAAATTACCCAATAACCTATTTTACTTAATGTCTAAGCATTTCCTTTGAGTACACAGTTTCTGTTACAGCAAAATTTTTGAATAGATGAGCAATCTGAAGTCACTATGACTACTCATGTGCTCATACATTTTGTTGGATTAGAATTTAAACAAACTCAATCTGAAAAAACCCCCTGTTTTTCAGATGTTTGCCTCATATCGGTGCCTAAGACGATATGCTTATCCTATCAAAAATATACACACTGCAGAGAACAGAATTAAGACGTCTAGGGTGAACCTGAAATCAGAATTGCTGCTGAAAATTGGATTGTATGAGCGTGTCAGGATTTAATATGACACTAACAGTTTTTTCACTTAATAATAAATACCTTCATAGAAATGCTGACAGGGTTCTGCAACTTAGATCCATACTCTTATTCCTCTTTCTGCCTTCCTTGAGAATTTCAGTTTCAGGGATGTGTTGATAGTGCTAATGCAACTTACAGGACTCTCTAGCTTAAGTGAGCATTACTGGTGTCAATAGGAGACAGCTGTGACAGCTGCTAGCAGCAAACTTCTCTTTGAAAAGGTAACAAGTAACCAGGTGCTTCAATTAGAGTTATTGAGTCTTTCATCATATCTGTCTCATGTAAGATAGTCCTATGTTGCTGGGATAGCTCTGAACAGAAAAGGAAAAGAAAAAAAATAAAAGGCAAACTCGGCTCTAATAATATTTATCCTTTAAATACTAAGAACTGGGCTTCATGCTGCAGTCGTGAGGCCACTTAAATAACAGTCAATTGTGATGACTTTACATAGCACTAGGTGGATTTTAACTTACTAGCAATTCTAATTCTGATCCTCCTTGATTTTCATTGCTCTTTGATACTCTAAGTTGTCATATTCTTTTGAAATATTTGAAGCTTGATACAGATGCTTTGGACATTTTCTGACATGTTTTCATTTGTGTTTCTCTCAGCAGTGCCAGTTTGACACTGTAGCGGCAGCTAAATACTTCTTTTTTTCCGTGTTTGTTCTTAGAAATTACAGAACACCATTGTGTTCTGCACTAGCGCTTAAGTTTTTCAACAGCTACAGATTTATGTAACTTTTTCTAATGTCAATATAATGTGGTATGTTATGTCTACTGTTACTGGCAGATTTTTCTCCTCTCTATTCTGTAGACTTCAATCAGGATATGAAAGCTAAATGGCTATGAAGAGAATTATTTGACGATAAATGCCCATAAAACATATTTTTATTTACCTGTGCTGTATAAACCATTTCCCTTGTAGCTATCACACGGGCTGTTTCATTGTTCCCAGTGTATTGCTTTAGATTCAGATGTCTTTAGTGTTTTGAACTGTCGGTGTTCTAATAGACTGCAGTATTTTGGGACATGATAAATATAATTTTTGTATTGTTATATTTTATTGTTATATAATGGTCAAATACTATTTTACTATTATACAACTAATATTTACCACTGAAAACAGTAGTAATTTACAACATGGTGGTACTTACAGCCTTGTGTGAGATTGTGACTTATTAACTTAGGTGGATGGTACTATCCCAAAGGAATTTTGTGGTGAGCCCTAAATACCAGTTACACCAGCAACAGGAATGCCTCTCAGGAATATTTTTGTGTCAGTTAAGTTGTTCCCACTCAGAACACATTACTCTGCCACCTTCACATGGTGAGATAACCTAGTCAAGGCACAAACAGGAAAGGATCAGAAACAAAGGTCTTGGTATTGCTGCTTTCCCATACTTATGCCTCAAAAGTAAATGGATGTTTAAAGCTTTAACCTGAAATGAATCCATCTTTGCAATACTGGCTGAGGCAATTGGTGTCGGTATCCTAACTGCTGAAGGATTTAACTCAGTGTGGTAGATTGACTTTAGCAGGCCACCAGGTGCCCACCAAGCTGCTTTATGACTCCCCCTCAATCAACAGGACAAGGGGAGAAAATACAATGAAAAGCTCAAGGCTTGAGATAAGGACAGAGAGATTTCTTACCGATGACAGTCATGGGTAAGCCAGACGCAACTTGCAGAAATTAATTTAATTTATTGCGAATTACTTGTAGCAGAGTAGGAGAGTGAGAAATAAAACAAAAATAAAACAACCTCCCCCCCGCCCCCTTCCATTCTTCCCAACCTCAACTTCACACTCAGCTCTTCTACCTCCTCCCCTACAAGCACGCAGAGGTACTGGGAAAGGGGATTGTAGTCAGTTTATAATGCTTTGTTTCTATTGCTCCTTCCTCCTCACACTCTTGCCCTGCTTCAGTGTGGGGTTCCTCCCACTGGATACAGTCCGTCACGAGCCAATGTGGGTCCTTACCAGAGGCTGAAGTTCTTCAAGAACTGCTGCAGCGTGTGGCCTTTCTACAGGGTATAGTACTTCAGAAATAGCCGGCTCCAGTGTGGTTCCCCCACTGGTCACAGCTCCTGCCAGGACCCTGCTTCAGTGTGGGCTCTCCATGGGCCCATGCAGCTTCCTTTAGGACATGTCCACAACCTGGTGTCCTCCTCCATGGGCTCCAGAGTGGATATCTGCTCCACTGTAGTTCTCCATGGTCTGCAAGGGGACAGACTGCATCACCATGGTCTTCTCCACAGGCTGCAGGGAAATCTCTGTTCCAGTGCCTTGAGCACCTCCTCCCCCTCCTTCGTCACTGACCTTGGTGTCTGCAGGGCTGTTTCTCTCACATTTTCTCACTCCTCCCTCACAGCTGTTTTGCAGCAGTTTTTACTTTTTCTTAAATATGTTTTCACAGAGGCACTATCAATGTTGCTTATGGGCTCAGCTCTGGCCAGTGGTGGGTCTGTCCTGGAGCTGGCTAGAACTGGTTCTGTCCCACATGGGGGCATCTCCTGGTGTCTTCTCACAGAAGCCACCTCTGCAGCCCTGCTCTGTTACCAAAACCTTGTCACCTAAACCCAATACACTCAGTGAAGTTGAACCTGGGTCTGCTTGCTGCTTATTCTTCATCCATTCCATTGTGCTCCCACTGCTTCTGGAGTTATATTGTATACCAGATGAAAATAATCTGGATTAAAAATGATCTTGCAGTGTTAGACTTATATGTCTGTTATTGCATATTAAGTTGAATATATCTTTTCATTATGATATAACTTAGTAATTTTAAACCAATTTTACTGGGATGGATGAAGTCTAGACAGAGTGGCAATATTTCCTTTTCAAAACAAACACACTGAGCACATTTCTTCTAATTTGTTGGAAAGGTTACATTGATTTTCTGTTAAACAACTTTTTGATAAGACCACTTAGCAGAAAAATGTTTTGTAGTTCTGGACCTTCATGCTTTCAGTGACCTTAGTATTGTTGTGTGGCGTGAAAGAGTCTGCTGACCTCACCTTTTTGGCAAGTGCTGCCTATCAACTTAAGTCACCGCTTTAGGAGTTTTGGATCAAATGCCTACTGTTACTGAATTTTATGACAAAGTTCATATGTGAAATAATGTTCAAATCATATTTTCACATGTCAAATGTGTTACTGCTCTCAATATAAGGATGTTGTTACTTAGTTTAGCTGGTAAGTAATTTGCTTATTCTCCCTGTGGTCATGAAGAGGTGAAAGGCAGGTTTCCAGATTTTCACCAGAGTAAAACAGTACGAGTAATGTTGTGGTCATCATCTGGTATTGATAATATATTTAAGGATTTTAATGTTTTCTAGAAAAATGTAGGAACCAAGACTTTGTAGTAACAGAAGGTGCTTTAGTTCCCCAAATATCTGATGGAAAAAAATGGATTTAGATAGTCCATTAAGTTTTTAAAATATATGGAGGCTGAGCTCTTTCAGAAGGAGAAAAATTCTTGAAGAACAGCTGTTTTAATGAGAGGAAAAAGAAAACATGGAAAAACTATAAATGGAAGATATGAATAGTGTGGAACCATTCATATTTTCCCATTCTTTCCAGGAAAAGAGGTTGAGCGAGCTGCAGGATAAGGATTAAAGATTTAAAAATAATAATCTGATGAGTAGGGTCTCATGAAAATTAAAACCAAGTGTAGAGTTGTTGGGAGAACCATGTGCTACAGAAGACTAATTTAAATACCGAACAGCAATTTTGAAACCTCCTTTTTTTTTCCTTTAAGGCACATGGGAAAGATTAAAAAGCACTTGTGAATACATTAGGACATCTTTATTCAACTATATTTCAAAAATAACAGCAGGGGAACCAAGTATACCCATAGATGAGTTTAAGGAATGGTACATGCCTATCTATATAAAAGCAGGAAGGTAAGATATAATGACTTTCTGTTCTGAATAAATAGAGAAAGCAATGAAAAACTACTGTAGCAAGAGGGAAAATAAAGTCAGAGGAAATTTAAGTTTGTCTAAAAATAAAGAAAAGCAAATTCTTGCTGATCCAAAAGTAAAGGAATACTAAATGCCTTCATTTCTTTAAATTGTTTTATAAAAATGTCTAACATTAAGAATATAATTAACTAAAATAATGATAAAGAAAGACTTAGTACCATTTAGAATAAGGGAAATTAGGGTCAAGAACATGTAGAAAAGTCAAAGGTCCTCCACTGGTGGCCTGTGATGAAATTCCTTTTGGGGAACTAGAAAAAGAAAGGGGCAGTTCTTCAGAAAAATAGATCAGCTGGCATAGAACCAAAAACTGAAAAGACTCAGATAAAAATTACTGAAGAAGCAATTTTTTTCAAGTCTAGCAAGTCTTAAAAAAATCCACAGATGTGTTGTCATAAATGGATTCCCTTAAACTATTCTTTGATGGGCCAGGAGGCTTAACAGAAAAATAGAAAAAGCAGTTTTGAAATAACATACATGAAGCTTTTCAAAATGCTAAAGGAAAAGAAAGTGTGAACTAGAGATGCAATATGAAGAAAAACTGTTTTCAGGGAATGAAGGAGTCTTACTTGAATTGTGGTTGCGGGAATGGCAAGTAGGGACCTAAGCCTGCTTCTAATTCCAATGACAAAACCAATGACAGAATGATGGTTATAATTTTATCAAATTTTTGTAGATCATGCAATGGGGGGGGAAGTGTAATATTCTGGAGGTGAATGTTAAAAATGAAAGATCTTGGCACACAAGCAAAGTTGATCAGGCTTAATTTCAGTAGACTTTTCAAAAGAATGAGAAATCGAGTGCAAAAAATACTAAATGGGGATATCAGTGTGAATAGAATACAAAGGCAAAATAAATATATGCCAAAAACATGATAATGTTTAAGAAGCAACAAGTATTATTTTGGAGATATAGCAATAAGAATGCTACTTAAGATACAAGAGAGACTTCTGCTGAGAAGAAAGATATTGTCTAAGTGTTGTCTCTGAAGGTTTCAAACAAAACTGAGAGTCTAGATGAGCATAACAAGATGATATATTTCAATATTTCATGTTATTTCTGTACATCTCTTGTGTTTCTATAAGTAAAAATAAACAGACCTTCTTTCTGAACACTTTCATATGCATCTGACTGATGAAAGTAGTAGTAGGTTTTTGTAATAAAAACTAGTCTATCCTAATTTATTTCAATATTCAGATTAGCAATTATCCCATGTCACATAAAGTTTCCATAAATGAAGGGAAATGCCTTGAGTTTTAACATACTATAAGCATCACTACCGCTATTTAAAATGGAAGACTTCAAAGGAAACGTTTACATTTGATAAAGACACATCTTTCTTATTTCCCTGTAGCAGATCATGGTTTCCAGCTAGGTATCATGAAACAAAAAAAAAAACCAAAAAACAAACAAACAAACAACAAAAAAAAAAAAAAAAAACAAAAAACCCAAAAACAAACAAAAACAAAACAAAACAAAACAAAACAAACAAAAAACAAACAAACAAAAAAAAAGTGGGATACTCAAAGAGTATTTATAGATTCTCTGTTTTCTTTGGCTTACATCATGCGTTTTTTTTTTTTTTCACATTAGACACTTAATTTAGTAATTTAAATTAACTGTTAGACTGTGCTGCCCCTTCTCGTACCATATTAGTTTTTACATATTTATGTAGGTATTTTTTTGCAGGAATTTACAACAGATATACTAAAACTATTTTTATTGTAAGCCATTACAGGTTTCCTTTTTCTGCATCTCCTCTCTTTCACCCATGACCTCTCTCTGTGTAGTTTTAGTCTCCCAATTCACTCTTATACTTCTAAGTTTAGTGTAACCAATGATCTTGATAGCCTTGCTTCAGTCACAGAACTGAAATTTGGAAATTATTCCAGATAATTACTTTTGCAAAACAAAATCTTTGCTAAGCTTTTTCATCACTATAAAGAGCAAATTAGAAGAGTTGAGTCTCTACTGTGATTCTGTGATCATTGTTTCAGCTCTTAAATAAGCTGGTTGGTATGAAACTGTATGTACCAGAAAAAAAACAAAAGCAGTTAAACAGAATGTTTTGCATATATTCCTGTTTCAGTGATGTTTTTGAGGCGATTATGTTTTGTTGTTTAGCATATCTGACAGCTTTTCCCCTATTCCTTTAATCACATGTTATTTACTCACCCAGTTCACAGACCTAGCTTTATATTGCATTGCTCCTGTTCACCATGTCCCGATCAAGCCTGTTTGGTTTAACTGCAGAAGCTAATTCAGGTTTTCTTTTTCATAATATGTACACTCACTGGCAGTTAACTCTGTTCTTTGTCATTGCTCTCTGAACTGCACTCTGATAGAGCTTTCACTGTTCTGAAAGCACCATGAAGTTTCTTTCACTCACCAAATAGCCTCTGGACTTCCGGTGCTATCCTGGGGACCTAGAGGTCTGTACTGTATCCCTGGGCAATGACAAACTTGAGTTACGTATGTGATGCTCTTGTAGCAGATGATGTTCATGTATTCCTTTGCACCAGTGTAGAAATACTTTCAAAGCTACCATGTCACAGTTAAAGCATCAACTATCTCATCTTTATTAGTAACTTTTTTATCCCACCTTTTTTGCCTCTGCTATATTTGGACTGAATCAACAGCAGTTGTCCTCTGCTCTCTTGAGCTTTGCAGAACAGTAGGGTTCGGTTGCCAGTGAGAGGCCATGGGTTTACACAGAACTCTTCAAAACATCTCCAAAATGATGGATGCTAGAATAAACCTCAAAATCAATACCTGTTCTCGTAATTATTTGAAGTAAGTAGTAATAAAATTATTTAAACTCTGACATAATATGGATAAAATTATGCCTCATGGCAATTCTGTTAGTTCGATAGATCTGACTGGTGTTTTGCACTGGTCAATTTTAGTGCCTTCTGTGCCTCTTTTCAGAAGGAGATAAACTCTGCAATTCAGTAATAAGGTGTTGTTATCTGCAGAAGACAAATGTTGTATTGCACATGTTAGAATTCAAAGAAACAGTTTTCTAGAAGTCATACAAATATATTAATATCATACAAATATGTTAATACTGTGTTCAGTGATCATGCTCTGTTGCCCAGGTATACCCCGTGACTTTTCTGGCCACAGCTCTGCAATATGGTTCCTTCTTAATACTGTGGTTTCAGAGAAATTTTGCAATGAATCCTTAGCGTTAACCAAAGTCCCCAAACAGAGCTCAGAGAATAGATGTGAAGAGAAAATTCATCTGACTGATAAATCCAAACTGAGAAAATTGGATGTTCCACAAAAGAGAAGGAAAAAAGAAAAGCTCTGCCACTGAGTACTTTAATAAATCGCCTAGAAAGGGGAGTGCTAGAAGGGCAGCAGAGGTGACCTAAAGAAATGTACCTGCCTCCCCTCTACTGATGATGCTCGCAAGCTGATGAATGTGCCCTTGCATTTGGAGCAGGTTGGTTCCTGCAGGCAGGCACAACCCCCAAAACCTAGTTACTGCAGATGTACGACCACTTGTGTTGTTAAATGAGTGCAGTGTTTACAGCCAAATACAGAATTATAAAATAGAGTCTCTTCAAGCAACAACGTAAGATAAAAATAAAATAAAAATAGCAATTAAAGCTGTCCCTTTTAATAAAATTTATGTTGTGGTAAAAACTTTTATAATTTAGATACATAATTTATGAGAAAATACTGAAAATATCTGTATTAAACTTGCAGGTAAAGAGCAACAATGTGATCTCATTGTCAAATGCCATTTCTTTGTCTCTGGATCCTGCACATTTTAGTTGCCTTTCATTTTTTAAAAAGACTCTGTTACTCTGCTGGCTTGCTGGAATGTTGAATTTAAAGCTTTCTTCTTAATTCTTTGGGTTTTTTGGATAACTCCTAATACTGCAAAAAGTGATATCTATTATTTTGCTCTTTTAATACCTGGCATATAAACTAAAGTAAATATTTTGCTGTTTGTTACCATGCAAATAATATGAATGACAAACAGATGATGAAGTGGTTAAAAGGAAATGAAATTATAGAATTGATAAGTTTTATCTGTTTTAGAGCCAGGCAACACGATCGTTCATAATCCCTTTTTCAGGCTTACAATACATTTAAAATCAAAATGCAAGTAGTCTGTGTCTACATCATAGCTTTGGGAAAGAATAATGTTGGAAGGCATTTGGACACCAACAAACATACCCCCCAAAATACAAAATAACTTATGTCAGTTAAATAAGAGCCAGATATGATGCTTTTCTTGTCTGTGTAAGCTTTATGTGTATCCTTTATTTTAGTAAATTTATATAAGGATTATATTAATTATTTGCTTACAAAGAAAATAGCATTCCATATAAACACCTTCATACAAACAGCTTTTGCAGTGATCTTCTGGGAATGGTCATAGTCTGTAAGCCGAAAAGGACACAAAAGAACCAAGAACATTTATTTTATATTAATAGCTGTCAAGGTACCTTAAACTATAGGTATGTACTTTGTGGTGGACCATGATTTTTGAAAATGTACATAGGTAGCACATGTAGTGTGGAAAATGTGCATATTTTATGTCATAAGTAAATTTTTAAGTCAGTGATGTAGGCATCTCAGAATGCATACATATGAATGGTAATACATTCTATCCAGCACTAAATATTCTATTTTATTCTTTCAAACACTACTTGCTTTAATTATGTAGTATCATCTCCAGAAAAATATAATAATCAGAACATTATTACTTCAAATTTTTCAGAAATAGAAAGGTGAAAAAAGTTTGCACTGTTGAAAGGCATGCTGTAGTTTCACAAGAATAATAATATTTGTAATCAGTACATTATGTGTGGTAGAAAAAAAGAACCTTGGACTGATGGCTGGTATTTCTATTGATGTACTTTGTCTATGTCTTACCTGAATAAATATTTAGTATTTCCATTAAAATGAGACCACTACCAAAAATTACCTTTAAAACATTCTGACATTAACAATGTGACTTTTACTGTGGTCAAACTTGGAAAGAAAGGGAGCATTTTGCACCTTAAACTGGTGAATAATTGAAATAATGTGACAAGAAAACACTGAATTTGCTCTTTCTTTATGATAAGCATATAGGATATACGTTACATGCCCTCTGCATATGTTGCATACACATGATATATCCAGGTGGTAAACTATGCAGATTCATCTTATTTTAATCCATGCATGCAGACTGTATATGAGGCTGCAGTAGAAGAAGATGGGACATTGAAGACAAATGGCAAGCAGATGTTTCTTCTCTTTTTGTCTCTTTGTTGTGATCTTAAGCCAGATCTCAGTTGTTTCTTAATTGTTCCAGGTTTTCTCATTGATTTTTTTCTAAATCAAATACTGAAAACAGCAAGGAATCTGGAAAAAAATTAAAGACTGATTTGACAGCTGTAGCCTGGGCAAAATTCTCTAGTTGGATAATTTCACTGCCACCTGTGGAGTAATGCTAGGAGACCACTTGGTGATGTATGTCTCACAGGTGATTCTGTTGCTGTCACATCTGTGCTGAAATTTCCTTTTATTAGTATGACATTGAAGCTCTTGCAAGCTCTTAAAGAATACGGACGGCATATTGAGTCTGAAAGACTTTTTTTTCAGCAACTGAGCATGCCAAGAGGATAGTGATGTGATAAATACACACAAAAATATTGCAGCCTCACTTCAGAAGCAGATCCTGACTTAATTTTTTTTTTTAATAAAAGAACTCTCAAAAAGGTCTAAAGTTGAAAAAAATTGGACAGCAGGATTAACATACAGGTTACTGTCAGAAAACATTCTAAAAAGGATGTACCTATGCAAGGAGCTGTCTGAGCTGAGGAGCTGCAATCGGTTGTGGGCGCTCTTGAGATACCTCTGTAAGTCCTACCTCCACAGTAAGACCTACTCTGACCAAAATCCTGAAAGGGATTTTGACTACGTTGAGATAAAATTAACAACATTTAGAAATTCAAGGAAAAATTCTACTCTGCCACTCTGGTTTCCATTTTTACTGCATCATAATAATTTCTCAGTAAAGGGCCCACTACCTTCTGGGAATGTAAAACTCAGTCAGGAAACTGAAAATCAAAAAGAGGGTTTTATTCTATTTTAGTTTACTCACCGAAATAGCCTGCAGACCAGTTTGTGCCCTTAAAAACCATAGTGCAAATTTTTATGTAAACCTGATAAGGACAAGCCACATATATTTCTTTCTGGTTGTTGAAGAAGTGTCGTTATGAAAATGACAGCAGAACCTCAGGATTTTGACACTGAAAGTGTTAGGTGAAAAAAAATTCCCATTGTAACAAGAAAAATAAGTGAACAACCTTGGTTTCAAAATAAAAAAAATATAGAAAATACTCCCTATGTTTCTTAACCCCCCACCCTCCTCTATACTAGGAGTTCATAGCATAATGTGGTAGTCTATAAAGTATTTAGTTTTATCAGTGCAAAGAAATTTTATTCTCATTTTGACAAATGCTGTTCTAGTTGCCTTTACTGAAAGCCTAGCACAAGGGGATTAGGATAAAGCAGGTGTGTGGGATCTGAAACCATATCAGAGTCAGCAAGGAAATGAAAACTTTCTTGCACAGTTCCAGATTATTACAGAGCCAGAGTGGGAGTAAAGGGCTAGTGTAAGTGATTAAAGAAACATTTCATTTATTAGAAACAGCACAAAATAGCCAATGGGCATGGAAGTTCTAGCTCCAGATGATAAAGCCTTCGCAAAATTCTATACAGTTATGAATTATTTAAAAGCAAATAACCATAAATAACAGCAAGAATAAAGGTCATAGCGATAAACAAGCAATATTTTAAAGTCAACCCTAAACCATCACATATTTTCTTATCACATTTGGAGAAAAAAAAAAATATAATGAAAATCTGGCAATTACAAGAAGAGTCAGGGCGGCCTAATGGATGCATTACTCTGGGGGTTCTACACAATTCTCTGAATTTCAAATTCCATAATTTAAGAATTTTTGGGGAGAGGTAGTACTTTTCCTCTTTTTTGTATTAATTATCTTGGAGATCAAACCATCTAATTTAAAGATGCAGGAAAATACTTCTTGACCAGTAAGTCTTTTAAAGTTCTACATGACAGGTTTCTGCTGAGCATTAAAACACATGGCTTTATTTACTTTACCTATATTATATAAAGAACATTATATGGAGCTCTTTTTGCGGTTTTTCCTAGATATCCCACTACAGAAGGCCACCCTCCAGCCCTGATTTATAATTTTAGTAAGAGACGTTTACAGTTCAAGTTAAAAAGGTTTAGATTTTCCTGTTCATAAATATTACCCATATTCCTGCCTTTGCTGACCAGACTCAGAAGCTGTTTCTTACCTGTTGCAGGTAATGACAGTAAACAGTTAAGAAAACACTTGGCTACACTTCAATAACTAGCAAATGAGTAAAAGGGAAGAGGTATATAGCGTATGGACCACATTTTGCAAATTACTTTCCAAAATATCACTAAATGTTACTTACATAACTTATTCCATCAGAATTGCCACCCCATGCATCACCATGAAACTTGTGCTAAATTGAATTGTGCATTTTGAAGTATTAGAGAGTCTCTTAAAGGATTTATTTCCTCTTCTTTCTTCTCAGTTAATGTTTCTTTTGAAAGAGCATGTTCTAGAACAAATATTAATTTCTACAAATCTATCCCTGAAAATATCTATAATCCCTATAGAATCTAAGTGGGAAAAAAAATAGAGTTCCAGATATGAAATTTCTTTTTTGCAATAGTGAAAATAGGTCAGAAATTCAACTTAGCATAAGCAGATATGGCTATGTTACTTTTTAAGGAATTTTTGAAGAAGTGCTGTGGAAAAAGTAAGATCTTTCTGATCGAGCTCTGGTTTTGGGCATCTTGTTATTGGGAGAGATTCATGTAGCTGTACCATATTTTTAATTTGTCCAGTTCTTTGGCTTCTTAATTTACACTCACATAATTTTACTGTGAATAGGTTTAACAGACTTAGTATATGAGGCCATCAACAAATAAATAAATAAAGTAAAATTTTGTTTAAAAATTCAAAGAATGGAATTATTTAAGTATATTTTATTGTGTTTTATCACACTAGCCTGTCTGTTTCAGGCCTTTTCTCTCAGTCTGAACTCAAAGACTATATCTGATTAAGCAGGATCAAGGAATAAGCTAGTGCAACAGCCCTTGCTTAAGTATTGCCATTTCTCACTTGCGATTTCTGGCTGCTAGGTCCCTCCCTAGTACTGCTGTCTGTAGTACCTTTCAAGGAGGTAGGCTAGGGAACTGATGGGATGAGAGCATCCCTTTTCTTTCTTGCCTCCTTTTTTGTCCAGGCTGTTTTACAGCTATGTTAACCCTAAAGCTGTCTGACCTTTAGGGTCCTGCAGAGAGTTGTATGGGAGAACACAAAAAGCAGAAAAGGTAAGCATATTCCAAGCTAGGAGTGCTACCAAGCATGGACCTTTACCCTGAGATTTGAGAACTAGGAAGTAGCTGCAATCTGCTTCTATGTTTACTGAATTTGTCACGCAGGTACTTGGCTGTGTCTAGAGATGGAGAATGCAGACACAGGTTTTCAAATGTCCACTAAGCTTAGGGGCTGGTCTTGACAGAACTACTGCTTCTCTTTGCAGGTGTTAAATATTTATGACTTTGGACTCAGCTAGAGGCAGCTTCAGTCACTGAAGGCTGAAAGCAGATGGTATTGCAAGTTCAGCAGCTAAAAAAAGACACACGGAAAGTGAGTGAATGAATTTAAAAAAAGAGTCATGACTCACCACTCGCTATTCTTGTCAGTGATGAATAAAACAGTGCCCTTGAGCTTAAGAGTTGCTTTTATATTATTTTAAAACAGCAGATCCCCTTAGTAGCATATATTTCCCCATTTCATGAAAGAATGATTGTGCAGTCCTGAAAACATTGATAAGTGTAACTGGTTTTCTCGTCTTTGTTTCTATTAAGCACTAAATGTATTTTAAAAGAAATAAATAGAAGATCGTGCCAGTTATTTCTTGACAATATGAAAATTAAATGATACTTTGCTTGAAGTTATCTCAAGTCTGAGAAGATAAACACTTTTTGTAATGGTACTCACATCATATCCCACAGAAATTGATTTCAGTTGCTTATGTTCACGATCCCATTGCAATATTAGAATTACACTAAAAATGTGCTTGGAAGAGCACACAAGTGATATTGCTTTTGTGACAAATTCTGAGAATCTAATTCTTCAAAGAGAAAATTAAAAATACTATTTAATACAGTGCTAAGGCACACAACTGTAAAAATGCTTTCCTATTCTTGTGTATGTGACCTCAATATAATATCTAGACATTCTCTTTGTGTCTGAATTTTTTCAAGATTACTGACAAGGCTCTGAATAGCTCAAATTTACTCAAAGAAATAAGCTTTTCCTTTTTGTTTCCTAATCTAGTTCTCAGGAAGCCTATTAAGGCAAACATTAAATGATGTCTCAGTTTTCTTATGGGATTACTGCAGATAAAAATCAAATATCAGGATGAAGACTTTTAAGCACTAATTCCATGGAGACCTTTTAACTGCCATTTAAATCTACATTGAGGTATTTGGGATGTCGTGATAGTGCTAAGTATGAACAGTTAACTCTACATTATAGTTAGTTAAGAAGGATATTGATCTGTTTTTTAATTCCCAGAAGATGGCCACTAGAGAGATTTTGAGACTGCTAGTCAATGCTTTTTTTTCTGCTTTTTTTTTTTCCCTCCAACATCAAGTAGTGTGGCAGGGTGTGATGACGCTTTGACATCTCAGGGTTCACTGTGTTCCTGCATATGTAGTGATTGTTGTGGGGACCTGGAAAGATGATATGTTACAGTGAAAGGTGGGATATTAGGTAAGAAGGATCTAACCTATCTTGTCCCAGTTGACTGAAGCTACAAAGGCCTTGGATAATCTGAACTGTAGTTTAAATTAATTTGTTATGATTTTGAAGTTTGTTTTGTTTTGTTTTGTTTTGTTTTAAATAAAGCAAGACCTGAGGAAAAAGGCATACAGTGATCTATGTCTGGGATTTATAATTTGTCTTTCCTGGTTGTTGGTTTTGCATGCTAGGCTAGAAAAATCATTCATATAAACCCTTCAATAATTATTTTAAGTATTAATAAAGAGTGCACATATAAAAAATCATAGCTATTTACCTTGAAATTAATTTCTTACATGCAAATTATGCACCTTTGTATACATTTGTTCTCTTTTTTGTAAAACCTTGCAGGAATTATTTCTGGTATCTCCCCATAATAAATTTATTATCATAATAAACAGACACTATATAGTTAATGTACTATATAGACGATGGAGGTCTTCAGTGAAATTTGATGAAATATCTTTTTATCTTCAGGTTTTAATAGCACAAAGAACATACACAGTACCTGTATAATGGAAGACTGAAAACTCTGATAATTTTTAGTTCCTGGAAGGGACTTGTCAGAGGAACTTTGGTATAGCTTGTTAGAAAGTCCTGTCTCCCAAACACCAGGTCTTTAGTCTGGCTGTACAAAGTGTAATGAAGGTGGGTACAGTACACTGAAGTAATGAACTCATCCTGGGATATGAGGTAGTCTTGGTATTAACTTACTCACCCAAGAAAAAATGGTACTTAATTTTTCTTGAATGATCATTAAAAAATGTTGACAAAACTTCAGTTTCCCTGTGGGAGGTTTCAAATAGTTGGAAACTAAATTTTACCATTAAAAACACACCAGAAATTACTGATCAATTCTGTTTATGTGACTATTGATAATACAGACTGTTTTTTTCCTCCTCTGCTATATTTAGATAGCTAACTAGGTGGAAATTACTCTGCGCTAAAGATTTCTTATATCTTTCTCATTGTGTTGGAACGATCATCCATATATTGGAATATTGTGTTTTGAATATATCTTTTATTAATATATAGAATCAATATTTCACACCATACATGGGATGATGACAATATGAAGGGACCCTGAAACTTCCTTGCAGAGAGCTTAGTGATTTTAGGTTTCACAGATTTTTATTTTCCTCTTTTTGCAACCTGTGCTACTTTATGTTTACATGATACTGTATTTTATGATAACAGTATAAATAGAGTGACACTTGCAACTTTTAAATTATTTTAGACAGAAAATTATATATTTTTTTAAATATGTGGTGACATTAGAACTTTTACCCTTATCAACTCCAGGGAAAGTTCTGCCACTAAGGGCACATTGACAATGTGCCATTTCCACTTGTTTTGAAAATCATGCTCTATATTCATTTTGCTCAGTAGAATAGATAACTGGAAAATGAAATCTTAAAAAATTCAGTATGTTTCAGACCTGTCTAGGGAAAAACTTTCATGACTGACAGATAGCCACAATTGTTGCATTGGCCATAAATTTTGCACCACTGCTTCTTTTCAGTAGAACACCTGAACTGGCTTTTCCCAAGAGATATCAAAGGCAATCAGGGAAGTGGCCAAAATAACAGCTTGTGGTCTGTATTCACACCAGACATAAACAGTGGAGCAATGCACAATCCTTTGATGGGTTTCTGTCTGTCTGTGACAGCTCTTTTGGGATTAGAAAGCTGATGATAAATTCAAAGATTATCTGGTGTACATCCGATGTTCCCTTAGGAGTATCCCATTGTGGATAATGATTTTCAGTGTTACTTATTTGTTTTCAGGAAGTTGCCAGAGAGAATCCCAAACTTTTTTCAGTGTAACAGCGTGATATGTAGAGTGTAAATACCTACACTATAACAGATATGATTAACAAAAAATAGAAATATACAAGGAAGTTCTGTATTTTATGGTTTCTTTAGGTTAGAAATTATATGCTCTGTTTGTAATTCTGCAGGAATTAATGAATTTAAGGATAAAATAAGGGTGGCTGCATGAGGTCTTTCATTTGCAGAGCAGAAGGGGTGCATCTGAAACACTCACTGACAAGCTAGTTTTCCATTAACTTTGCTAACTACCTGTTTCCATGGCTTTGCAGTGGTGTGAGTCTCGATATGATCAGTATAATTATTTGGATGTAAATCTATTCTCTGTAGACACAGAAATCCAGCCACAAATAATCAGCTCTGGCCAAATAATAACAAAGACCTATAGGATTATATCATTCTTCCCAGATGGAAGAAACAAACAAAAAAATCCCTCTCCTGCCTTTATCTTCACATTCTTTCAAAGAGGACTACAAAACTGCTGAAGGTGTTCTCTAATGGCCATGATTTCATTGATATTAATTGCCATTCACAGTCCAGCACACAAGCTATACACAGTCTTTATTTAAATCTCTATTTAGTCTTTTTGCATGATATCGAGTGATATCTTTACCCTGGTCTCAGCTTTGAAAATAAAAGTATCTATACTTCACCTCATCAGCATCTGCTAGAATCAATACTTTTTTATTACTAGAATTCAATATTTTACATGTCTTACTGCTTGCATCTTGTACTAAGAATCTTGTCAGTAGACAGGTAAATGTAATATTTTTAAATTGCATTAATACTGTCAGAAAGGATCTAAATTGAGCATGGTAGTGATAAACTTGATTGTTATTTGTATCTTGTGGAATAAGAAAATGATAGCTGTATATTCACAGGAGTAAAGTGTTATCAGTGGATTTATCTGAGGAACAACTAACATACAAAGCTGTTATATTTGGTGCTGGTACTGTATTTTTTGTTTTTATGAGAATGCAACATCGCAGAAGCAGTTTAATCTACTAAGTACTTTGAAAAAGCCTTCTCATCCTGCCTTAACTTTAATAAAATTGTTTACAGTGTTAATATCAACATCCTGTAAACCTTCTGTCATCTGCAGAATGAGATGGTACTAACAGACACATCTGCAGCTCATCCAAATTGCCCTAAAATCATAGTTATATTTATATTTAAGACAGGAAATAGTAATACCAACTGAAACATATAAATAACAATAAACCACATTGTACTTTGAATGGTTCAGACATGTCACTATTCTCCAAAAATATATTCAACTAAATATTTGAGGAAAAGATTGTAGGAGTAAAAACTATTAAAACTTCTCCTAAAAAGATAAAAACTAAGTACTTTAAAGAGGTATAAATAACAGTGTGTAAAGCCCTTCTGAGGTCTTAAAAATTTTTCAATCATCCAAAATTTAGAAAATGTATTAAATTGTAAAAATGTATTAAATCTGGAAAAAAATCAACAAAATGTTACTCATTGATAGATTTTTGGAGAGAGACAAGAAGGAGAGGTGGAAGAAAAAATCCATGGCAGAAGAGAATTAAATCCAATTTCTCTGTGGACTCTTAAGGTCTCTTTGCAAAACTGAGAGGCATATGAAACAGATATATTTTGAATATAGCACATTTTGCCAAACAAAATGTGTCATGTGTAATTGATTCAAAGACTTGCTTTTCAGTATTAAAGAAATTTCTTCACCCGAAGAGCAATTTTATTTGAATACTGAGAAAAATGCCTTTCTGATGTAGCATACAAAATCTAAGCTAATAGCAAGACCAGGTTTTACTATGGATCATACTGGTTCCTTAAGCAATGAAGCATAAGGAAATACAGATAAAAGCTAGGCCTTTGCACATATACAGAATTAATCTTTTATCTCCAAATCAAAGCAAAATATTCTCTGTCCTTGTACAGTTGTTGATTTTAGATGGTATATTTTGTTTACATTTTGGATATATGAGTCACAGGGGAACATTGGTTTTATTAATTTTTTTTTCATAAGAAAGCCTGTACTGTCACTGTTTCTAACAGTGTTCAGTATCCAAAGCTCAGGAAATGGATTAAAAATGTGGAAAATATATGAAAAAAAGGTGAAACAGAGAAAATATGGTGCCACTTGTTTTATAAATTTCTTTCATATAAAGATGTGATTTTATGCTAGACGGTGACATCTTAATGAAAATGGAAAGTTAAAAAGAAATACACTTATTTTTTATTTTAATATAATGTGCAAGATGCTTTTCACTAGCTTATTGATAAATTCTCAGCTCCAAGCAATGAGTCAACAGTTGCTTCCAAACCATTATGTTTGGTGATGAACAACAAAGCTATGCTCTGTGATTTGGTTTTGTATCATTCTGATCTATATTTTAACCTTGGCTTCCATGATAGTCTGTGCCAAAGGGTTGACCAGTTCCATTTCAGACTGAAAGTATATCATTACAGAATGTTTCAAACTGCTAGCCAGTACTTATCTGAAGTTTTGTTTTGAGTTGCAATCAGGTGACCTTTAAGGGAAGTATACATAGTGTGGATTATCATTTGCAACCAAGAGAAGAAAAGGAAGGAATCCCAAAGTGCTATGTGTGATTCCTTGTTTCAGACTTGTGTTTCATGCTGGTGCGTGAACTACTGAGTTAGGCGCACCCTAAAAATACATTAGTGGGTAAAGCTAATTCACTTGTGAGAGTCCATAGGCAGGATATAATGGTCAGACATGCCAGACATAAAGCAAAGGATTCCTAATCTTTAGATATTTAGTATTTCCTTGTCCCTTTGGACTGAAAGGGACAAAGTCAAAAGCTCAGTTCTTAGTTCTTAAGTACTGTACTGCCACATTTTAAACACTAGGTCTTAGATTTTGGGTATTTTCCTATATTTGCAAACTTAACAGAAACCAGTATTCCCAGTATAGTATGAATGAAAAAAAACCCCAAACCCAATGAAAATTTAAAAAACTAAAATGAGGATTTAGAAAGCAACCAAATTCAGGAGGCATCAATCCTCACTCCAGCATGCAGATTTTTTAAACATATGCAAAGCCTGAAAACCAGGGATTTAGGAAATACTGCACATTGGCCGACTGTGATAGTAATTGGAAGAATGAAAACTCTTAAGAAGCTTTAAACTAAAACAATATGTTTGCTGTTGTGTCCTATTTCCAGGAGATTAAGAATTGATCCTTATAGAGATTTAGAGATTGGCTCTGGAGTCATATGTGTTTACAGTGTAAATTAATACCTAGACATTATACCTCTAGGTTTATACCTGTGTCAGGCTTAGAATATCACAAAGGAGAACATCTGTATTTAGAATCTAATTTAGTTTCTTGATATGGAAAGTTGAAGATGTAGCATTTTGAATGTTTCGTCTTGTGGAGAGGGGGTGAGAAATTCCAAACGCTAAAGCTGAGAATGAAGACATAAACTACTGATGTACAACATTTAAATGAATGTTATTTAAATAACCACTGTTACCAGTGTTTTATAAAAGTTTTGAGTGTAATAGTTCAGATCATTACACAGACTGACAATCATTTGGGACATATACTCTCTGAAAATATCTGTCAAAGAAGCAGAATGTGCATTTGGAATTAGAGCTCAGAGCTGACAGGACAGAGTGAAACCCTTAATCAGTTCATTACGTAACCCAGCAGGATTATCACATTGGCGGCATATTACATTCATCTGAATCTGGGGTCATGCTAGGGCTTAAACAGAAATGTGATTACTTAAATGTACAAGATGTACTGTAAACCCAAGTTTAAGTGGTCCCCTTGGTACAATAATAGAATCATAGAATGGTTTAGGTTGGAAAAGACCTTTAAGATCATCAAGTCCAACCACTAACCTAACACTTCCAAGTCCACCACTAAACCATATCCTTAAGCACCACGTCTACCCTTCTTTTAAATACCTCTAGGGATGGAGACTCAACCAATTGCCTGGGCAGCCTGTTCCAATGTCTGACCGTTCTTTCAGTGAAGCCATTTTTCCTGATACCCAGTCTAAACCTCCCCTGGCCCAGCTTGAGGCCATTTCATCTCATCCTATCTTTCCTTACTTGGGAGAAGAGACAGACACCCACCTCACTACAATCTCCTTTCTGTCAGCTGTAGAGAGTGATAAAGTCTCCCCTCAGCCTCCTCTTCTCCACACTAAACAACCACAGCTCCCTCAGCTGCTCCTCATAAGACTTGTTCTCCAGACCCTTCACCAGCTTCTTGATGGCTCTTCTTTGGACACGCTCCAGTACCTCAATATCTTCCTTGTTGCGAGGGGCCCAAAACTGAACGCAGTATTCCAGGCGCAGCCTCACCAGTGCCGAGTACACAGGGACACCCACCTCCGTAGTCCTGCTGGCCACACTATTTCTGATCAAGCTGTGATGCTGTTGGCCCTCTTGGCCACCTGGGCACGCTGCTGGCTCATGTTCAGCTGGCTGTTGACCAATACCCCCCAAGTTTTTTTCTGCCGGGCAGCTCTCCAGCCACTCTTCCCCAAGCCTGTAGCGTTGCCTGGGGTTTTTGTGACCAAAGTGCAGGGCCCAGCACTTGAATCTCATACAGTTGGCTTCAGCCCATTTACACAGCCTGCCCAGATCCTCTTCCTAACCTCAAGCAGATCAACACTCCTGCCCAGATTGGTGTCGTCTGAACCAACTTGGTGTTGTCTGCCATATTGCCATTGAAATATTGCCAGTGAGAACCGTTGAATAGCTAGCTTGAATTACTTTACGTGATAATGAGGACTGAAAATAGAGCTTTCAATAGAAAGCTCTCAGAAGAGCAATTGGCTAGTGTTAGTTAATATAGAGTATTTTTTATTATTTTTAAACCATAGTTTTTAATTCTTAGCAGCTGGAACAGATACTGCATTCTGAAGATGGTGGAAAAAGTGTGGGGGAGAAGTAGCCTTTTGTCATGATTCAGCCCCAGGCGGCAACTGAACACCACGCAGCCGCTCGCTCACTTCCCCCACCCCTCTGGGATGGGGGAGAGAATCGGAAGAGCAAAAGCAAAATAAAAAAAAACTTGTGGGCTGAGATAAGAACAGTTTAATAATTAAAATAAAATAATGATAATAAGAATTATAATAACAGCAACAACAACAATAATAATAATATAAAAAGGAAAAGGGAAAAAGGATAAAAACAAAACCACAAAAGATACAACCGCTCACCACCCACCGACTGACGCTGCTGGTCCCCAAGCCCCGATTGCTGCCTGCCTTCCCTGGCCAGCTCATCCCAGTTAACGTACTGGGCATGATGTTACATGATATAGAATATCTCTTTGGCCAGTTTGAATCCACTCTCCTAGCTGTGAGAGAGGCTTCTCGTGCACCTGGCAGAGCATGTGAAGCTAGAAGAGTCCTTGACTAGTACAAGCACTGCCCAGCAACAACTAAAACATCAGTGTGTTATCAACATTATTTTCATACTAAGTCCAAAGTACAGCACTGTGCCAGCTGCAGTGAAGATAATTAACTCCCAGGTAAAATTGTGACACCTTTCAGAGTATCATTTTTCTGTTTTGTACTTTAAAAAAATAAGGAAAGAGAGGGATACAAAGATCTATGAAGACTGTGGGGAGATGTCCTAAAGAATTTCTGCAAACCTCACCCCAACTTAAGCCCTGAGGTTTCCAGAGGTGAGGAGATAAAAATCACATAAGGAATCTAAGGAGGTGGGACTTCTAGAGAACACCTTGCTCATTATACTTTTCTGCTCTTGCATATATGTGGGTTCAAGGGCCTCTTGTGCTAACAGTACTTGGAATATAAAAAATTCAGGTGCATGCAGCGGAGTCTACTGCAGTGAGCATCCAAAATATAGTACGGCATCTTTTCTGCTGTGCATTCATATCCTTTCTGTCCTCTCTGAAGCTTTTCTGTCTCATAAATAAGAAAATAGGTCAGGTATTTATGAAGATTTGGTGGGTAGCCCTTCAGAGTGCAATTTCTGTCCCTAATATGATGAGAGGATTTAGGAAGTCCTCCCGTTAGAAATTAATGAACTGCCTGACTTTGTCTTTACTCCAGACTTTTGGAGAATAGGGTGAAAAAACTGTTGTGTTCTTTCCTTAAAAAGCATAGGGATTTTCACAGATACTTAGTCTTTGAGTGAAGCACCCATACGAATTGAGCATTTGATTAGTGCTATGGATAGGAGAAAAAAAGTCAGACAATATAAACTGTTAAAGCCAAAGAATATGAATTGTTTCTCTCCACCACTGCAGTCCTTGCATAGTTATATATAACTACACTTTGAAGAAGATACGCTGAAGAAAATGTGGCTGGAGCATTGTAATATTTGGCTAATCCCTGGCTTTATCCAGCTTTAGTAGTGAATACTCCCCTAGCAGTGTGGAGGATTGGTAGCAAGAATCAGAGAATCATAGAATCATTAACATTGGAAAAGACCTCTGGGATCATCAAGTCCAACCGTCAACCCAACTGCTACCATGTCTCCTAAACCATGCCCTGAAGTGCCACATCTACATGTCTTTTAAATACATCCAGGGATGGTGGCTCCACCACCTCTCTGGGCAGCCTGTTCCAATGTCTGACCACTCTTTCAGTAAAAAAATTCTTCCTAATATCCAATCTAAACCTCCCCTGATGCAGCTTGAAGCCATTTCCTCTTGTTCTATCACTAGTGACCTGGGAGAAGAGACCAACACCCACCTCATTACAACCTCCTTTCAGGTAGTTGTAGAGAGCAATAAGGTCTCCCCTCAGCCTCCTCTTCTCCACACTAAACAACCATTGTTTCCTCAACCTCCCCTCATAAGACCTGCTCTCTAGACCATTCACCAGCTTTGTTGCCCTTCTCTGGACACGCTCCAGCACCTCAGTGTCCTTCTTGTCCTGAGGGGCCAAAACTGAACACAGTACTTGAGGTGCGGCCTCACCAGTGCCGAGTACAGAGGCACGATCACTTCCCAACTCCTGCTGGCCACGCTATTCCTGATACAAGCCAGGATGTTGTTGGGCTTCTTGGCCACCTGAGCACACTGGTGGCTCATGTTCAGCCAGCTGTCAGCCAGCACCCCCAGTGCCTTCTCTGCCTTGCAGCTTTCCAGCTACTCTTTCCCAAGCCTGTAATGTTGCCTGGGTTTGTTGTGACCAAAGTGCAGGACCTGGCACTTGGCCTTGTTAAACCTCATACAGTTGGCCTCAGTCCATCGAACCAGCCTGTCCAGGTCCCTGTGCAGAGCCTTCCTACCCTCAAGCAGATCAACACTCCTGGCCAAGTTGATGTTGTTTGCAAACTTACTGAGGTGCACTCAATCCCCTCATCCAGATCATTGATAAAGATATTAAACAAGACTGGCCCCAACACTGAGCCCTGGGGAACCCCACTCATGACTGGCCGCCAACTGGATTTAGCTCTTTTCACCACAACTCTCTGGGCTCGGCCATCCAGCCAGTTTTTTACTCAGCAAAGACAACACCCATCCAAGCCATGAGCCACCAGCTTCTCCAGGAGGATGCTGTGGGAGATAGTATCAAAGGCTTTACTGAAGTCCAGGTAGACAACAGCCATAGCCTTTCCATCATCCACCAGCTGGGTCACCCTGTCATAGAAGGAGATAGGTTGGTCAGGCAGGACCTGCCTTTAATGAAGACATGGTGACTGAGCCTGATCCCCTGGTTGTCCTGCACATGCTTGGTGAGCTCACTTGAGTTGAACCACTCCATTACCTTCCCTGGTAGTCCTTCCAACCCTTGAGCTCTGCTCATGCCTAGGATGCTGCAATTCCTCATCTCTGCAAATTCAAATCCATAGCACCTATGTAACAGATGATCTGTTAAGTAATCACATTAAGTAATGTCAGAAAGTGGTAAAACTGAAGAGTGAATGCCTTAGATATGACAGAAGTTAAATGTAATCTGTACATCCTCTTGGGTGAGCACTACAAACCCTTCCCCATGGCTTGTAGTGGCATGGACCCCCAGCCTGGCCCCATGCACACTCCTGCCACTGCCATGGGGATGTGTACTGAGCCCTCTGCCACCAGGCTGCGAGGTGTGGGGATGATCCTTGCTAAGCACTGAGCAGGGAGGCTGTGACTGGGCCCCACTGTGGGGTTTGGTGCTGGGGTTTGGGGATGGCTCAAGGCCCAGGGACAAGCCCCCATCATCAGGAGGGCATTCTGGGGCTGAGCCTGACCCAGTTTCTCTCATGGGGCCTGATCCCAACCCCAGCAGTAAGCTGGCATCCTGGTCCAGCCCTGCCCATTCATCCCCACGTGCCCTTCCTGTCACCCCAAGGTACAATTAAACATATAGATTGGCAAGACCTATATGGCATAATATTGCAGAAAAAAACTCCATACAATGTAGAAATGATACAGAAGTAAGTCTTCAGTCACTTATATTTTGGGATTTTAAAATTTTAAATTTTCAGATCTTGGGGTTCCCTCTGCATCCCTGCAGAACTTTTCTGGCAAAGGTTATTCTGGCATGTTGGGTGGCTCGTATGCTTTCTGGTGTTTTTCCTCATTAGTTAGCATATAAACCTCTTAATTATGATATCCCTAAGTGCCACAGTTTACATTTACCCAAGCCAGATCTATCGTTACACCAGCAAAAACTATTTTGTACAGAAGCAGAGCTTACTAGTGAGAATTTGATTCTCGTCTTTATCCTTAAAATTTTCTTTTGCTCAGATTTAGCCCATTACTCATAATTACACACTTCTGACTGCCTAAAATAATCTTCTCTGTCCTTGAGTTTATCCCTTCCATTACTTAATAATGTTTTTCACAGCTGTGATTTAATTAAGTTATATATTTTGTTATTTTAACTGTCCTGAAAAATCTTCTGTCCTTTGTTTTCATTCCATGGATGGGATAGTTATTTTCCTCAGAAGAGAAATAACAGAAGTTTAAATATTGCCTTAAATACTTCAATATTGTGTTTTAAGTGAAGGTTCTTACTCAAGACCTTTCAGTTTCTGAACCCTTTCAATTCAAACCTATGATCCAGTGGGATCAAGGTTTCCAGTGGGAAAGCTTACATTGGTCTGCTTCTTCAGCTGGGCTAAAGTACAAGGGGATTAACAAACAACGGTCATATCTGTGCCTGTTCATCCAACTCCTTCACTTGGTGTACAGCAGTGCCTAATTCTGGGTGTCCCTTTACTGAGCAATTGAATCAGATGTGCTCATTTTTGCTAAACGATTTGTGGTCTCAGACTGCAACACAATATGAAGTATTCAGAGTGCCATGCCATGGACTGCCTCCTGCACGCAGGGCTCATTACCATGCTAGGATTTGTCGTCATGGTCTGCCTCTCGGCCCCTGTAAACCAATACATGCAGTAATTTTGTCTGTCTGTGGTTCATCAGCTGCTTCAGTTTATAATATGAAATTGTGAACATTATACAGGTTCTGTAGAGCTGAAAAAATATTCTTTGTATCAAATATATATAGATGATTTTAAAGGGAGATCTGAAGTAAAACTGCCTCAAATCTAGATAATTGATGATTCATTCAAATCCTTCTGCAAAGAGACTGGAGGCTAGAGGGCATCTGCAGAGTGTATGTATATATTTGAAAGGAGAAGGATCTGAACACTTGAGCTGTCACAGATTACTCTGACTTTTCTTTCTTGTTTCATCTGCCAGTTCTTTATAAACTTCCCAAGCTAATATTCCTTTAGTTAAGGACCCATCTAAGTCTACTGTACAGCAGCTAAAGCTAACAGAGCATGTACCCAGATACCATTTTCCTGTCCACTATATTCCTGAAAAATTCTCTTTTCTGGCATTGCCCCAACCCCAAGGCTCTAAATGTATGAGGAAGAACAGGAGTTGTGAAGAACTAGATGTTGCAGTTGAAGAAAATATTTGGGATTGCATGCAGAATATTTAACCTACAGCTGCCTCAGTAAAAAAAATTTCCTATTTCTTCTTTTCAACAGGACAAAAATTACTGATTTCTGTCTGGCTTTTCCTCTGTTGATATGAAGAGTGCCACCAACCATCATCTTAGGTTAAGTAACCACAATAGTAATACATGACCTCTGAGGACGTTAGTAAAATTTGTTTCAATAAATTCATCTTTAGTTTGGTTAGTGGAGACATCTTTTTTGAATTTTTGTATGCAGTTGTAGTAGTAACAGTAGTAACAGTTTATAGAAATGGC
This sequence comes from Phalacrocorax carbo, assembly GCF_963921805.1. Taxonomy (NCBI): domain Eukaryota; kingdom Metazoa; phylum Chordata; class Aves; order Suliformes; family Phalacrocoracidae; genus Phalacrocorax; species Phalacrocorax carbo. Next base: position 66,531,500 of record NC_087548.1, on the reverse strand, counting down.
ATTTAAAGACCACTGAGTACTTACTGTAGATAAAGAAAACATGAAAAGAAAGGAAAATATAGACTCCCCTACATTTATCAACTTATTTCTTGTATTTTTCCTCATCCAAGAGAGGAGAAAAAAGAAAGGAAGTTTTAAGTAATGTCTACTAGAGACTCTCTTTTCCAAAGGAAAAAAACTTGCTGTTTGGAGTGAATATTCCCTCATTTTCTGCCTGGGGGGAATAAAGATATTCTCCAGGAATAAATTTCAAAGGAGATTCCCCTAAGAAATTTGAATCCTGATGAGTGTTTATAGTGTTACTATCTAACCTATTTTATAGCTGATTTTATAACAGCAGCAGAATATCCCTTAAGTTTATTGGATTTGAATTTAGATTTCTTCTTTTGTCCCACTGTTATGGATGAGTAATTTCTGATTTTGCATTTCTTATGTTAATATGAACTTGAATTTGCTAGTAGGTAAACCAAAATGGATCTACAACAGCAAGGGAAAATGGTGCGCTTTATAAACATAATAGCTTGCCTCCCCTAGGCAGTAAAATGTCTATAATTATGACATAAATCTTTACCGAAATTGCTAGAGGGATATGCACATGGAGTTACTGGGACAGGCATCAAGGTGTTGCAGGGCCTCAGTGTAAGAGAAATAGCACGCTAAAAGAGAAACAGATCCAAAGTTACTTTTTTTTCTTGTTCTGCAGTTCCCCTTGACCTAAGAGATGAACTGCAGCTTGGATCCAAGAGCAGAAGTGTTTACATTAACTAAGAATGAAGAAGCTCCTGTTTGCTTTATTACTACCAATTAAAAAGCTAAATATCCTTTCAAGCAACAATAGAAGTTCATTCAAACAATAAGAATGTAATTATACATGTATTTCAGGGGTAATTCTGTATAAATGAGTTAGCAACTTTGCTTATCTCTTGCATTTCTACTAAATTTCAAGAAGTGTTCTTTGAACAATCGATATTTAATTAGCCAGCAATCAAGATACTTTTAAAAATGCAAATTAAAGACTTATTAAAGACTAATTTTAGATTTGATGTTGGAGAATGGATGGAAGAATTTAAAAAGTATGTGCATTTCCCAACTAATTTTTGAGTCTTTGGCTTTATGCAGCCTACCACTACCACTTCGGTTATCAGTGCTAGCGGCTGCATAGACGTTCTGATATTTTAACCATTTCAGTTTTTAGTGGGATATTCTCCTTGCATAGGACTGTTTGGCCTATGATTTCAAACTGACATTTCCAAAACAAGAAAATACCTTTAGCATCCATGCAGTATTTTTTCAAACTTCCCGTAGCATAGATATGTTTCCAAAACAACAACAAAAAATATTTCAAGTAAAAACACATACATGAATATAAGAATCCAATAAGAAACTGCAAAAGGCTTTCTGCTTCTGCACTGACCTTTAATTTTAAGGTGTTTCACCATAAATAAAGACTGCTGCAACTGACATTATTCAATGCATATCTAATTAGGCTGACAACTTGTCTGCCTCATCTTAGAGCTGTACTGTCCCCAACACTTTTGTGTTAATATCAGATTTTAGCGCCAGTCAACAACCAAGACCCACACAGCCACTCATTCACTCCCCACAGTGGGAGGGGGAGAGAATCAGAAGAGTAAAGTGAAGAAACTTCTGGATTGAGATAAAGACAGTTTAATAGGCAAAGCAAAATCCATGCATGCAAGCAAAGCAGAACAAGGAATTCATTCACCACTTCCCATGGGCAGGCAGGTGTTCAGCCATCTCCAGGAAAGCAGGGCTCCTTCATGCATAACAGTTACTTGGGAAGACAAACGTCATCATTCTGCACATCCCCCCCTTCCTTCTTCTTCCCCCAGCTTTATATGCAGAGCATGACATCATGTGGTATGGAATATCCCTTGGGTCAGTTGGGGTCAGCTGTCCCAGCTGTGTCCCCTCACAGCTTCTTGTGCACCCGGCAGAGCACGGGGAGCTGAAAAAGTCCTTGACTAGTGTAAGCACTTCTCAGCAACGACCAAAACACCTCCACATTATCAACACTGTTTTAGCACAAATCCAAAACAGAGCCCCATACTAGCTACTACGAAGAAAATTAACTCTATCCCAGCTGAAACCAGGACAGTCAACCACATTGCAGTATTTAATTTCATTCAGTTTGGGATCTAAAGCCAGTGTCTTTTAAAGACCCACTCCTAATAAATATTTTGTTAATATCTAGAGCTACAATGACACAAAAAGTAATTTGAATAAATACTATAAATATAACTGTATGTTCACTCAATGATTTCTAAGTCATTGTGTCTCAGGGTTTGCCAAAAGGTTCAAAACTGTATCATCATCTGATAGAATTTACTATCAGAGTCATAAGGTTACAGAGTCATAAGGTTGGATGAAATCTTGTGGTTTAAAATCATGGCTTATTATTTGAATGATAGATATACAATATTTGCAATAACTGGGGAATAATACTTTATTAACTAGTTCAAAGTATGCTTGCTTACAAAAATTAATGTTTCATTTTTAGCTAGGAATTAAAGTCCAGAAACAGAGATTCTGTTTTGGTCTGTCTCTAATTGAGCATAGTTAACAAATCACTGAAAATAATCTTACCAATGTTTCTGTACTTGCAAAAAAGCACAGAATTCTTTACAGAGATAACAAATCACAAAGTACAAACAGGGGTTTACCTGAAATATAAAGAAAGAGAGTATAGAAGACCAAAGGAAGAGGTTAAAGAGGAGCAGGCTGATGAAGTCAACAAAAGTAGAGAAGTGAGTCCCACTGAGACTGAAACTAATAGAGGGAGTAAGACCAAGGGGTCACAGCGTAGCAGCTTCTGCCAAATAGTCCCTACAATGACAGAGAATTTGTTCTGTATCTGTGAAGTGCAACAGTTGTGTTATTTTGTGTTTGCTTGCCTTTCTTCTTTTTCCACTAAACCACACGTTTCTGTTACATAAGG